>NW_024070212.1:115914667-115934207 GCF_014754425.2 Oryx dammah
CACACTCACACTCACACACACACATATACTCACACAGACACACACATAAGCTCACATACACACACACACTCATACACACACACTTACATAAACACATATACACATTCTCATACACAGACACACACTCATACACTCACACACAGACACTCACACAGACACACACACACTCTCATACACTTACATACAGACACTCTCATACACACACTCACACACACACATACACTCACACAGACACACACATAAACTCACATACACACACACATTCATATACACGCTTACATACACAGACACACACACACTCTCATACACTCACACAGACACACACACACACACACTCTTATACACTTACACACACACATGCTCACACAGACACACACACACTCATACACACTCATATACATATACACATAGACACACACTCACACAGACACACACACTTTCATACACACACACTCAAATACACACACACATGCTTACACACATATACACACATACACAGACAGACACACACTCACACAGACACGCACATACACTTATACACACACACATGCTCATACAGACACACAGACACTCTCTCATACACACACCACACACATGCTCACACAGACACACTTTCTCTCATACACACACACTCATACACACAGACATGCTCACACAGACACATACACACACTCACACAGACATAGAGACACAGACACACTCTCATATATACACAGAGACACTGTTACACACTCATAAACACACAGATACACACACATTCTCTCATATATACAAAGACACACACACAACTGTACTTTTACACACACACACGCTCATACACACATGCTCACACAGACACAGACACACTGTCTCATACACACACAGACATATGCTGACACAGACACACTGTCTCATACACACACACAGACTCTCTCATACACTCACACACTCACACAGACACACTCTCATACACACAGACACACACACTCTTTCATATACACACACACAGAGACACACACACTCTCTCTCACACTTACACACACGCACTCTCTCTCTCACATACACACACAGACCCACACTGTCTGCTCACGAGCACACAGGGTGAGGATTCAGGTTCAGGCCCCTCTGGCCTTGACCCCTGTCCACACCGAGCCCCCTCTCCTCTTCCTCTGAAGGCTCTCTCCTGCCGCCCCAGCAGCAGCCTGGGTCCCGCGAGCCCAGGGCGCCGAGCGGGGCACAACCCTGCTGCGAGCTCTCCTGGGAGCCCAAGGCCCCTTGGCACCAGCGCCGCCGTCCGCCTGCACTGACTGACCTTCTCCGAACTGCCAGGACCTGAAATCAGATAACAGCTGGAAAACAGATCAGGACGTTTTTCCACTTTTGTGCCGTGGCCCAAACAGAAACGCAGAGGCCCTGAGGCCTCACTGTGCCCGTGTGCCCGGCCTCAGAAAGCAGACGGCGCTCAGAAGCATGTGCAGGTTTCAGCCGGCTGAAGGTTGGCTCATGTTACTATGATTTCAGAGCTTCTTAGGCCGACTCTGATTGGCCTTTGGGGTGGCAGCCCCCAGGACCCCAGCTCAGCTCTCTCCCTGCTCCAGCCCCTCGGCCAGGGAGTCAATGACCTGTAAAAGCACTTAAGTTCAGGACGAGAACTCCTCGGGAGGAGCACATTTGTCTGTAGCTCGTGGGTTCACTTTGCTTTGTGTGAGGAAGCTGGTGGGGAGTGAGTCTGTTTGAATCACTGAGAAGTGATAACTCGGTTTTAAGAGTTCTGCAAGGACAGAGCTTCTTTTAGCAAGCAGAATATGCTTCCTGAGGAGCCCTTCAGAAACTAGGGCGCTGGGGACAGTTCCAGTGGCCGAGAGCCAGGGCAGGTGACGGCCGGGGGGACAGGAGACTGGTCCAGGTGTGCGCCCAGGGAGATTTGTGTCCAGGGGCCTTGGGGTTCACCGGCAGAGCCTCTTGTGATGGGCCAAGGGCATCGTCCAGTGTGGCCCAAGTCTCAGAAGCTGAGACAGTTGGAGCTGCCCCCCAGGTGTGGGAGTCTGCCCTGTCCTCAGCCCCCGAGCCCAAGGGTGTTCAGACAGGGCTGGACAGCGTGGCCCCTGGGGACTCAGCCCAGGGGAGGTCTGGGGCGAGATGAACATGAATGTCTCTTTGATGATTCTTTCTTTCGAGCATCTATTTTTCTGCTAATTCAAGAGACCTCAGGTTCATGGGGCTCCATTTTCTGCCTCTGATGCCTGCTGTCCCTTGGAGGAGAGCATGGCATTGCTGAGAATCCTGCTTTACTGTGAGTATGGAGCTGGGGGCTGCTTCCTCGACCCCTGAAGCCGCCCTGTGCCTGTCCGTCCTCGCGCAGAAGCGGGGGAGCCGGGAGCACAGGTGGGGAGCACGGACGGTGACCACGTCCCTCTTCTTAAATTCTCCGTGACTTAGATCCGCCTCCTGCTCCCTCCTGCACCGGCATGTACCTGAGGGGCCAGGCTGGCTCTCCTGAGTTAAACAGGAGAAATAAGGAGAGAAGAACCAGGAGCCAAGGGGGAGGATGGAGACAGGGCAGAGTGAGGCTGCCCCAGCGTCACCGCACATCTTCCTTCCGTTCCAGCAGAAAGAAAAGGCGGGGAAGCCGTTCAGCACTGGAGCAGAAGCGTTTTCTAGAGGCCTGGGCAGGGAGGAGCTCTGATGCAAGGAGGGAGAGGGGTCAGCGGCACCCCAGCTCCTGGGGCCTCCGGGGGGCCGGGGCGGAGGGCACCCGCTCTCGGGAGTGGATGGCTGAGGACGGCATGTGGCTGGCCTCCCGGCTGTGAGGTGGACGGAACCAGCTTTTCTCTTCTTGTGCATCTGCGAAGCGTCAGGAAGCGATGGCCGATAAGGGCCGCTCCACAAAGCCAGGGCCGTGGGCGGCACGTCTGGCCTCAGTCCATCTGGACCCACAGCTCCAACTGCTCCTGGCCTCCTCAGCCCTGCCGTGTTTATCTGGGTTCCTTCTAGCCTCTTGCTTCTCTTCAGAAATCTGCTGTTTAAACCAGCCTCCTCCTCAGGAAGGGGGTGTGTGCGTGCTTTCAGTGCTGAGCATCTTCCGGGAAAACGGGATTCCACAGCTCGAACCAGGTCTGCAGACAGCTGCATCAAATGCTACCTGGGCCCCCGGGGCTTCCCTGCTGGCTCAGAGGTGAAAAACCCACCTGCCAGTGCTGGAGACACGGATTCGATCGCTGGGTTGGGGAGATTCCCCTGGAGAAAGGAATGGCAACCTGCTCCAGTATGCCTTGCCTGGAGAATTCCACAGACAGAGGAGCCTGGAGGGCCACAGTTCACTGGGTCACAAAGAATTGAACACGACTTAGGGACTAAACAGTGACGAGCTGTGCCCCCACGGGGACAGGCGAGTGAGCTCTCACATCTCCCTTGAGAGTCTCAAAAATCAGCAAAACCCCGGAGCCATGGAGACCTCAAGCCAGGTGCCCGCTTCCACCTGGGAGACGTGAGGTCCAGCCTAGGGATTAGCTGTGACCAAGGTCATCAGATGGCTGGTGGTGAAGGGGAGGCGGGAGGGCTCAGCCGATGGAAGCTTCCTCTGTGAAGCTGCCTGATCCCCGAGGGCAGCCCCAGCCCCAAGGCTCTGAAGCTCCTCCTGGAGTGGGCTGCCCCCACTTTTTACAGATGACGGCTGAGATGGAGGGCTCGGGGGCAGGCAGACGCAGCTCTGTGTCGGCAGAGGTGGGTCAAGCGGGGCCTCCCCGCGGGGCTGGGGTGTTGGAGGGGGAGCTGCGGGTGGGGGTGGGGATGTACTCCCTGCAGCCAGCTCCCAGGGGCCTGTGCTGAGCACTCGGCTTCCCTCCCCACATCCACCTCCCCTGAGTGGGGTGGATAGAGGGGCTGCGGTGTCATCCATTGAGTTTCCCCCATGAGAAAAGACACGGCGGCCCAGGGTACACGTGAAGCTCCACCCCTGTGAAGCTCGGAGTGGTTTGGGGCGGCTTCTCACAAACGGGGAAGATGGGGTGGTGGCGGGCAGCTGAGCCGTCTCCTTCTCGGAGCCCTTGAGGTCTGGTCCTTAGTGCCCCTGCCTCACTCCCAGGCTGTCTGCAGCGCTGGCAGGTCGCCCCCTCTGTACGTGGTGTCCACTCGTTGTCCTGAGCTTCAGTGGCCCACGGGGTGCCCTGCCAAGGCCCTGACACCTGCTGCTTGGCGTGGCCAGGTCTGTTTCATCTGGGCAAAGTGACAGAAGGTGAAAAGCTGAGCTTACTTTGCACAGTTGACCAAGGGATGAATTCAGGCGGGAGGTTTATTGATGACTCTTCCCCCGTGGCTGTGTGGCTCCCTCGGGGTCCACTGTGTCAGCCCCCAGCCCAGCAGGGACGTCAGGGTCTGGGGGTGGTGCCTCCCGGCTGCCCCGTACGTCAGTGCCAGTCAGCAGGTGAGGTTCTGTTTGAAGAGCTTGAGGGTGGTGAGGAGACTTCACCACAGAGATCTCCGAGAATCCTGCAGACCAGGTCATTAGTGCCCTCTGTGGCCCTGGGGCAGCGGAAGGAATGTTACTGAATGCTGTAGGATCACTTCCTGAGGAAACCAAGGTGATTTTACATTTTCTAAGTATGTTTGTGATCTTCACTGTCTGAACTTCAGGTCAGTTCAGGTCAGTCGCTCAGTCGTGTCCGACTCTTTGCGACCCCATGAACCGCAGCACGCCGGGCCTCCCTGTCCATCACCAACTCCCGGAGTTCACTCAGACTCACGTCCATCGAGTCGGTGATGCCATCCAGCCATCTCATCCTCTGTCGTCCCCTTCTCCTCCTGCCCCCAATCCCTCCCAGCATCAGAGTCTTTTCCAATCAGTCAACTCTTCACATGAGGTGGCCAAAGTACTGGAGTTTCAGCTTTAGCATCATTCCTTCCAATGAACACCCAGGACTGATCTCCTTTAGGATGGACTGGTTGGATCTCCTTGCAGTCCAAGGGACTCTCAAGAGTCTTCTCCAACCCCACAGTTCAAAAGCATCAATTCTTTGGTGCTCAACCTTATTTATGATCCAACTCTCTCATCCATACATGACCACTGGAAAAACCATAGCCTTGACTAGACGGACCTTGATTGGACGTCTTATTGGGAAAACCATTAGCTTTAGTAAATCCCCACTAAGACAGCCAAAGTGTCGTGAATTTTATTCTAAAGACCAACAGAACAGCCCCCATGCTTCCCACCTGCCTAGAGCCTCTTCTGGGATCTGAGTCCCCAGCTGCTAGTGAAATGACATTAACCTCTGTAGCCCTGTAAATATCCCAGGTCACAGCTTTACTTAGTGTTAATTCTGTCCTCAACTCAAAGATTAAAATTCTTGAAACTTAAGCTGAACTATATGGGCGGGGGGAGGAACTGGATTCCTTCCACATCCTTTTGGTTCACTGAAAGGCTTTCATTTATGCTTCTCTAGTCCAAGGTACCTCTAGACAAGGTATGAGAGAGAACCCGAGTTCCCACCCAGAATATGCTGTAGGGTCCCCGGGTCTTTGAAGCTAGATGGGCATGGTGTGCATGGCTACCCCTCATCCAGCCCCGACTTCCCCTCACTCAGAAGGTCAGAGAGCTGGCTTTCAGGTGGTTTTCTGGAGCCAGGGGGATGTTGGGTGTGTGTGCGGCGCCCAGGCTGCCATTCTGTGCAGGGCTCTGGGAGGTTCCCCTGAGCTGAATGGGGCTAGCGGGCAGGGGAGTTTGGGGAGTCGAATGTCAGGTCAGTGGGAGCTCTGTCTCCAGCACAGAGGAGCTTCACCGTGAAGGACATCCTGAGTGAGCCGCCCAGCTACACCTCCTGGCCGGGATGGGAGTGAAGTGACCGGGAAGAAGGAGGGAGACCTTCCAGAGCCCTGGGATGCTGGATTTGGAATTAATGAGTTAGCAGTGTCCCGTGGAGCTGTCTTCCGAGCTCAGCGAGGAGCCTTCACAAAACCCTGGGGCATCAAGCAGGGACGGCTGTCCCCTCTGCCGTGACGAGCCTCCTGAAGTGACGGGGGCGCTGTCACGGCAGCACCCTCCTGAGAGCCAGGTGGCCCGCCTCGTGGAGCGGGGAGGGGAGAGGAGAGTGGGGGCGGCACCTGGGAGCCCGGCGCTCACTCTCCTCCCCTCCCTTCCAGCCCCGCACCCTCTCAGTTAACAGGGTGTGCACCAGGGAGTGAGGCCCGCCGCTGCGGAGTTTACTTCGTCGTGTTTACCTCGGTGTTTTGCTATTACGGCTGATCTTTGTGGTGGTGGTGGTGGTTGTTCAGCCGCTCAGTCGTGTCTGACTCTTTGCAACCCCAAGGACTGAAGCACACCGGGCTTCCCTGTCCTTCACTATCTCCATGAGCTCGCTCAAACTTGTCCATCGAGTCGCTGACGCCATCCAACCATCTCATCCTCTCTTGCCCCTTCTCTCTGTGCCTTCAGTCTTCCCCAGCATCAGGGTCTTTTTCAGTGAGTCGACTACTTTCCATCAGGTGGCCAAAGTATTGGAGTTTCAGCTTCAGCATCAGTCCTCCCAATGAATATTCAGGATTGGTCTCCTTTAGGACTGACTGGTTTGTTCTCCTTGCAGTCCAAGGGACTCTCAACAGTTTTGTCCAGCACCATAGTTCAAAAGCATCAATTCTTTGGTGCTCAGCCTTTTTCATGGTCCAACTCTCACATCCATTCATGACTGCTGGAAAAACCACGTGCTGTGCTGTGCTTAGTCACTCAGTTGTGTCCAGCTCTTTGCAACCCCACAGACTGCAGCCCACCAGGCTCCTCAGTCCCTGGGTATTCTCCAGGTGAAAAACCATAGCTTTGACTAGATGGACCTTTGTCGGCAATATCTCTGTCTTTTAATACACCATAATTTCATGGCTGCAGTAACCATCTGCAGTGATTTTGGAGCCCAAGAAAATAAAGTCTGTCACTGTTTCCATTTTTTTCCCATCTATTTGCCATGAAATGATGGGACCAGATGCAACAATCTTAGTTTTTTGAACATTGAGTTTTAAGTCAGTTTTTTCACTCTCCTCTTTCACCCTCATCAAAAGGCTCTTTACTTCTTCTTTGCTTTCTGCCATGAGGGTGGTATCATTAGCATATTGGAGGTTGTTTATATTTTTCCCGGCCATCTTGATTCCAGCTTGGCTGACCTCAGTGACTATTTTCTAAAAGTTGCATTCTTTCACACATTCATCCAGTGTCTGGCTCTCTGCACCTTTGCCCTCATAGGCATGATTTGGGCATGATTCTGCCACTTGGAACCTTCAGGACTCTGAGGCCCACATTTCGAGAAAGTCGTATAATCAGGGGCTTCCCTGTAGCTCAGCCGGTAAAGAATCTGTTTGTGATGCAGGAGACCTGGGTTCAATCCCTGGGTCAGGAAGAACCCTTGGAGAAGGAAATGGCAATCCACTCCGGTATTCTTGCCTGGAAAATCCCATGGACAGAGGAGCCCTGGTGGGCTGCAGTCCACGGGGTCACAAAGAGCCGGACACGACTGAGAGACTAACACACACATGGTGTAATCAGACGATCAGATGGTCTCCCAAGTGACTCTCTGCAAATTACTGTTTGTGTTTTGGAGAAGCCTTTGTTTAAAACCTTGCCTTGGCCCTTGGGGTGGACTCAGTGGCACCCGCAAAGCTTGGCTCTCCCCGCTCCACTCTTCAGAGCCTGAGGTCGAGCGGGGCCAGGTGGCTGGAACCAGCCGGGGGGCTCCAGGCAGAAGTGGGAGTGGCGTGTCGGGTGGACGTGTACAGCAGTCAGCGTGGACAGCTTCGGGTCTGTCCGCCACCGTCCCGAGTGGCTAGGGGGCTGTGCGCCCCCACGGGGCAGCTACGAGACAGCAGAGGCTCTAGCAGCCTGAGTCCTGAGTGGCTGTGTGGAGTTGAGTCCCAGCCGGCCTGGAGGAGCAGGAAGACCAGACGGAGGCCCGGCGTCGCCCCAGGAAGGGCGGCGCGCGTCTGGCTGCAGCCTCATCGTCCTCGCCCGGACCGGGGCCGCCCCGTGACGCGAGGGAAGACAGTTCGACAACGCAAGGGTCGGTCCCTCGTGTTCTGAAGCCTTAGACGTGTTCACTGTACTTTGTGAAGTGGGCGTGTGCTTGGGAAAACTGTCTAAATGAACTCATTTCAGATTCATTTGGGAAGACAGCTCCATTTCTAAAGAGGGCACTTTTCACTCAAGTTCTTAACAAATCGTAAAGCTTTTTCAGAGTGTAGCCACGGCTTCCTTTCTTTGTTACCGAATGTGAGACCCCAGATTTCCTTGAAGTAACTCCTGTTAGAGGTTGAAAGTGTTTCGGTCTTTGTGTGCTTTCGCTAAGCATTATTCAAATTTTTGTTTCTGGTTCAAGGTGTATTCACTGATTTTCGGAATCCTGCCTCCATTTCGGGTTTTGTTAAAGCTTTCTTCAGTCTGTTCACGTCCCTCCTCTGTACGTGATGGCTGGGTAGTGTTTTATTTTAAAGTGGATTCAACCTGAATTCTTTAAAACTGCACAGAACATCTGCATCGCATCTATTTATTGACAAAGCTTGATTAAAGAGCGTCTAGAGGGGAAGGTGGATTGCTGGGTCTAAGACTCAAAGTGGAAGCTGAGTTCCTTTATAAACACTGACATACACACCGCTTTCCTTATTCATGGGTCTGTCTCGGCAAAAGAAATTACTGTAGGATATTAGGCTGGAGTCCGAATGGCAAATAAACGCACTAAAAGTGGGTGACTATGGAAGGGTGACTCCCTTTAAGGAGCAGTAGCCTTTGGTTTGTTCAGAAACATGAGATCACACTTTCAGAGACTGACCTACTCTGATTTGACCCTAACTCTGCAGTCTTATCCCCTATCTCTGGGTCTTGGCACTGCTGTCTTTCTAATAAAAGTAGTCTTTTCTGGCTTGCACACTCAGGAATATGGTTGCAATCAATAAAAGACTGCAGAGGAATATTGGGCGAGTACACAGGTCTGTGTGGCACGTGGACATCTGTGATTTCCACGAGTGACTATCAGGCTGACTCGACCAGAGGGAAGAGACGGGACGTGTTAGCATGAGTGATCGGAAAGGTACTTTTAAGAAGAGGGGATCTTGTGTCCTCCTTGGGCAGAGACTCCAGGGCGCAGAGTTGCCCCTTCTCCATCTGCTGGCCACGCCCGGCCACCCCAGGGCTCCTGGCATCAGCGGAGGAGCCGTGGAGGCACCCTGAGCTATCACGCCCAGGGGAGTGATGGAAGTCTGATTGAAGCCGGCCCTGAACTCCTGCCAACATCTGTGCGGTGGGCCGTTAGGAGCAACGTGAGTCTGTGATCTCAACCCCCAAACCATTAAGTCAGCAGCAGACTGGGGACAGAGGTGAGCCCTCTGAGAGAGGAGCGTGGCGGTACGTGTACATATCTGTGTGTGGTGTCGGTATATGTGTACCCAGTGTATGTACACAGGTAGGTGGACCATGGCAGCATGTGTGTACACACAATTCACGTGCGATCCAAGTGCCGAAGGGCTGCTCTCCGCCCCGTCCACTCCACCTGCTGGGTCTACAGCAGAGCCCCACACACCCTCTGTGCACGACAGATCTTTGATATACGCGGTTGCATTTCAGAGAAATATCTATTTGTATTTGTACCATCCAATCCGGCCACTCTCAGCCCGTGCCGTACGGTCATTCCGAATCTGGGGGAGCCGGTGCGTGTGACCTGAAATGGGGCTCCGTCCCTGGAATGCCAGCCAGCTCATTCATTAACGTTCCCCACAGACACAAAGTGGGCATCCGTCATATAGCAGGTGTGCACTCACCTGGGCAGATAGATAGAAGCAGCCCATGCTGCAGATGAGAGAGACCAGGCTGCAGGCTCACAGACCCCCGGCCCCAGCCTTGCAGGACGTCCTTAGGTCAGGCCTGGTCTCATCCCCTGGGCAGAGGTCAGCGCCTCCCCGTCAGGGCATCCAGGAAGGGGTTTCGTTTATTTTCAAATGCTTCACTGCAACAGCCCTCAGCTTAGGAAGAGTCTCCGAAGAGCCAGCCGTTCCACGAAGCCTTTAAAAAAGAGGGCCCACTGGGTCACCACATGGCCTAGGACGGGCTGTGCCACTGAGGTCTGATGGCAGAAGTGGACCCGGCCGTCACTTCTCATTCCTGTCACTTTCTATGGAAAGACACTGGGTAGGAAAATACAGAATAATTCAGGGTTTTCTTTTTTTTCCTATTCCAAAATATTTTAAAAACACAGTCTATTCCGTAGGATTTGAGTCTTCTGTAATTTATAAATGTGGGATTTCAGTCCAGGAAAATTGAATTTTTAAAAATTGAGCAATAATGAGCATATTTCTGTGTCTCCATCCTTGGCTCCAGGGGCCGCGAGCTGTCCAGGACAAGGGCGTGACCCGGAACTATCTCGTGGAAGCCAAGGCCGAGAAGGGCCCCCTCCCAGCATCAGTCCCCCAGAACCCACCCTTCCCAGACTGGACTGCTCAGCCCCTCAGTGACAGTCAGCAGCGGGCAGCTACCAGTGGCCTGGTAGGGGTCTCACACTCAGGGAAGTAAGTCAGACAATGACTAGTACCGCGTGGTAGCACTTACTGTGGAATCTGAAAAGACATGATACAGATAAATTTATTTCCAAAAGAGAAGCAGACTCATAGACAGGGAAAGCCACCTTTTGGTTACCAAAGGGAAAAGTAGGGCGGGGTAAGTTAGGAGTTTGGGATTAACAGATACACACAGGCATATATTAACATGTATACGTGAAATCCACAATCCACAAGGACCCACTGTATAGCACAGGGCACTCAGTGTCCTGTAAGAACCTATAATGGAAAAGAATCTGAGAAAGACTGAATATATCTGTGTATCACTGAATCACTTTGCTGGCCAACTGAAATTATCACAGCATGGTACACCAGCAATCATTCAATTTAAAGAGTCTGTTGCCCACACGCCCAAGTCCTTCTAGGTTCAGTGGACTTTTGTCTGTTCAGCAGAAAAAAGAGCCCTTAAATTTGTGTATTGTGAAATTAGAAGTTTGAATCTCAAAGCCTAATCGTTGGGAATTGTGCTCTTTGTTGGAAGGAGAGTGATGGATGACTTTGTTTTGGAGAAATTATCTAACATATTTCCCAGAGGCAGCAGCAGCTCCAGGTTCTTTGAAGATCAGCAGGGTAACCGTGACTGATAGCTCAGCTGGTAAAGAATCCACCTGCAATGCAGGAGACCTGGGTTCAATCCCTGGGTGGGGAAGATCCCCTGGAGAAGGGATAGGCTACCCACTCCAGTATTCTTGGGCTTCCCTTGTGGCTCAGCTGGTGAAGAATCCGCCTGCAATGCGGGAGACCTGGGTTGAATCCGTGGGTTGGGAAGATCCCCTGGAGAAGGGATAGGTTACCCACTCCAGTATTCTGGCCTGGAGAATTCCATGGACTGTATAGTTACAAAGAGTTGGACAAGACTGAGCGACTTTAACAATCACACACACACACACACGTATCTGGAGGGCTGGGACACCCGGCTGGTCCTCCTCAGCTGACAGCAGAGCCCCCTGTTAACACCCTGAGGACCCCACTTCCTTGCTACCAGGAACTCGAGTGTCTGTACAAGCGAGGGTGTCGGCTTCCCTGCCAGCAGGAGGCCGTGGTCATGAGCAGCATGTGGAGGCCAAGGGATAAGACAGGGTGGGAGCCACAGGCCTGGGGCCACCTCTCGCTGGGGCCTGGGGGCTGCCAGGGCAGAGCGGCCAGTCCTGGCCCCCAGTCCCCAGTGTGTGCACTGCTCCGGCTCTCTGCATTTGCCCTGAGACCCATGGACACCTGTCCTGCAGACCCAGCAGGCAGATGTCTTTCGGTCAGAGTTAGTGACCACCGGGGGCCGGGGACCGGGCTCTGCAGGAGGGGCTGTCACCATGCACACCTTTCCTCTGGACCCCAGGCCTGACCTCCACCCTGAGGGCAGTGCTGACTGCTCACAGCCACCCGCCCGGTCCGGCCCGGGGTCGCTCACTCACCCTGCCCTGCTTCTCTGAGCTCATCTTACCCAAACGCCTGAGGGCCTTTTGCTCTTAAGTGAGGACCCGTTCATTTCTGTCCTGTCTTTCTCTCTCTCTTTTATGGCTGTGCCCAGAGGCATGCAAGATCTTAGTTCCTGACCAGGGATTGAAGCTGTGCCCCCTGGCCCCTGTGGTGGAAGCGAGGTGTCTTAACTGTAGGATTACCAGGAAAATCCCTGGTTGATTTCTAAGTATGATGTTTTCCAGCAAAGATCAGTTGTATTCAGGTGGTGCTAAAGCTTGAAAATAGGAAGTGGGCTCAGAGCACCCGAGTCCAGAGGTTGGGAAGCAGAAGGGGTGGGTTGGCCAAGCCCCCGGCTTCTCCCCAGCACCTGGGGTATCCCCATGCCCAGAAGGACACCCTCCTGCCAGGAGCCCCTGTGTGCTGTTGGTTTGTCCACATCGATCGCCAGACTCAGGGCTGCCAGAGACGGGCTGACTGGGGACCGGGTCACGGTAGGAGTTTTCCTGCCGCTTACCAAGGTTTTGTTTTTTCCTGGGTTTGCACGCCTATGCACATAATGTTTCAAACATAGCAGGTTTTTTCTTGGTGGTTGGAAGAAAGAGTGTCCGGTAAAATAAATCAAGGTGAAGCTATTTCTGTAAACCATTTTGCATTTAAAAAATTGCCTGCTCTTCTGAGATTCGTTTGGGAACTGAAGGCCGGAAGTAGTCAGGGAGAGGTCGGCATCACAGCCGACGTGTTCCTGGAAACAGTTTTCTGTCCCCCATTTTCATCATTCATGGGAACTGTTCTTTAGCGTTTTCCATGCAGTGCTCCCCTGAAAGGGATGGGGCGGCGGCCTCTTCAAACAGCGGGGTTCTCGGTTTCCTTCCCAGCTCTGGCTCCTCTGCTCTGACCCCAGCGGTTCACACGGTGTGTTAACGTGGACGATGTGAGAACGAGAGCAGAATCGCCTGTGGAGAGCCAGCTCCGGGCACGCCCTGTTCCTTCCAACACGCAGAAGACTGCTTCCAGCCAGCCCCGCTCGCCTGGGGACCCCGAGGGCCGGGTGAAAATCTCAGCTCTCTGCTGCGGTGTGGTCCTCCCGCCAGGAGGGGGCGCTGCTGGCCAGCTGCACACACTTGTTCAGTCGCTCAGTCGTGTCCGACTCTACGACCCCATGAACTGCAGCACGCCAGGCCTCCGCGTCCATCACCAGCTCCCAGAGCCTACTCAAACTCATGTCCATTGAGTTGGTGATGCCATTCTCACCATCTCATCCTCTGTTGTCCGCTTCTCCTCCTGCCTTCAGTCTTTCCCAGCATCAGGGTTTTTTCAAATGAGTCAGCTCTTCGCATCAGGTGGCCAAAGTATTGGAGCTTCAGCTTCAGCATCAGTCCTGCCAGTGAATATTCAGGGATGATTTCCTTTAGGATGGACCAGTTGGATCTCTTTGCAGTCCAAGGGACTTGAAAAGTCTTCTTGCGAAGACTTCTTACAGAAGATTCAAGCTCAGCCCCACACATTCCCTGAACATGTGACCCCAAAGGCCCGTGTCCCCTGGTTCTGTCCCCGACAGGGTGCCCAGGAATGGAGAAGGATGCCTGGTTTGGGATTCAGAGGCCTGGGTTCAAATCCTGGCAAAGCAAGGTGCCCTCATCACTTCCAAGGGGAGGGTCTTGCTCCCAAGTCTGAGGCCCCCCAGCCCTCTCCTGGGGCCGGAGCCGCGCATCCTGCTGGCTGCACTTGACCTTCAGGGAATCCTGAGACCACCTGCCACTCACAAGACTAGGAAACAGACCTAGTCTTGTTTCCCCACAAAGGCGCCTTCTCCCCTGACCCCTGTTTAGTTCCTGGGATCACGGCTCCTCCTGGGGCCTGCTCTGTAGCCCCGGCCGCCTCACCTCTGGCCGACTCTCTGCAGCTGCTGGGTCTCCCTGGCGTCCTCGGCCCCTTCCTCCTGGACGGCAGCAGGGTCCCTGCCAGGCTTCTTCCCCACCAGGCCTCCTTGGGGCCTCCCCATCACAATCTCTGGAAAGCCCACCTCATCTTGCAGGGCGCTCCTCCCTGTCCACTCCCTCCCCGCTGCCCCGTGGGGTCCTGCCCACCTCTGACCCCCAGAGCTGCCTTTCCATCACCCCCAGTCCTCCCCACCCTCCAGCCCATCTGTCTGTGCCTGTGTGCCCTCGCCTTCGCCCACAAGACCCTCCCCCTTCCTGCCCAAGACCAGGCTTCCCGAAGACCCAGCGCCAGCCCCTGACTCTCTGAAGAGCTCCCCAAAGCCTGGAAACTTAACCTTTGCTTTCTCTGTGCTTTCACTATGTGTCTTTATAGGTTTGCTTCTGGTATAACATTTCTCACGTGCATATGTATTCAGTGACTTCAGCTGTGTCCGACTCTTTGCAACCCCGTGGACTGCAGCCCACCATGCTCCTCTGTGGGCTTCTCCAGGCGAGAACACTGGAGTGGTGGCCACGCCCTCCTCCAGGGGGCCTCCCTTTCAGGGATCGAACCCAGGTCTCTTGCGTCTCCTGCACTGGCAGGTGGGTTCTTCACCACTAGCGCCACCTGGGAAACCCCACCATTTCTTACATTTCTGTATAATCATTGATATTTATATGTTTGTATTTTTAAAGTGAGGGCTTCACGGGTAGCTCAAACAGTAAAGAATCTGCCTGCAAGGCAGGAGACCTGGGTTTGATCCTTGGGTCAGGAAGATCCCCTGGAGGAGGGCATGGCAACCCACTCCAGTGTTCTTGCCTGGAGAATCCCATGGACAGAGGAGCCTGGCGGGCCACCCACAAAGAGTCAGACATGACTGGGCGACTTTCACTGAAATAATCGGAGACCTTTATGTACTTTTATTATACCTTCATTAGAACACACTGCAGTTTGTGATAATGTCTGTCCCCAGGCGAACTGTGAGCTGGCTGGAAGCAGGGACCAGGTGCCGCTGACCGTCACTCAGCAGTGTCAGCAGAACACGTGGTGTCAGAACCTTCAATTAATGTTCTCTCAAGCTGGTGCCGCCGTCACGAGGACGCTTGTGTGTCCACACACTCACTTGTCAAACACGTAAAGACATTTATTAAGTTGGTACCCCCAGGTTTTTGGACCTGAGTGAAGGGTGTCGTGGGAATGAAGTTGGCTGTGGGTGGGGGAGGGTTTCTGACCCAGGACTTAGCTGACCCGAGTTCTGCGGGTGATTTCACACCCGCCCAGTGACCTGGGGTAGGTCACCCCCAGGCTCCTTCTAGTCGCCTCTGAAATGATGCCTCTGGATGACCGCCTCTAAAGGCACGTGCTGCACCTCCAGGCTGAAAGGGGGCGCCTGCAGGGTGAGTGTGTGGTCCTGTCTCTTCTACTCGGGAGTTTTATGTGGAAGCTGGATGCAGTGGCATCTGAAGAAACGCTGGTTTACTGGTTAAAGTAGTTCCAGGTCGGGAGGCCGTGTACCAGGAAGAGACTGCGCCCTCCTTGTCTGCTGACTTTCTCTGTCTCTGAAACGTGGGAGGACCCTTGGCAGTGTCTCATGACTCATGGAGAAGAAATGGGACAGCCTCCCTCGGAGGCAGGCTGCACGGAGTAGCGCCGAGGGTGGGTCGGCGGGGACCTGGGGCCTTCCTGCTGTAGCTCCCGGGGGAGCTGGGCTGGCCCTGCGGAGGCGCAGGCCGCCGGGGTGGGCTCCACAGGGTGGGCCTCTCCAGGCCTGGACGCTGGGAAGCAGCCAGCGGGAGGGAGCTGCCGGGGCTCCCAGAGGCAAGCTCGCCCCCTCCCCAGCCTGTTCTCAGGGCGATCTCCCCTTGGCAGACAGGCCACTCCAGACGCAGTCAGCCTGAGTCACTGAGGCCAAGTCCAGGGAGAGGATGAGGGGGAGAGACAGAGAGAGAGAGAGCATACACTAGCTCCGGTTCTAAGTGGATGTGAAGTTCTCGCTGCCTGCAGGAGCGAGGCCAGCAGCTCGCCTGCAAGCCACCAGGGAGCCACAGAAGTGCCCTGGCATCATAAATACGGCCATTCCTGAGGGCAGTCCTCTTCTCACGGGTGGTGGACGGGCTGGGCTGTCATCTGAGTCCCGGAGTTGGAGAGAGGGGTCCTCACCCCTCTTCACCCTCCCACTGACCCCAAACCCTCAGCAGGGCAGGGGTCCCAGGCAAATGGGGCCTGCAAGCTGGGGGCTTGTCTGGGAGGCCGAGAGGGGACAGAGAGCTCCCAGAGTGTCCGAGGCCACCAGCACAGACAGGCACAGTCCGTCTGGAGCCCACAGCCTGCGCCGGGGTCAGAGCGGTGGTCCTGAGTGTCACTCTGGAGCTGGACATACAGATCCTGGAATCTTTGTGGTCCCAGCAGAGCTGAGCAGAGTGGCCAGAGCCCGAGCTTCTCTGCAGAGGAGTAGAAGCCCCTATTCCTTCCAGGAGTCCTAAGAGCTTCGAGGTGTGGTCAGGGGATCCCGCCCCAGGCAATCCGGAGTGAGCAAGCCTGTCCAGGGGGGATGGGCCGGCCCCCAGCCGAGAAACTTGGGGTCTTACGTCTGGCCCCATATGCTGCTCACTGGCTGATGGCTGGGCTAAGGAGATTCACGTGGCCACGGCCTCTGTGCCCCTCTCTGACAAAGCGCTCAGGGGCCTGCAGAGAGAGACCGGTCCTGCCTGTTAAAGCCACTGCCTGGTTCAGGGGCCACTTACAGCCCCTTAAAGGGCAGGGAGGACAGGGAGAGGGAGCGGGATGCATTCAGGGGGAGCTGGTAGCAGTGCGGTGTTCTCACAGGCCGGACGCTTTTTGATCTCCATTTGCTGGAAGAGGAAGAAATCTTTGCTTTTGTTCCTCCTTGGCCCACCACCATCTCACAGCAATGTGTCCTTAAACGTCTCTGAAAATCGAGTCGCGGTTAATAGCGTCGAACCTGCAGAGAGTGGCTTCCGGCCCGTTCCTGGCCTGCTAGGCGTGAGTTCCCAAGCAGCCGCGGGATCAGGTCCGTTTTGTCATTCGGCATGGCCGTTTCTCTACGCTGGCCTTCCAGCCAGAAGAGGTGCCCAGAGGTCGCAGGGAGGAGGGGGCCCGAAAGGCAGGACGCCCCACCCCTGAGCCACCCTCGCCCGCCCAGCACCCAACAAGGGCTGCCGGACCCCGGCCTCTCCGATGGTCCAGGGGAGCCCACACCGGTCCCTGCGGGCCTCGGCCCCGCCCCCAAAGGGGCGGTGCTGTTTACCGCCTGCCCGCTTTCCTGTTAGCCAGGCCAGATAGGAGCTCGGTGCCTGGAGCCCCAGCTTCCCATTCTCTCCCGTGGAAGCAGAGCCCCTGTCTCCTCTCATCCCTGGACAAACGTGTCACAGAGACGGCCTTGGGGCAGACACGCGGCCCTGGGCACTGACCCTGCCCATCCCAGTCTGGCCAGGAGCAGGCAAGGAGGTGTGCAGAGCCTGCTACACCCGGGGCCCCATGGTCTCTTAGAGGCCTTACCCAGCGGGAAGAAGAGAACCCGGCCAGATCAGTGGGTGACCCTCAGACCCCCCCGGGAGCCTGTCACCGGCAGCCCTGCTGCCTGCCTGTTCAGGTGGGTGATCATCGAGGTGGAGTCACAGCTGGACATAGGTTGGCTGCGTGGCTGTGTCCGCTGGGTGTCGCGGACGGGCCCCGGGCGTCTCTGGGTCTGGAACTCTCAGGCAGGATTTCAGCAGTGGGCACAACCTCCAGGCCTGGCTGCCCACGGTGGGCCCCGCCCCCAACAGGAAGCATCATGATGCCCAAGTTCTTGCTCTCCACCCAGCCTTGTGCCCCTGGCACGCCTCTGCCCCTCCCAACCGTGGTCTAATCTCTGAACAGGGATGCAGGTGATAGGGCCTGGGCACCCCACACCCAGTTCTCCCTGCTCAAGGCGCTCTCCAAAGAGCAGCGATTTTGCCTGATGCAGATGCTGAGTCCTCGGCTTGGGGCGAGGCCTGCCCTCTGCACTTCTCACAGGCTTCCGTGTGCTGGTGCCACTGCGGCTGGTCTGGAGGAGAGATGCTTAGGATGCTCGGGAGTCCGAGCGTGTCGGGAGGGCGCTGCAGGGAGCACGGAATGTCACACCCCGGCGACTGACACACCTGGGCTTTCAAACTGTGGCACTGGGGAAGACTCTTGAGAGTCTCTTGGACAGGAGGGAGATCAAACCAGTCGATCTGAAAGGAAATCAGTCCTGAATGTTTATTGGAAGGACTGATGCTGAAGCAGAAACTCCAATACTTTGGCCACCTGATGCGAAGAGCTGACTCATTTGAAAAGACCCTGATGCTGGGACAGATTGAAGGCGTAAAGAGAAGGGCCGACAGAGGAGGAGATGGTTGGATGGGGTCACCGACTCAATGGACATGAGATTGGGTAGACTCTGGGAGTTGGCGATGGACAGGGAGGCCTGGCGTGCTGCGGTCCATGGGGTCGCAGAGAGTCGGACGCGGCTGAGCGGCTGAGCGGCACCACACCCAGATGACTGTCTCCTCTGCTGTCGGTCCGATTTCTTCACTGGAGCCCTTTTCAGCAGGTATTTATTGAGCACCTACTGGATGCCAGGTGTCACACTAGACCCTAGGGACCTGGCTGGAGAAAAGGCGGTGCCCAGCCCTCCCCGGATCACAAGAGCATTGCACACAGCATCTTGTCTGCCCGTCTGGTTTGCAGCAGGGAGACTGCTGGGCCAGCTGTCGCTGTGCCTGCGGAGACGGAGCCCGGGCTGCTCTCCATCCGGATGGGAGGCGTTTCCTGGCAGTGTTTCCCGGAAGTGGCATCCGAGAGGGGCGCTTGCTGAGGACTTCAGTGCCTCAGGTTTCTTCTCCTTCCTGGGGGTCTGCAGATTCTTGGGGAGCAGCTCCAGGGACCCCACCCTTCTCCATCCAACCTCTGGGCATCCTGGGATGGTCAGTTAGCAAGTGGTGTGAGCACGGGGGCCGTCACCCCCGGCCGGCCGGGTCTTCTTTCGTTTGGAGGCCTGTGGGAGCTTCTCTCCAGTCTTAGGATCCAGAACTTTCTGTGGGCTGTGTCTCGGTTGCCTGTCTCGTTGGGCGTCCTTTCCAGAGCTGGGTGTTCCTTCTAACCTGACGCCCCCGGTCTTTCCTGAGCGTGGGACCCTCCCCTCTGGATCTCGTGTGTGATTGAGTCCGCTCCCTCCTCTGCACCTGCCTCGTCTTTTGGCTGAGATGCTGGGAGACTCCAGGGGTCAGTCTCCAGTCTAGGAATGGTTTCTCGTCAGTGTCTGTCTTGCTATTTTGCTTCTATTCTTTCTGTGATCTCCTGGAGCCCTTCCCTTGTCTCCTGTTGCTCCTTCTCTTTCAAAGCAGAGTGTCCCTGTTCCATCTTCACACACTCCCCTGGCTTCTCCCGAGATGATACTTTCCGCTTGTTTGAGGGTTTGGTCCCTGTCCATGGGGCCATGTGTGCATGTGTGTGCATGTGTGCGTGTGTGCGCATGCGTGTGTGCCTGTGCGCTTGTGTGTGCGCATGCGTGCATTTGTGTGTGCGTGCATGTGCGTGTGCGTGCTTGTGTGTGTGCGTGTGTGCCTGTGCACTTGCATGTGTACATGTGTGCATGTGTGCACGCATGTGTGTGCATGCATGC
>NW_024070212.1:115934217-116063319 GCF_014754425.2 Oryx dammah
CATGTGTACATGTGTGCATGTGTGCACGCATGTGTGTGCATGCATGCATGTGTGCGTGTGTGTGTGTGCCTCTGCGCTTGTGTGTGTGCATGTGTGTGCGCGTGTGTCTGTTGCTCAGCAAGGCCGTTTCCGCCCTGTGGCCCTCAGTCCCCTGTTATGAATTGTCATTTGTTTTCTGCCTGTATTGATGGTGCATTTTGTTGGTTCTCTCCCTCCAAACCGCTCTTGGGAGCTGTGTTCAGACGGTCAGAGGCTGGGTCCCAGCTCGGTGAGGGGCCAGAGGGCCCCAGCTGAAGGGCAGTGCTAGACAGACCCCAGAGGCAGGAGGACCGACCTGCACAGACGGGGTGAGGCCCGCCAGGGTAGGGGCAGCTGTCAACGTTTCCGCTACGGGGCCCATTCCTGCCCGTCTCCCCTGGCACCCCCCCTTACCCAAGCGTCCGTGGGAGCCCAGGAGTTGAGGGTCTTTGTTTTAGGTGCAGCGAGTGGGAGGAGGGAGGAGCTGTGGCAGTGAGAGCAGCCTGGCCCCTTCCGTGGGTGCCGGGATCTATGGAGGTGAAGGGGCCTCTACTTTTCACTCGGAAGGGGCAGTGGGAGCTGGGGCAGGGCCCTGGACATCTGCTCTGTGCTGCGGCCCACAGCCACAGCCCTGGACTTCGGAGAGCAGCTCCTGGCCTCCTGACCCCGCTTCTACCCTTCAGTGTCCCTCTGGCAGCCTTTTTTGGCAGCCCTGACAAAAGTCAGGGTATTTTGTCCCTTTCCTTCCGGTTGCAGAGTCTTAGCTGCACTTCCTATAAAAAAGTTGCCATTGTCTATGCTGAGCTCTAGTTGTTTATCAGCACCTTTCTTCTCCCTTGATGGACTTCTTGGATCCATCCCTGGGCTTTTTAAACAACTAGCAGCATTCTTGGCACATGAAAGGTGCTCAGTGCCTGTTGGAAAGAGGGATGGATAGATGGACATGTGGATGGATGGATGGGTGGAAGGGTGGATGATGGATGGTGGGTGGGGGGGGATAGATGGAAGGGAGAGTGGATGGAAGGGAGGAGAGAAGGATGATGGATGGATGGTGGGTGGATGGTGGATGGTAGGTGGATGGATGGATGATGGATGGATGGTAGGTGGATGGATGGATGGTGGGTGGATGGATGATGGATGGATGGATGGTGGGTGGATGGTGGATGGTAGGTGGATGGATGGATGGTGGGTGGATGGATGATGGATGGATGGATGGTAGGTGGATGGATGGATGGTGGGTGGATGATAGATGGATGGTGGGTGGATGATGGGTGGATGGTAGATGGATGGATGGTGGATGGATGGTGGGTGGATGGTGGTGGATGGATGAGTGGATAGAAAGGAAGAAAGGATGGGAGGGAGAGAGGGAGGAAGGAAGGGAAGAACGTGGGTGGAGGGATGTGTGGATGGAGATCAGTGAGTGAATGGGAGACCCTAGAATGAGTGCTTCCCCCTTAAGCCCGCCTGCCTCTATTTCTGGAGAACTCTTGGGGTGCCCCTCCCCGTGTCAGGCCCTCGGGACACAGATTGGAGTAAGACCCTCCGCTGCTTCTCAGTGCCCTGTGGTCTGGCCTGGGTGAGACAGGAGTGCACCCACCCTCTCAGTCCAGCCACCACCTGGCCTCTCTGCCTGGCCTCTTCACCTGCCCCCTTCTGGACCAGGCAGACTGAGGCCGGCTGAGCTGTGCACGGGACGCACACACATGGTTTCAGGTGGCTGTCCCACGCAGGAGGCAGTCGGGGCCCCAGCTGTCTCACATTTGTGGCTGAGAGTGCCGCCCACGTCAGCAGACCCGGCCAGGGTCAGGGTGACATCAAGGGGGCGGGCCCGGGGGCCCTCAGCCAGGAAAACTAAGGAACCTGCCGCTTGCTCTTGCCTGAGCCCCAGGCCCCACGGGCGTGCACAGTGAACCCCGAAACCCACACTGCTCAGGGCGGCCCTGCCGTCCTGGCTTCCACGGATGATGCCGTTTCCCCTTGGAGGGCTGGTGAGGCTCATATATCAAAACCTGTTGTAATGACTTCCTCCCGCAGAGGAAGGCTTCCATTTAGCTTTCTCTAGCTGCCCCCCTTATTAATTATCTAATTACAACCACATTCTCTGAGAGAGCAGCCTTTGACTTTCTGCCCAGGACCACTTTAAACGGCTGACATATTTGGAGTGTTCAGAACTGGGAAAAAAGGAGTGTGCATGCGTCTCCAGGCGCTGGGGTTCAGGGAGGCAGGGTCTTCACGCTTGCAGGAGTTTGTCTGGATACAGTCAAGGGTCCCAGAGCCCCCTGAGCTACAGGGCCTCAGTGTGGAGCCCAGGCTCCAGGGGAGGGCGGGGCACTTCCCTGCTGCTGCTGCCCACTGCCCAGTGGGTCAGACCACACACACACACACACGCACACACACACACACACACACATGCACGAGTGAAGTGTGAGTCAGCCCGCCAGCCACGCCCAGGCCCCTCTTCTGGTTGAGACGCCTCACTTGACTAGTGCAAGGTGATAAGAGTGGGGGAACCCAGTGAGATATATGTGGGACCTCCCTATACATTTTTTTTGCAGCTGTCTGTGAATGTATGGTTATTTCAAAGGCACAGGTTTAAGGACTGACCTGGTGGTCCGCTGGTTTATAATCCACCTTGCAATGTACGGGACTCAGGTTTGGTCCCTGGTCGGGAAACTAAGATCCCCCAGGCCAGGGGGCAACTAAGCTCACCCACCACAACTGCTGAGCCCACGCGCTGCAGCTAAGACCCAAGCAGCATAAGTAAATAAGCACATTTTGTAAAAAGCTTGGGTTTAAACAGTCATCTCCCTTTGCCAGCCCTGACTCCACGGTTGCCCCGTTGCTCTTCATCCTCACTCCCCGCCCCCCACCACAGCTGGCTTTGCTCTCACTGTGACCCCGCAGCCCCAACAGTGACCTCACCCTAACCCCCTTCCCTTTCCAGGGGGCACCGCTTTTGTCCACGGGAGCCCGTCTAGGGGCAGCTCCTCCATGGGGTGGCAGTGGCCTGCGGGGTACTGTGCGGGACGAGGCTCTGGTGGGCGCGGGAGGCAGGGCGTCCGGCCCTCGGGGTCTGGGAGTGGCAGCAGAGGGTGGAGGTGGGAAGACAGGGAGCCCTCTGGGCTGGGCTTGGGCCCCTGGGGGCAGCGGCCTGCAGGCACCTGGTGGACCTGAGCACGGCTGACTCTCCAGCTCCTGCCAGGAGGGTGGGGCAGGCAGGTGTCAGAGCACCTCACAGCTGTCACCTCCTGTCGCGGGGAGGCTACGGGCTGAAACGGCCACGCAGCCCCGGGACACGAGGGCTGCAGCAGCTTCTCAACCTCCCTGTACCTTGTCTTCCAGACTCTCTTGTGGGGCTGAGTGCAACTGGCATCGGGGAACGTCCGAGTCTGCAACTTCTGAAACCCGAACGACCTCCAGGAAGCCCCCCCCCGCCCCATCATCTCGGCGCTCCCGCAAGGCATCCAGACAAGGGCCCAGCGGCAGCCGCCCTGGACCACACGGCCTCCGCCTCCAAGACGCCCCCCCTCCAGGAAGTGGCGCTCACGGTCCGTCTCGCCAGTCCATCTCTCACGGTCCATCTCGCTGGATAGCTCATGGTGCCATCCTCGCCGCTGTTTGAGAGTGTTCATAGACCCAACCCTGGGTTCTATTTGTTTTATTTTTATTTTTTGAGGGGGCGGGGATTGATTCTGAAGATCGCTGAATTCAGGAACACATTTACGAGGATTTTATTTTGTATTTCCCTTTAAGTGCCTTTTTTTTTTTAGTGTATATTTTTTTAAAAATAAACCAGAAATGCCTTCCTGTACATTCTGTTTCAACTGGACCAAGGCTCTTAACAAAGGAACCTCGAGCTATACCCCACCCCCCAGCCCCAACCTCTGCATGGCTGTCTCAAGTTAGCCTGGAATTCTCACCTCTCCCCTTTCTCTTCCTCTGTGATTCACTCAGCTAGCCATTTTTTTTTATATTTTCTGTCTCAGTGTATATGTTGCTTATTGTTTTATTTATTGAGATGTCTTTAACGAGCTCAGTGACTGCAGTGTGGCTGTGTATACTGCTCCCCGCCCAGGAACAATAAAGACGTCCCTGCAGCCCCCGTCTTCCGTCTCTTCTCTACACTACAGCATGAGCACGGCCTGAGAAGCCTGGAACCGGCTGCAGAAATAACAATCGCGTCACCTTAAGGGGATCAGCAGGGATGTGAGACGTGTTAGGCTGTGCGTGACCCTAGAACTTTCTAGAACCACCAGTGCTGATGTGGTTGAGCAAGTTCAGCGGGCCCAGGTCTGGGAAGGCTGGTCTCAGCCCCTCCATGTGCCCGTCTGCTACCCCCGGCCCCCGTCAGCCACCCATCCTACGTCCTACCCCTACGGTCTGAGGTCAGTGCCAGCCAGGGCCAGCCCGGCAGAGCCTTCCCGGGTGGAATTCCTTGCTTCCCCCAGACACGACCTCTGTGCTTACTTACACTTATCTCCTGGTGGGTCACTGTCTGCTCTGTGTGCCTTCAGTCTCCCTGATGACAAATTCCATGGGAGCTGACCTGCCCGCCGCAGCTGTCCCCTCCCCTGCAGCCCAGTCCGTGCAGCTGGGGCGAGGGTGAGGGTGCAATGCCTGTGTGTGCAGGTAAGGAGGGAGCCCTGGGGCGGAGGCCCCATGGAGGCCACGATCTGTGGCCAAGAATGAGACTCTGGCCTGGGCAGGCAGGGGGACAGTGCAGACACGCTCCACGTAGGGCAGGAAGTCCCACTCCCCACCTGATGGCCTCCTTACTATGTCCGTGGGCATCAGTAGGAGCTGGGGTGACGCCCAGGTAAAGAGTTTCCAGCCGGGGAGCTGCAAGTCACCTGCTCACCACCCTGAGGCTCCAGAAGCATAGCTCGTGGGGGACAGCTGGTGCCTGGGTCAGCTGGATGGAGCTGTCCGCGGGTGAGAGGCCATGCAGACCCCGTGCCGCCTCCAGACAGGGTTCTGGAGAGTGGGGTCTGTGCCAGAATGCGGTGGACCCTGAACCTTCTCACCCCAGTCTTTACTCCTGTTCCTGAGCCCACAAGAAAGGCAGGCGCTCCAGAAATGCCAGTCTGTTAACTTCCATCACTTTGCTGGCTCCTAGAAGTGACCTTGGTGCGGCACCCTGCGGCACGAGCCCCAGGGGCCGCTGCATACAGACAACGCAGATGGACAGGTGCACACACATACACGTGCACGCACCTGGGCTTCTTGCTGAGACCTTGGAGGGCAGAGCTGCTGTCTTGGCAATGAAGTTCCGCCATGTCCTGTGCTGTCTCGCAGGGTCCCTGAGACCTTTGGAGGTCATGAAGACTGCAAAGGTCACAGTCGTCCTCCAGGGGCTGATTGGAGGGAATGCCAGATCAAATCATCGAAAACTTACGGATGGGGTGGCCATAGAAAATGTTCTTGATTTACGAATCGCAAAGTCCATGCCCCCTCCTCCTCGAGCTGGAGGGGTGTCTTGCGTCCCTGCAGACTAACCAGCTCCTCTGTCTCTACTTCCAGTGAACAGTCCCTGTGAGCCTCCCACGCCCAAGTGCAGGGCAGAGGGCCTGGCCAGGTGTGACCACAGAGGGGGCAAGGAACGAGGAGTGCCCGCGCAGGTGGACACACAGGTACCCACACCGGAGAATCAGGAGACCCCGAGGCCAGAGTCCAAGGCCATATCTGGGGACCCACGAAACCCGACTCTTTGCCCCTGGATCCCACCCCTGTGTGGACACATGCTCAGAGGAAGCCCACTTGTCCAGGTCCAGGCCTCCAGGTCCAGTGATGAGAACAGTGATACCCCAGTTAGCGGTTTGATAGCCAATCTCTACCTACTGTGTTGTCTGAGGGCTCACCTATCTATGTCTCCCTCTCTCTACCCAATCAGGTAGAGTTTCTTAAATTAACATTGCCATCCACAAGTGTTCCATGGAAATGTGGAAAGAGGAGTAATACCTAGGCCATGAGAAGCATCTTTCAACAGCACAAGTGCTGTCCATCTGGGTCTCTGGAACTGACAAAGCCAATGGGACCATTCTAGGGGGCCCTGAACACACATCACAGAAAAGGCTCTGGATAAAACTGCTACACTTCCCGGTTCCACTTAGCAACAGCTGAAGGAGGCCATCTAGGCAGCTCATTCTCCCAGCACCGCGTCAGGTCTCGCACAAGGAGAAGAACCCGCTGGACTCCTCCCGACTGAAAGTAGACACACCATTAGCAGTTGAGCCAGGCCGCCTGGCCGACAGCAGGATCCCTGCCCGAAAGAGAGGCCCTCTAGCTCTTGGTGAGTGCCCACTCCACTGCAGGTACGTGTCCAGCCTCTCTGGCCTCTAGTTCCGCGGTCACCTCTCCGTTCAAAGCAAAATGTCCTGCTTAGAGCAAAATAAAATAAAATAAACCTGAATACAGGCACAAATCCTTCACAATCTGAGCCCCTACTTTACAAAGCCCCCTTGGGCAGTGGAGAGGGGGCAGAAGCCGTGACCCCACTCCCAGCCGGGGCCCACCCTATAGCCCTTCTGACCTCAGGAGTCTTTGCAAAGTTTGCTGCGGTGTGGGAGTCCCTTCCAAGGGGCAGCCAGAGGGGTGAGCAATCCGACCCTTCCCTGCTGTGTTCAGAGCTGCCGGGGAGACTCCCGGCCTCACTGAGTCCTTTCTCGGTCCCTTCAGGCCAGTGTAAATCTACAAAACTTGGGGCTTCAAAGATCAAGGTTTGATTCAAGGGAGGAAACTGCGGGACTGCAGGGGCCGTAGAAATTCAGTGCTCCCCAGAGCCCAGTGTGCCCAGGGAGTGGGAGGGAGGTGGCCCGCTGTAACTGCAGGCCCCTTACCGCCAGGCCTGAGGCCACCTTGGGGTGTTTTTACACAAGATGTTTCCAGCTGGGATGTGGCGGATTAGGCACACCTTCTCAGGGAACGATAAAACCCCAGGGCACTTAGAGATGAGCTTACCAGAATACTGAGACACCGTATCAGAGGGGCAAGAAGGAGGTGGAAGCTCTGAAGTCCCGACATCCCTGCTGTTCTAGATTTTGCTGTAAATGTGTCCCCTTCGGTGGACACTTCCGCTCTTGCACGTGCGTGAACAGAGCTGGCGGGTGTTGAGTTTCTAGGGACTCTGTCTCCTCGGTGTTGCTGGAAGGGCTGAGCTGTGGCGCTCCCAGCCTTCTCTCTGGGCTGGATGTTGGATGTGTCTTGCTTCCCACGCTGTGGTCCAGCTCTGCTCACTGAGACATTCCAGGCTGAGAGGTCTCCAGACATTGTTCATGGGAAGAGAGGCTCAGAATTGGTGCCAGGTGGACTTGGACTGGGGACCCCTCTGATAAGGCTTTGGCTGCCGCACCCACGAATATGTAAAGAGAAAAGGTCAGCAGGTGTTCTGACCCCGGGGTGGCTGAGCACCCAGCCCCTCCCTGCTCCACACCTTCCAGACTCCCCCTGTCCCGCTCAAGGGGCAGGCCCCTCCCAGAGCACCTCGTGGTGTGACCTGGGCGACAGTGTCCCCCTGTGAGTGGACAGGGGCCCATCTTGGGCTCCGTAGTGGGCTTCGGGTGCCCAGCTGGGCTCAGCACTCACTTCTCGCTGGCTGGCGTCAGCACCAGTCTGTGTGCTTCACCCAGGCGTGTGAGTTTTTCCCGGCATCGCTACGTAACCCACGTCACCTGCTGGGAAGGCGGCAGGTTGAGTGAGAGGTGACTGGAGCTCTGAGTGCCCAGCCCGGGGGAGGTGGCTGCCGTCGGGCAGGTGGACGTCCTGACCCAGGAAGTGGGGGGCTGTCTGTGCTCCCTGCAGTGTGCAGCCGGCCCAGGCCCAGGGCTGGCTGTCAGCCCTCCTGCTCCAGGCTTGGGACTAGAGGACAGAGGAGGGCGTGGAGGCCCGACCCTCCCTGGCCTGAATAAGGTGCCCCCCGCCCCGAGCCTTGGAGGACACAGCCTGCCCAATAAGGCATGAACAGCTAGGGCCCCAGAGACAGGGGTGGCTCCGGCTCCATTTTCACTGGTGCCTTCTCTCTCCTCTTGGTGGGCCGACAGCTGTTGTTTGCAGCGTGCATCACACGACGTCCCGGAGCAAGCAGGCACAATCACCGTCGGGGACTGGCTTTGAGGCCTCAGTCTCCCCAGCTGTAGAATGGGGCTAAAACCCCACTGCTACCTTTCTCATGGGGCTTTGTGACAACCGGCCAGGCCATCTGTGTAAAACCGTCTCCAGCCTTGGCTCCCTGTCCGTAGGTTGCCCACAGGGTCCCAGAGTGAGCAGACCCGGGGCACCGCCACGCTCTGCTGACCCCACGGCGTGAGTTTTGTGTGTCTCTCCGGTTTATCTTTTAACCAGATGATGGGCTTTGGGGCGGGGACCAAGCGGGAGGGAGGCTGGGTCTCCCTTCACATGTGCCTATTCCCACCCCCTCCTCGGAGAAAGTCGGGGAGAAGGTTTTCTATGCACGACCCCGGCTCCCCACCGTTCTTCAGTATCTGTTTCAAAACACCGAGTGCGTGGTCAGCGGAAGCTCAGCTGAGCCGGTGGGCTGGGTCCCCGGTTCTCAAACCAGCGGAGAGTGAAGTTTCAGCTGGGGAGGGGACGGGCGGGGGAGACAGCCCCTCCTCCACCCGCCCGGTCCCCCCAGGAGGTCATGCAGAGTGACTCGTGGGTGCTGGGGGCAGGCAGAGGCCGAGAGACCCTTGGCTTGGTCAGACATCTGAATGAGCTCAGAATAAGAGCCCTAGGAGAAGGCGCTTTGGAGGAGGGGTGCTTTCCTGGAGGAGCCCCAGCTAAGCTCAAGAAGGTCAAAGAAACTGCAGGAGAACGGCTCCAGGAGCAGCCTGTGCCTGGGAGGGCCAGGTCCTCAGGGCGGCCAGGACGATGCCTGGCCTCAGGGCCCAGGAACGGACACAGAAGAGGTAGCCACATGGCCGCCCGTCTCCCCTGGCTCTGAGTGGCAGGCGATTGGAGCAGGTGCTCGTGGTAGCTCCCAGAGAAGGTGCCGGCAGGGTGGGCCTCCTCTGAGCCACCCTACCCCATGGGGTTCCAAGCCTTGCCTTCTAAGGGGAGCCCTTCAGCAAACGGCGCCCCCCAAGACGAGTGCTCCCCGGTGCACGGTCCCTGCAGGGCCCCATCACCTGGGAACCTGGATGCTTCAGGAAAACACCCGGGGGTCCCAGAAGAGACAGGAAGGAGGCTCAGTGAAGCCTGGGACTCCTGCTGGGGACAGTCGCCCTTCAGGGCAGAGTGCGGGGTGCAGAGAGGGGACCCGAAGATCCACCAGCTATGACAGAGGAGCAGCGTGCCTGAACGCTGATCCAGCCTCGCCCCAAACCCCGTCCTTCCCTCTGAAGTAAGACCAGGGCATGGTCCACGTCATTTCCCCCTTCTGAGCAGAACTTCCTGTCCGTTTACAATGCAAACAGCCCTAACAAGTGTGCTCAAAACTCCGCCAAAATGGAAGTGAGACCATCGTTTGATAACAATTGTCACCATTTCAGAATTTTACGAAGTGAAAAAAAAACCTTTTGGACATCCTGGCATCATCATAACCCACCGCCAAATAGTGACCTTCCCAATGACCCCCGGGAGAGAGTGCCGCAGCCAGGGTGATGGGTGGGGGTCCAGGGGAGTGCAAGGGGCGCCCTCACGCCGGCCCAGGCCGGGAGGGGCCTGCGCGCATAGAAGCAGAAAGAACCAGGAGACCCGTCTCTGATTTGATGAAACACAACATAAAAAACAGCGACGGCAAATAGCCTGATTTCCCCGTTTCCCCATCTGTGAGGCAGGGGTCCTGGAGACCAGCTGCATCCGCAGACCTCCAGGGGACATGAATGTGACAACATGGGGGCCCGTCTCCTGGGAAGGGCAGCCCAGACGTGTGCTCTCGCTGCGGACTGTGGGGGGCTTTGTCGACACCCACCTACTCAACACCCAGGGGCTGGAAGAACCTCCAGGAGAGCCAGCACCCTGATCTCAGGACCAGGTCATGAACCCAGGTCTGCGAATGGGAAGGCGGACAACTCTCACCTCCAGCTGACCTGCTAAAAATGCACACCCTCTCGGGGTCAAGGTCCCCACAACCTGTGCCTCATTGAGCTCTTCTCCGTCTGTGGTGACATTCCGTCTGCTGCAGCCCTCAGGAGGGCGGGGACTGCGTGGTACCAGGCAACGTGACCAGTGAGTCATGCCAAGGCCTCGGGGAGGGGCTGATGTGTCCATCCTGAGACGCGTCTCCTCGCGTCCTGGTCAGATACTCGATCTCCCAACAGTGGGGGGGTGGGGGTGGGGTAAATATTTACTCTGCACACAGTGTTTTTTCTCACGTATTTTTTTTTTAAATCAGACCCTTCATAAAACAGGATGTTGCTTCTTTCATCTTGTTACTGCTTTTAGTTCCGATTTTGAAAACATCATTTGGACGCCAAGATGAACAAAACCCGGCTCTTCATGATGTTGGGAATTGACCCAACAATTCACAGATTAAAAAAAAAAAAAAAAAAGCAAAACTAATCACGCTGGAAAGAGTTGCACATTCTGTTCATCAGAGGATCTGCTGACCCTGCAGACCCGGTTCCTCCCACTGTCCACGTGGGGAGTTGTGAGAATTAATAAAAACCAAAATGAAAGCTCCTTGCCTTCGCCTTGGTGTCCTCTGTGTTGATAGTGCCTTCCTGCCCACAGCTCCTCTGAGCAAAGAGCCATCCCTCTGTGCAGCCACTGCGGTCCCCGCCCCCATCCCCCGCCCAGGCCATCTGTAACAGGGTGGATGCTGGACCAAACGCAGCCGGCTGCTCAGATGCCAAGGGCATGTGGCCTGGGTGGCCGTGGTCAAGAAGATGAACCAAGCAGCATCCTCCTGGGAACTGGGATTCAGACATGTATTGGTGGCAGCGGGAGCTGAGGTCATAAGCCTACATCTCTAGAGTCACAGCTGGGATGAAGGTGCGAAGACTTCGGCCCCCAAAGAAGCTGGAGAGAGAAAGGGGTCTGACCTATGAGGGAGGAGAGAGAGCTGGCTGGCGGGGGAGCCCTGGAGAGAAGCGGGGATGACCGCCCCACGCCAGGAGCAAGTAGAGAGAGGGGCTATCTGATCCTTGCTGTCCTCACCTTCCAGACCATGCATTTTGAGGTCCAGACGTCTCTCAGGGCCTCGCTCACTTCCCGCTGTGTGCAGGCTAAGTCGCTCCTGTCGTGTCTGACTCTTGGCGATGCTTTGAGCCGCAGCCCGTCAGGCTCCTCCATCCATAGGAGTCTCCAGGCAAGAACACTGGAGTGGGTTGCCCTTGTCCCTGGGGATCTTCCAGACCCAGGGGTCAAACCTGCCTCTCTTACGTCTCCTGCAGCGGCAGATGAGAGCTCTTTACCACCTGGGAAGCCCGCATCCTCCTGACCCAGCTCTTCTCCAGTTCTGTGGAGAGATGAGCTGTGTGGAACCCTGTCCTGACTGCATGACCTCAGGGCTCAGATATTTCTCAGCCTCTGCCCCGTGGCTCCCAGCCACTTGTCCTGGACCCCTGGTCCCTTCTGGTTCGTGTTTTCAAATGCACAGGAGGGAGTTCACACCCCCCGGGCAACACTCGACCCGTAGGACACGAGCCAGAGGAGAAACATTCCTCTTCCACGACTCGGGAGGACGGCTCTGCTCAGCAGGCCCTCGGCAGAATGGAGCCCCCTGTCCACCGCTCCCCCAGCACAGCCAGGCACCCTTGGCTGTTTCCCCTCCTCCCCGGCTTCCTTGTCCCAATGCCCCCATCTCTCGTTCCCTGGAAACTTTATGGAATAAGCCACTTGGGCAAAAGTGTGTCGTCTCAGACTCTGCTTTGCAGGGGAAGCCAAGCAAGGACAACCCTTCTCTAGAGGCGATGTAAATGAATCTCTCTTCCTGGCTACACAAACCACCATCCAGAAGGTGCTTTACAAGGCAGTTTGACACTTCCAGGAACATGATGAACTTGGTGACTCAAACCAAATTCCTGCTGATAACCAATGCGCTGGGGAAAAAGTCTTTTAAAATCTTCTTAAAAGCAGGGAAGAGCAAACAAGATGCTGAGAAATTGACAGGCTAAAATGGAGGCGGAAACAGGGCCCCAAGACACAGAGCGTGGCAGCGGCTTGTGGCCTGAGGGTATTTGGAGACTCAGGACAACGTGGGCTGCGTGGGTTTACGTGATGCAGAAACCTCTCGAAATGGGCAGTTGAATAAAACAGCCTGTCTACATGGATCTGAGACCCCCAGATGGACCCCTGCTGTCCCAGATCACACTGAGGGGTTTAAGGACTGGTGACTTGGAGCTGAGTGGAGAGGGAGACACACCCGTGAGAAGCTGTAAACACGAGCCAAACCTGACATGTGTGCACCTTAAATTTGTTACTCTGTGGCCAGAACAAAATGAAAACGGGATTCCGAAAACACGTCCAAGTAACCCACAGGCAGCAGGAGAAAGATAACAGGGAAATGAAGAGCAGTGAGAACAAAGAGAAACTGCCCCCAAATGCAGATTTAAAGGTAAAGCAGTGTTGAGAGGGAAATTTATAGCACTAAGGGCTTGGGTATGAAAAGAAGAAAAACCTCAAATCAGCATCTGAACTCCCGCCTGAAAAACCCCCAAAACAACAAAAGAATTCAGAATGAGCAGAAGTAAGAAATTAATAAAGATAGGAGAAAGCAGCGTCACTCTAAACACAGCAGTAGAGAAACTCATAAATAAAGGAGGGATGGTGCTCTGAAATAATTGGTAAAATTGGCACTCCTCCAGAAATACTAGCACAGAAAAAAAAAAAAGGACAAGAATTGCTAATAAGGAAACAAAGGATTTTACTCTAGAGACTTTAGATATTAAGAGGGTCGTAAGCAAATCCTGGGCTTCCCTGGTAGCTCAGATGGTAAAGAATCCGCCTACAGTGCAGGAGATCCCTGTTTGATCCCTGGATCGGGAAGATCCCCTGGAGAAGGGAATGGCAACCCACTCCAGTATTCTTAGACTGAGCAGCCTGTCGGGCAACAGTCCATGGGGTCACAAAGGGTCGGACATGACTGAGCAAATACTACAAACACCTCTACGTACATTTGCCAGCTTAGATGAAATGGACAAATTCCTTAGACAAAAAAAAGTACTGCAATTCACCTAATAGGAAATAGAACTCTCTGACCCAGGTGGCTTCACTGAGGATTCCACTGTTTAAAAAGAATTATCACCAATTTTGCACACTCTCTTCCAGAAAACAGAAGAGGAGGAAAACTTTCCAGTTCATTCTATGAAGTTAGTAACACCCTGACGCCAAAACTGGAGAAAGACATTACAAAAAATAGAAAACTATAGACCAATATCTCTCAGGAATATAGATACAGAAATCCTGAACAAAACATTGGCAAATAAGTTCAACAGCATATAAAAGTAAATATACACTACAGCTGGAATCAAGATTGCCAGGAGAAATATCAATAACCTCAGATATGCAGATGACACCACTGTATGACAGAAAGTGAAGAGGAATGAAAGGGCTTCTTGATGAAGTGAAAGTGGAGAGTGAAAAAGCTGGCTTAAAACTCAACATTCAGAAAACTAAGATCATGGCATCCGGTTCCATCACTTCATAGCAAATGGGAAAACAATGGAAACAGTGACAGACTTTATTCTCTTGGGCTCCAAAATCACTGCAGATGGTGGCTGCAGCCATGAAATTAAAAGACACTTGCTCCTTGGAAGAAAAGCTATGACCAACCTAGACAGCATATTAAAAAGCAGAGACATTACTTTGCTGACAAAGGTCCGCCTAGTTAAGGTTTTTCCAATAGTCACGTATGGATGCGAGAGTTGGACTATAAAGAAAGCTGAGCACTGAAGAATTGATGCTTTAGAACTGTGGTGTTGGAGAAGACTCTTGAGAGTCCCTTGGACTGCAAGGAGATCCAACCTGCCAATCCTAAAGGATATCAGTCCTGAATATTCTTTGGAAGGACTGATGCTGAAGCTGAAATTCCAATACTTTGGCCACCTGACAGGAAGAACTGACTCATTTGCAAAGACCCTGATGCTGGAAAGATTGAGGTCACGAGGAAACAGGGACAACAGAGGACGAGATGGCTGGATGGTATCACCTACTTGATGGACAGGAGTTTAAGCAAGCTCTGGGAGTTGGTGATGGACAGGGAAGCTTGACCTGCTGCAGTCCATGGGGTCACGAAGAATCGGACACAACTGAGCAACTGAACTGAACTGATGACAAAGTAGGATCTATTCTGGATATGCAAGGAAGTTAATCAATATAACCCATCATATTAAAAGACTAAAAAGGAAAAATCAAATGATTTTATTATCTGATGCACAAAAAAGCATTTGAAAGTATTCAAAATCCATGATAAAAAATTCATTATAAAAAGTAAATAAATTTCTCAGAAAGGGGGACTTTCTCAACTTAATAAAGAACATGCCCACTCTTACCACTCTAACTTAACATATAGCTGGAAATTTTAGCGAGTTCAGTAGGTCAAGAAAAGTAAATAAAATGCATACAATTGAAAAGAATAAATAAAATTGTTGCTATTTGCAGATGACCTTGTTGTCTACATAAAAAATCCTAAGGAGTCTATTTTTTTTAATTCTGAAGACTTGTATGTGCATTCAGCAAGATGAACATACAAAAATCAATTGCATTTATACATATTAGCAATGAACACACAAACCCCCCAGTTTAAAACACAATACCATTTACAATTAACCTCTAAAATGGAAATTCTTGGGTATATAAATCTAACTACGCATGTACAGGACTTGCATGCTGAAAACCACACAATGTGGGTGAAAGAAATCAAAGCTGATCTAAATAAATGGAGAGACACACCAGGTTTATGTGTTGTAAGAATCAACACAGCTGAGATCCCAATTCTCCCCAAATCAGTATATAGGTTGAAAGCAACCCCCACAAAAACCCCAGCAGGAATTTTTATACCTAGAGACAAAATTATTCTAAAATTGATGTGGCAAGCAAAGTAACCAATAGCTAAAATAATTTGCAGCAGAAGAAAGTAGAAGGAATCAATCAATCCTACTCCAAGACTCACTGTTTAGCTACAATAATCAATATTATATGATTTTGGCAAAGGGACAGACATATAGGTCAATGGAATAGAATGGAGAACACAGAAATAGACCCAGGCAAATATTCTCAGCTGGCTTTTGATAAAGGACAAAAACAATTCAGTGGAGGAAAGATAGACTTGTAACAAATGTAGCAACTGGACATTAAAAGGCAAAAAAAATGAACCTCAGCCTAAGTATTTCTCTTTATAAAATATTAACTCAAAACAGATCACACACTAAACGTAAAATCTAAAACTGTAAACTTTAGGGGAAAAGAAGAAGAGAAAGACTTTATATCTTAGGCTTGGCAAAAAGTTCTTAGAGTTGATACCTCAAATGCAGCCTATAAAAGGAAAATTAATAAGCTGAGCTTCTTCAAAATTTAAAACCATTTGCTGTGAAAGAGTGTGTCAAGAGAATAACAGAAACATGACAGACTAGAACAGTTATAAACCACTTACCTGACCAAGGGCTGGCATCTAGAACACGTGAAGAACTTCTAATCTCAGCAGTAAGAAAAACCAAGCAGTTCAGCTAGGAAATGAACAAAAGATGTGCATAGACATTTCACCAGAGACAACACACGGAACATAAATAAGCGCATGAAAAATGCTCAACCTCATTAGCCACCAGAGGAATGCAGATTACAATCCAACGTATAACCACACACCTACCAGAATGTCTAAAATACATGTTAGTGACAACACCAAGTGCTGATGAAGATGGGGGAAATTGAATTATTCATGGCTCGTGGAAATGTAAAATGACACAGCTGCTCTGGAAAAGTGCTTTGGAAGCTTCTCAAAACATTAAACATGCAACTACTATATGACCCAGCAGTTTCACTCCTGGGCGTTTATCCCAGAAAATGAAAACTTAGGCTCACACAAAAACTGCACACGAATGTTTATAGCAGTTTAACTGAAAATAGCCCCGAACTGGCAACAACCTGGATTTCCTTTAACAGGTGAGAAGTTAAGCTGTGGTCCACCCACAGCACGGAACATCACTCAGCAATACACAGGAATGCACTGCTGATACACACAATAGCCTGGGTAGATCTCCAGGGAATGATGGTCAGTGAAATAGCCAGTTCCAAAAGATGACATGCTGTACAATTCTATTTATGTAACATACTTGAAATGACAAAATTATGGAAATGGAGAACAGAATAGCAGTTGCCAGGGATTAGGAAGAGGAGGCAGAAAGGAAGTGGGTGTAGCTTTGTGGAAAGCGGCAAGGTGAGGGGCCCTCGTGGTGATGGCACGTGGACTGACCGAGTGATGAGAGGCTCTGCAGCGTGCCCGTGTCGGTGTTTGTTTCCTGGACATGATACTGCACTGAAGCCTTAAGCTTGGCTGGTAAAGAATCCGCCTGCAATGCGGGAGGCCCCGGCTCGATTCCTGGTTCAGGAAGATCCCCTGGAGAAGGGACAGGCTACCCACTCCAGTATTCTTGGGCTTCCCCTGTGGCTCAGCTGGTAAAGATTCTGCCTGCACTGCGGGAGACCTGGGTTTGATCCCTGGAGAAGGGGAAGGCTGCCCACTCCAGTATTCTGGCCTGGAGAATTCAATGGATTGTGTAGTCTGTGGGATTTCAAAGGGTGGGACACGACTGAGTGACTTACGCTTTCACCACTGGGGGAGACTGGGTGACGCATACGTGGGATCTCTGTATCATTCCTTCCAACTGCATGGGAATCAGCAGTTGTTGTGAAATAAACATTTTAATTAAAAAGTAAAAAGGAATGGAGTGGATGCTCTCCACTGTGAAGAAGGCACCTCTCTGCATGTGGTGATGTTGGAAAGAGTGGTGATTGACTTGGGCGAGTGTGGGGACCTTGTGTGGGATCGCAGTGGACCTTCAGCTGGTCACTGCCTTGCTTTGGGTGTCCCCCACTCCTCACGTGAGAGATGAAAGAAGGCCTGTTTTCAAAAGCCCCCATGATCTTCCAAAAGTTTTCCTTCCAAGTTGGAAGCACAGTCTGTGCTTGTTGGTGTCATGGTGGTGTCTGCCTCGAGGTCTGTATTTCTGATGTGCTAAGCTATGAATCTTCATTTAAGCTCCTTCATGATGCCCAAGAGGACAATGGTCAGAGCCTGAATCTTTCTTCTGCCTTCACTGTCTGTCTGTCTGTCTGCTCATTGACTGCAGCGTAAGCCCCAGGAGGGCCTGATCATTCTCTCTCTTGTTCCCTGCTGGCTCTCCAGGCCCTACCATGGAGCTCAGCCTACAGGGTCTGCTCAGTGAAGTATTGAACTGATTGAGCGGCAAGCCTGTTTTGGTTTTGGTCTGGCATGCCAGCCAGGAACTGCTGATCCAAAGCAGGGAGGCTCTCCCATGAGGGCCTGAGCCCTTATGGGAGAGCCTCCCTGCAGCTGTGTGAATATTCGCTCCACTTGCTGATTGTGCTAAGTCACTCAGTTGTGTCCGACTCTTTGCAACCCCATGGACTGTTGCCTGCCAGGCTCCTCTGTCCACGGGATTCTCCAGGTAAGAATGCTGGAGTGGGTTGCCATGCCCTCCTCCGGGGGATCTTCCCCACCCAGGGATCGAACCTGCGTCTGTCTCTTGCACTGGCAGGTGGGTTCTTTACCACACGTACCACCTGGGAAGCCCAAATCAGGTGACTGATTCCTGTTTAATTTCTCCCAGCACGAGATAGTGAGTGTTTGCTCTAACAAATCACAGCTGAATGAAAAGTGCACATACACAGGTGAACACAAGGCCTGGGGCGCACAGAGCAGTTCCGGCCACACCTTTTCTCCCCAGGTCCCCCCACGGCGCGCAGGGCCCTCTTAGAAGCACTTTCTGTGGGTTTGTTCTCCACCTCCTTCCTTGTCCCCTTGCTTCTGCGGTGTCAGCCCTTCTCACGCTGCCCATCAAGCTGCCCCCTCCTTTTAAGGCAAAGTCTGATATTTACCGTAGTATTTCTGCGTTAGTTAAGGTTCTCCAGAGAAATGGTTCCAAAAGCAAATAGATAGATAGATAGATAGACAGGCAGCAGACATAGAGATATATAAGAGGAGATCTATTATAGGAACTGGGCTTCCCAGGTGGCTCAGTGGTAAAGAGTCTACCAGCCAAGCAGGAGACATGGATTCAATCCCTGGATGAGGAAGATCCCCTGGAGAAGGAAATGGCAACCCACTCCAGTATTCTTACCTGGAGAATTCCATGGGCAGAGGAGCCTGGCAGACTCCAGTCCACGGGGTCACAAAAGAATGACAACTTAGCGATTAAACAACAATTACAGGAATTAGCTCCCATGGATTCTCAGAGGCTGTGAAGTCCATCATTTGCCATCTGCATGCTGGAGAACCAGGAAAGCAGGCGATATAATTCAGACCAAGGAGAAGCACAGACAACCCAGGCAGCTGATTTCTGAGGTGGCAGAGGACGGGGTCTCAGCTCAAGCAAAGAGCAGCTTCACCCTCCCTCCACCTGTTTGTTTCATCCGAGTCTCAAGAGCTTGCATGACACCCACCTCCGCTGGGAGGGTGATCTTTACCCAGTTCACCACTCCAAAGGCTTCTCTTTTTGAGAAGCACCCTCCCAGACAAGTGTAGAAACACGTCTTACCAGCTATCTGAGCATCCCTTAGCCCAATCAAGTTGAAATGTAGGATTAACCATCACAGTTTCATTGTATACTGAGCATTTAAATGTCTTGGGACTGTTAGGTTTTTGAAGTTTAGTTGCTGTACCATATGAGTCTCAGGTGTACAATAGAGTGATTCACGGTTTTAAAGGTTATACTCCATTGACGGTTACTATAAAATGTTGGCTGTGTTATTCAGAGTGAAGTAAGTCAGAAAGAGAAAAACAAATATCACATATATGGAATCTAGAGAAATGGTACCGATGAACATATTTGCAGGGCAGGAATGGAGGCTCAGACATAGAGAAGTGACCTACGGACATGGCAGGGGCAGGAGAGGGTGGCCTGAATCAAGAGAGCAACGCTGAAATGTATACATCACCACGCGCAAAACAGAGGGCTGGGGGCATAGCTGTATAGATAGAGCTACAGAGATAGCTGCATAACCCAGGGAACTCAGCCTGGTGCTCTGTGACGACCTAGAGGGGTGGGATAGGGGGGGAGGTGGGAGGGAGGTTCAAGAGGGAGGGAACATGTGTGTACCTGTGGCCGATTCATGCTGATGTGTGGCAGAAACCAACACAACGTCATAAAGCAATTATCCTCCAATTAAAGACAAATACATTTTTAAAAACGTTGAAGCCATGTTAGCTGTATTCCCCGTGATGTAAATAAATCCTTGCTGCTTCTTTTATACCGAATAGTTCGTACCTCTGGAGAAGGCAATGCCACCCCACTCCAGTACTCTTGCCTGGAAAATCCCATGGACGGAGGAGCCTGGTAAGCTGCAATCCATGGGTTCGCGAAGAGTCAGACATGACTGAGCAACTTCACTTTCACTTTTCACTTTCATGCATTGGAGAAGGAAATGGCAACCCACTCCAGTGTTCTTGCCTGGAGAACCCCATGGACGGGGGAGCCTGGTGGGCTGCAGTCTGTGGGGTTCCTAAGAGTTGGACACGACTGAGCAACTTCATTTTCACTTTTCGCTTTCATGCATTGGAGAGGGAAATGGCAAGCCACTCCAGTGTTCTTGCCTGGAGAACCCCATGGACGGGGGAGCCTGGTGGGCTGCCGTCTGTGGGGTCACACAGAGTCGGACCCGACTGACGCGGCTCAGCAGCTGCAGGAGGAGCAGCAGCAGTTTGTGCCTCTTGCTCCCCTCCCCCTGCATCGCCCTTCCCCTGCGTTTTAATCATGATTTTAAAAATTAGGACGATCGCTCCTATGCTGGTGCATTGGTTACAGACTCGTAAAGGTTTCATCCAATGGAGCACACTCCCCTGTGGGTTCTCATGCATCCCCCGCCAACCGCCGTGACGTGAAGCATGCAGCCCCCCACAGTCGACACCACTGCCTGGCCACCCCAAGCCCGGCCAGCCTAGATGCTCCCTGGCAAGACGACTCAGCGCTTCCCGGAGGCTGTGACTTCTCCCGTCTGCTGCCTGAACAGGCTTCTGTGGGCCGGGAGGGCTCACGCTCCCTGCCCACAGGTGGGACAGCTGAGCACACACAGGTTATTTACCCACCAGGATGAGCAGAACCGGGAGTCAGAGAGAGTCCTTGCTCTTGACCTCCCTGTTTCCCAGTCTGTTTCTCTCTCTCTCTCTCACACACACACACACACACACACACCCTACAGTTATGAAAGATGCTGCTGCTGCTGCTTCAGTCGTGTCCGACTCTGTGCGACCCCATAGACGGCAGCCCACCAGGCTCCCCGGTCCCCGGGGTTCTCCAGGCAAGAACACTGGAGTGGGTTGCCATTTCCTTCTCCAATGCATGAAAGTGAAAAGTGAAAGTGAAGTCACTCAGTCGTGTCTGACTCTTCGCGACCCCATGGACTGCAGCCTGCCAGGCTCCTTTGTCCGTGGGGTTTTCCAGGCGAGAGTGCTGGAGCGGGTGCCATCGCCTTCCCTGGCGGTTATGAGAGATGCAGCCCCCATTAATACCGCCTCTGCTAGTTCTCATCTGTCCTCAGTCTGTGCCCAGGGGTCAAGGGTGAAGGGGCCTCGTGGAGTGTGATGTTTCCCATCTCCCACAGGAGGCCCAGGAGGGCCCATGCCCCGGGATGTCTGTAGGTGGGAGGGATGCTCCCAGCTCTGAACTGAGAGCCACGGAGGGGGGTCCATCAACCACGACGAGGGTCCATCCGGTCTCTGCATGGAGGGAAGTCCATCTGACTCGCAAAGGAGCCCCAGGTTGTGGGCCCTCCAAGGACCAACCAGGAGGCCGTCAGCTCTGAGCCGGGGTGTCCCCATCACAGCAGGGCCTGGGGCCGCCCGGCACTTGGAGAGAAAACGCACGTCCCGGCATCCTCCTGGGCTCTCACATGCTCCAGTTCAGAGGCGGGAGGCAGCCGGTTCTGCCCCGTCCCGTCCCCACTGCATTTGGGGAATGAATGGCTCTGTTCTCCGTCCCCCAGGCTTTCAAGCCAAAGCTGGGTCAGCCAACATGGCCTTGCGTGGTCGGGTCCAGCTGGGAGAGGCGACGTCCAGGCCGTGGTGGCGGTGGGTCGGGGGGCCTGGCAGCCTCCACGGCCCTGGCTTCTGCTGTTTTCCCGGGAATTGAAACCCCCGAACGCTGGCAGGTCCATCCATCTCCCGCAGGGCGACCCCCGCAGGAAGCATGCCAGCCAGATGTCCCTGCCAGCTTTCCTCGGGAACACACACCCAGAGCCCATGCACGTGCGCACGCGCACACACACGCACTCGCACACCCACATTAATCAGAGCTCTGTCTCCATTATCTCCCTGACCTCCCGCCAAAGCTGCCTGATCAAGGCGGTTCCCTCGCATGAGGACCGCGGATGCTTTCCGAGGGCTGGGAGGGTTTCGTCAGTTGGGTTCTTTCCAGCATGAGTCACTGTCCGCCTCTTCTCCGTAATTAGTGTTCTGGGAGTTGCTGGTTTAACTCTGGTGAAGTCCAGAGAAATTAATCAAAGTGTATCTTACACTCGAAACGCAGTCAGAAGTGCCGTCCAGCTAAATTCCCCAGCCCTGGAGCACAGTCAGCTTGCGCTCCCCTCCGCTCCCTTTTTTAAATTAGTTTGCAATTTCCCACATGCTCCTCCTCACCTTCCTCCCTCAATCTGGGCGCTTTCCTCTTCAGTATTTTGTTCTGGGAGGTTTTTTCATTGTTTTCCCAACCGCCGGCAGTTTCTCAACTGCTGCATACCATCCGTCTCAATAAAATGGTTCTCACGGGAGCCGGGCCCAGGAGGAGCTGGGTACGTGCCTCTCCTTTGACGCGGCCCCGCTGTGTCCACGCGTTCCAGGACTGCCCTGCTTTGTGGCCACGTCAGACGCGAGACACAAGAGGCCCCCATGAACTGCCAGACTGCACTTGTACCCAACCACGCTCCAGCCTGGCAGGTGTCAGAATGTGGGGTGTTTCTAGTGTGATGACCAACTTCCATGTCCCAAACCCCCATTTCACCGGAGAGACTGAAATTTGAGCGAAGGATGGCAAGACTGTGCAAGCAGAACTCTGACCCACGGCCTGCAGCAACCAGCCAGGAGGCAAGCCCCCTCTCTTCACTAACCAGCCAGGAGACGAGCCCCCTCTCTGCACTAACCAGCCAGGAGACGAGCCCCCTCTCTGCACTAACCAGCCAGGAGGCCAGCCCCTTCTCTGCACTAACCAGCCAGGAGGCCAGCCCCCTCTCTGCACTAACCAGCCGGACCACCAACCCCTTCCCTGCACTAACCAGCCGGACCACCAACCCCTTCCCTGCACTAACCAGCTGGACCACCAACCCCTTCCCTGCACTAACCAGCTGGACCACCAACCCCTTCTCTGCACTAACCAGCCAGCAGGCAGCTGCTCTGAGTCAGGCTGTCTTATGTAGGAAGGCAGACAACTATCTCTAGGAACCGGTCCAGGAAGTGAGACAATAACCCCTGTAACAACTGGCCCCAAACAACCGGGACTTGATTAATAACTGACAGCATCTCTAACTTCTGTCCCCTTTTCCAGTTTCCCAGAGAGAGCCAGATCTGCACCCTAATGAATGATGGGGGCACCCCACTGCTGGTCGGCCCACCCCCACTTCCCCGGGCCCCCACCTCTATCCACCGTACAGCTGCCCTGGCCTCGGCCTGCCCAGCGTCTCTGCCAGACCAGGTTGTGCTGGCCGAGCCCCTCCCTAGAGCCAGCACTGCGGGGACAGGCTTTGTCCGCGTCTGGGTGGTCTTCATTCAGTCCGCATACTCTGGTCCCAGGCAGCATGCCTGGCGCTCCGCAGTCACTGGGGGCCCCTCTCAGGAGCCATTGTATGTTCCAGGCTGGATTGCTCCGCTGTACTGTGGGGTCCCTGCTCGCCTGTCCTGTGGGGTTCTTCTAACCTGGTAGCTAATGTTTCTGGAAGGCAAGCTATGACTTTGTAGGAGAACTTACTTGGTGGCCCAGGGCCAGAAGGAGGGGATTCAGGCTCCTTAGACTGAGTTCTCAGGCAGCTCGGGCCTCCTAAGCCCCCTGCACAGCGCACGTGCCCACGTGTGACCAGGTCCGCGCGGGCCCCAGCCCTCCCACGTCACACGGGCTCAGCACACTTGCCTGTCACCTGCCGGCTCTCAGCCTGGCCCCTCTGCAGGGAGGGTCCTGTGCCTTTCCCCGGCCATTCCTTACACCCTAGCAGACTCAGCCTAGGCACCCCCTCCTCCAGGAAACGTGCTTGAGCTCAGCAGGACCCCCGCCTTGTGTGTGTCCAAAGCCCCCACACGCTCCTTTGTCTGGGCCAGGACGCCGTTCCTGAAGCCCTTGTCCACCTCCAGGTGAGGATCACACGGCCGGCACCCTCAGCCCCGTCTGAGCCGGGACAGCAGGCATCCACCCGTGGGGGTCAAAGGCACCCCCTGTCCAGGGGAGACGGTGCAGCTTTTAGACAGGGGATGTGCCGGGATTCAGCCTACAGACACAACTCTGGTGGGCGGTGCGATGGGTGGTAGATGGAGAGATGGCACTGGAGAAGCGCTTGAAGAAATACTGGTGAGTCCAGGGGCTAGCACAGGGCAGGGGAGGGCGGGGGAAGGTTGGGGGAGGGCACGAGAGGGTGGGGGAGGGGGGGCGGAGCATCCTGAGTTGTTCAGCTCCTGGTCCCCTTTTAGAAGACAGACTCCAGGTGACCTCCGGCTTTCTGCACACAGTGGCTCTAAACTGTCCTCGTGGCCTAGTCTGCCAGGCGTCTCGATTAGGATTTCTGGGATCCGGTGCCTTTGGTGTGTGTGCACAACTGGGGGGGCAGTAAGGATCCCACGGGGCCAGAGGACAAGGACCGCGATCGTGGCCACTCACCTATGTGGCCACCTCAGCAGACAGATGAGCCGCTCTCTGTGCAGCTAACTACAGGAATGGTTTGAAAATGAACTCTGTCTTGTAAAGTGTCCCTGGGCTTGGCTGCAGTCTTCGTGCAGAAGCAGGGAGACGCCTGTGGGCTGGTAACAGGTGCCACACTGACCAGGCAAGACTAGGATGGGAAGCTGGCCTCCCTGCCGGTGCCCCTGCCAGCACGTTCCCCCTGAAGGAATTCCACTGACCAGGCCCCCAGAGGTGCAGCCGCTCCAGCTGGGTGGGGAGGCGCTCCTTTGCCCACGTCTGCTGGGGTGTAGCCCGGCTCTGATGCCTGGAGGCCTGGGCACTTGGAGCCCCCAGGACCCAGGGATTGAGGCTGAAGGGGAAGACCTCTCCCAGTCCTGGGGAAGGGGGTGAGCGCCATCCAGGGGACGGGGCATGAAATGGCAGCCACGGGGACAGACCCCAGGTGCACCGGTGGCCAGCGCGGGTCTTCATGACCAGAGGCTCTGCCTGCAAGGCCTGGGAGGGGTAGCGGGCCCCTGCAGAGCCGGCGTGTGCCTGGAACTGGGCGCTCCTGACACTAATGTGGCTCAGCTGGTGCCCGCGACCTACTGGTTCTTGGCCTCATCTGGGTGACAAGTTCTTAGCCTTCTCTTCCAGAATGTGGTCCATTTAGGAGACGCTATGTTACCAGAGATCTCTCGTCATCACTCATCAACAAGAGGCGTTCCTCTGTCACCTCGTTTCAAAACCTTGGGTCTTTGCCCAATTTTTCTTGAACAGAAGCAAAATTTACCAGGTGGTCGGTCTCTGCTCTCCCTTCATGCCTTGCTGATTCTCACACTCTATCTAAATAATAATCTTGCACCTGAAATCTTCTTCAGGTTTTCTCATCCGGGGATATATACCTCAAAGAATATTCAGAAAGAAATTATGTACCATGAAAATCATTTGTCCTTGAAAGGATAAGGTCAACCAGGTAACCCATCAGAAGGGTCTGGGGGCTTCTGATCTTACTCTAGAGCCACGGTTCTCGACCAGGGGCCATTCCCCCTCCACCCCCCAGGAACACCTGGCGATATCTGGACATATGTTAGGCTGTCACATCTGGGGGGTGTTTCCAGTAGAAGCTGCTGCTAAACACCCTAGGGTGCACACCCTAGCCCCAGCAAAGAATGACTTGCTTCAAAATGTCGATAACAGAGGCTGAGAAACCCCCTTCTAGGTTTTGTCCAAGTATCCTCTCATCTGTTTTGTTTGGATGAGCCCTTGGCTTTTGTGACTGATTTCAGCTTTTTCCGTATTTTAAATACGTTTATTTCTACTCTTCACGCCATGTATGTTTACTTCTGCTAATGTGATCTATTTCCATTTTTGCTATTTTCCCTCCTATTTCCTTCTTGGGATCATACGCTGCAGACTTGGTATGATCATATTCTTATTTTGATAAAGAAATCATTTCACCCCCTCCAGGTGCTGCCGTGACCGCAGTCCTTCGATCTTTTATGTGTGACTTTTTCCAGGTTCCTCCCGCGTAAGAAGTCAGATTGCATTCTCTTTATGTTTATAGTTTCATTTTACTCTTCATTTCCTCATGGACCCACCATCTCCGGTGGAACGTGTCTTTCATCACCACGTGGTTGGGCGCCTGTTTACGTTCCTGTCCTCATTTGTGTCTCGCTGTGTCCAGAGAAGGAAGGGCGGGCTCCAGCCTCTGCCTGTGGTCCGCCTAGGAGGGGAAAGGGTAGGAACATATGTGCTCTTGTGTCCATCGGCTGGGGGAGGCCTCATCCTATTTCATCTTCTCTGAACATGTGTTCTTCCTTCTCCAGCAGTTACCCTCACTTAGCCCTTATGAGACTGCGTGTCATGGGTAGAAACAGGGTTTCCGCCCTCCTCTCCTCTCCCTCTGCCGAGCGCCCGCTGTGACCCAGTCCCACCCAGGTCACGTGTACCCCTCCTGCGGGCCCATCGCAGGCCCTGTTCACCAGGACCTAGAGCAGGCCAGCGCTCCATTCTCAGCCCAGATCAGGACCCTGCAGGGAGCAAAGACCGGGGCCCTGAGATACAGGATGGGGACCGCCAAGTCAACATCCTAGAAAGCGTCCAGCCCCCCAATTCCTGCCAACGAGTGCCCTCCAGCCTGTGAACCACGAGTGCTCCCCCTGCCTGAGAGGACACAGGGTCCCCTGTTTCCTGACACAGCATAAGCCTGGGCCCACACCATACCCCTCGGTCATCAGAGCAATAAGTAGGTTCACGTGTCAGTGGCACCCGACTGGGGACATAGAACTCGGCCAATGTGACCCCAGGTGCCAGGAGGCCCCGGGGCGGCTGGACCACCAGGTAGATGGCGGAGTGTCCCAGGGAGAGCGAGCTTAGTGGCGGGAGTGCTCGGGAGAAGGCCCTCGAGGCTGCATTCTTCCAGAAATTCGGAGGAGCCCCGGTCCTCACGAGTAATGGAGACAGGCAGGGGCCGCTGCAGCAAAGGAGCTGGAGGCCAGCGACCTCCTCCCATCCCGCTGCAGGGTGCCCTGTGTCACTGGGCTCGGGCTGGGGGCTGACCTCTGGGGGTCTGGGGGTGGGGAGAGCTGTTCCAGGGCTGGGCTCCCAGACAGCAATGGGGATGGAAGAGTCTCGGGGGGTCAGAAGCTGGGACACAAACACGTGGTGAGTGGGGTTCGGAGAGCAGTCAGGAGGGCCTGTCCCTCCGAGAGCTGAAGGACGTGACCACTGCCGTCCACACTCTCCACAGTCCCGACTACAAACGGCCCTGGGCCTCGTCTTCCCAGAGACCAAGAGCTTCGTCCTCGTGTTTTCTTCTAAGGTGAGCGGTGCTGTCGGTCAGGAGCTGACCTCCTCCCACCCATCCTGGGTGCAGGCTGCAAGCTCTCAGCTCCTTTTGGAAGGGAGGAGCCACGTCCGGGATGTTGGTTTTCGTTCTTGTCCTGCACCCTCCTCAGAGAATTCTCCAGAAACAGCACTCTCCACCAAGCATCAGGGATGGGTTTCATTGACCGTTTTTCTCATTGACCATTTTGTAGGGAAAGGCAGAGAAGAGGACCCCCAGTCTCTCCAGGTGTGAGTCCCCGAGATCCCCTTCCTGCCTCGCTCTCACCTCTCTCCGCCCCTCTCCTCCCTCCTGGAGCCTGAGCTCGGCTGCTTCCTAGACCCTGGTCCCAGCCCTGCAAAACCCTGGAGGAAACCTCCCCAGCCCCCTGAAGAAGCAGCTTTTTATGACTGGTTACTGATGCTGAGTTTGCCCTGGTTTCTCATTGTCCACCCAAGTTGGTTTCAATGTGTCCCCACCAGCTACGTGAATTGTGTCCCTGAGAAAATGTTGTGTAGATGTCACTTTCCTCATCTTGATACAGAAATGGGGAAAACAGATACAAACAATCTTAGGTGCCTGGTGCTGCCGGTTGAATAGTACCCCCTCCCCCAGATTCACATCCTCCGAGAACCAGAGTGCAAGAGCGTCTGCACAGACACAGTTAAGTGAGAATCTTGGGATGGCAATATCCTAGGTGCAGGGAATGCATGCTCAGGCATGTCTGACTCTTTGTGACCCCATGGACTGCAGCCTGCCAGGCTCCTCTTTTGTCCATGGGATTTCCCAGGTAAGAAGACTAGAGTGGTTGCCATTTCCCCCTCCAGGGGATCTTCCTGATCAAACCCGCATCTCCCTCATTTCCTACATTGCAGGTAGGTTCTTTGCCTGCTGAGCCATTCGGGAAGCCCCTCCTTGATGTAGGTTGGGTCCTCAATCCAGTAAACAGGGTCCTTAGCAGGCAAGGCGGGGACCCAGACACAGAGAGAAGGCTGTGCGAAGAAAAGGCAGAAACTGGAGGCTGCAGCCCCGAGCCAAGGGATGCACGGCTGGAGCCGTGAGAAGCTGGGAGAGGCCAGAGGGAAGGACCCTGCCCTGGTGCTGCAGGAGGGAGGGTGGCCCTGCCGACCCCTGGGTCTGGGGGCTCTGGCCTCCAGGCTGCGAGACAACGCATTTCTGTTGCTTTGAGTCTCTGGTGTGGCGACTGGTTACAGCAGCCCCAGGAAATGAACATCGCTGAAGACGGGGGAACAAAGACAGTGCTGCTGAGATCCGATCCTGTTGCCTGTGAGGGTCCCCTTGGCGATGTCCCAGCTTTGCTCCTGCCCTCCTGACCCCCTTGCATCCAGACTGTCCCCCAGTGGATGACACAGGAAAGAGCTCCTCCTCCCTCCATGACCTGACAGTTCTGTGTGCCCCTCATTGTCACCCAAATGTCTGAAGATTTAACTCCGGGTCCCTGGCAATCCGCCCAGGCCCCGCCCAGCAGGTGCTCCCGGCCTGAGGTAAGGACAGCAAAACTCTCAGTCCAGCTCTGCCCCAGAGAACCTTCCAGATCAGCCAGCATCAGCCCCTCAGAGGTAACTTCCTGAGGGCTCTGACCCGGCTTCCCATGGCCGCCCTCCTCCCCACCTGGCGGGCAGCCTCGGAGCTTTGCAGTGAGGGTTTCGTTCTCTCTCTGTGGCTACTTACAGGTCTTTATAAACGAGAGGCCCCTCAGAAGGGCCAGCTGTCCCTGGGACCTGGTGATTTCTCACGGCCGTCTGCGGGCAGTACCCACTCGGGGCTGAGCGCCAGGTGGGGGGCGTCTGGCCGGTGTCCCCGGCTGCTGCGGCCGGTCTAACCCTCGCCGGGCTGTGCCTCCATCTGCAGGACGTCCCCGCCTCCCAGGCGGCTGCGGGGGCAGAGCCCCCTCTCCTGAGCGCCCCCGCAGCCTGACTCACTGTTTTTCTTTCCTCTCAGGTCAGCCCTGCGGCCAGAACCCTGGCGGCTCCTTCTTTCGGGCCTTTTCCTGTCGTAAAAGACATTCCTGTTCAGTTTCCAGTGATGTTCAAAGAACACAGTAAAAAAAAAAAAAAAAAAAGGACCTTCCTTTAAAAATAAAAAATTCGAAAATAAGAATCAGTCCTCAGTTCCCACCAGGGAGAAGGCACCAACCTCTTGCTGGAACATGATCTGCTCTCATCTCAGTTAAGAGACTGTATCTGCTTGAGCCTTTTTCTAGACTCTCTGTTCTGTTCTATACCTCTGTATGGTCATCCGTATGACAGTGTCAAAGTCTTGATTTCTGTGATTTTATAGAAACCCTTGAAATCAGGTGGCATAAATCCTCCAACCCTGTTCTTTTCATGTTTTTTTTTTTTTTAATTATTTGGGTTATTGGAGGCCCTTTGTACTTTTATATAAATTGAAAATCAGCTGTGTGGTTTCTACCCCCAGGAAGTCGCTAGAATTGATCGCTTAGGCAGTTTTGGCCACGCTGGGGTTCCGTTGCCGCACGCAGGCTTTCTCTGGCTGTAGTGAGCAGGGCTCCTCTCTACTTGGGGTGTGAGGGCCCTCCTTACGGTGCCTTCTCTTACTGGGGATCATGGGCTTAGCTGCCCCTTGGCATGTGGCATCTTCCCAGGTTAGGGGTTGAACCTGTGTCCCTCGCATTGGCAGGCAGATTCTTAACCACCAGACCACCAGGGAAGTCCAGAGCTGCTAGAATTTTTATTGGGGTTGCATTTAAAACCTGGATCAATTTGAGAACTGCCATCTGAAGCAGTATTGAGTCTGCTGACTCAGGAACATGATATAACGTTCCACTAAGATGGGCACCTTTAATTTCTGATTTTTTTTTTTTTTGCTTTTCAGCACACCTGTCTTGGACATTTTCTGTTAAATGTATTTATAGTATTTCATTGTCAATGGTACTATTTTAAAAAAAATTCGATTATCATTTGATTCTTATTAGTGTATAGAAATGCAGTTGATTTTTGAACATTGATCTATTTTGCAACCTGCCAAAATTAATCACTCTTGGTAGCTCTCTTATAGATCTTTTAGGATTTTCTATACAGACAACCTGTCACCTGTGCTTTTAGATAGCTTTTCTTCGTTTTTTCCATTGGTGTGAGTTTCATTTCTTTTTGCTGCCTTATTGCCACAGTGAAGCCTCCAGCGCCATGTTAAACAGAAGTGTGAACACAGACGTTCTTGCCTGGTTCCCAATCACAGGAAGAAAGTATCTTGTTTTCTTACCATAAATTTATACTAGCCGCAGTTTTCAGTAAGCCTCATTTGCTGAGCTGAAAAGTTCTTTACTAGTCTTAGTTTTCTCATTATGTTTTTTTAATCATAAAGAGACGCTGAACTTTGTCAGTACTTTCTCTGCATCCACTGGGATGTGACTGGCGTGTCTTTCCTGGCACCCTCCCCAACTAACTTGCCGCCCCCTCCGCTGCCCACATTTGGTTGGAGGGGCCTGTGTGATGTGGGCAACTGCCTGACCCACTGAAGCTGGACTTGCGTGAGGGCCCACATTTCCCGGGGTGGGGGCACCTGCCAGGGAAGATGCTTCAGAACAGGCCTGTCCCAGGCTGTGGGCAGGTGTGGCCCCTGGCAGATTCACCTTGAAGGCAACAGGAAGGAAGCCTGACTCAAACCTGAGGCTGAGTCCCCATGCCCCCAGCGAGGACAGAGCCCCTCAAAGCAGAGCCTCCAGACTGAAAGGGACCTGCCTGGGCCCTGCCTGAGCCCCCGGGAGCTGTTTTCCCCTTTTGCAAATAAAACCAGGGTGCTCACCCATCCATAGTGGGACGATGTCTGGACCCATCCCCCCGAGGAAGCCTACTGTAATGATGAGTCTGGGAACCATCAGCCCTCAGGCATCAAGCCTTTTCCTGCCGGGCACACACTTCTGTAAAATGTGAGGTGTGTGTGTACAGATGTGTTTTTTTGGGCAGAAACAATGATGGCTCTTGTTTCCTGACTTCCTTCTTTCATCCCTCAATCAATATCAAATAATGTGTTCTTGCTGAGAACGCCTCTAGGCAAAGCAGAGGAAGCATCACCAGGAACACTGGGTACAGAACACAGATTATGCCACCCGATTAAGCAAAAGCAGTTGGCTAGGATGTGTCCCCAGCTGGAGAAAAAGCATCTGTAAGCAGTCACGGAGTGTGGGTGAGACGTGGTGATTCTCCCCAGTGTGACTGGCGGCTGGTCCAGGGTGGCCCACCTGTTCAAGCTGCGTCTGTGGCAGCTCCTTCCTCGCAGAGACGCTGCCCACCCCAGCCTCCTCACACCAGCTCTCCTGCTCCAGGTCCTAAGCCAGGAGGATGGGTGTCCTGAAGAGTGACTGATTCACCCAGCCTGGGTCCTGGGCTGTGAAGATCCACAGAGCGGAGACCCAGCCCCCAGGAGCCTGAGCAAGAAATGAGAGCTGTGGGCCCTGGGTATTTTGAGCTCATTTGTTATGCAGCCTAACCCCTGACAAATATAACTTCTGGAACACCATGGGTAAATGTTTCATGTGATTTTTTTCAGATGGGATGTCTGCTCCTTAATCAGATATTTAAAACATGCTTTTCATAACATTTTATTAAATATGTATTCTGCATCAGTTACTCTTCACCCTGTCTGTTTTAGAAAATTGTTCAGATTTTCTGTCTTGTATTAGCAAAAGGATAAAAGAATAGTCCAGCTGTCTGGCCAACTCATTTTGGCAACATATATCTTTCCTTTATTAAATGCATAGAAAAAGTTCGAGCGCAATTTGTGAGAAAATGCTGCTTTTTTGCTTGATATTTACCAAATTTAAAACATATTTATATAATTCTGATCATTAATAATTAATATTAATAGCAAAGCTATTTTAATAATTAAATAATTTAGTCAACAATCATTTAATTTAATTGTTTTAATCAAAAAGTTTTAGAGACTTCCCCAGCGGTCCAGTGGTTATGGCTCCGCTTTCCAGTGCAGGGGGCTCAGCTTTGGTCCCTGGGTGTGGTCAATTTTTTTAATATTAAAAAAAGAAAGAAAAATGTTTTAATATTAGAGCTTCATGGTTATTGGAAAATATGTATTTTTAATTTTAATATATGTAAATATTGTCATTTGTGATAGGTTTAGTGGGAGAGAGAATAATACCACGGTGATCCACAAGAGGATTTTCAGCATGAAAATATACACATTAAGACAGACATAGGCGGAAGAAATGGAACAGAATTAGGGGTTAAAAGAAAGGAAAGGAACATGCACGTTCTCTGACAGGCAATGCTTATGATGTACTTTCTAAGTTAATATTAGTGAGGGATTCATTATGATATTTACAGTCTAACAAACACTTTTGGAATATAGAAGTAACAGTTTATTTTAAATTTATCATTTATAATATCCTGGAAATTATAGACTTGGCAACTTTTTAAAACATGACTAAAATGTTTATGTGTAAACTTAAAATGTGTGAGGTCTACCCAGTTTTTCCAAAATCTTTCAGAGGAAGCGAGGATCACAGACCCACAGCTTGCCTGTCTGTGTCAGCGGGAAAGGCCCCAGTGACCCAACCTTTAACCCTTGGAAAGCTTGACCTCATGAGTCACAGTCCTGGAATCCGGCCCCGAACCCTCAGGAATGATGAAATGTGCTGAGAGGCAGAAGGAGGGCTCCCAGAGGAGGTCTCAGCATCCCTGGGGACCATCCTTCCCCCTGGAAGCATCCCTGGGCACCATCCCGTCTCCTGGAGCCATGGCAGGCCCCAGCCCTTCTTCCCCATCCTCTACCTGCATCATCTGATGTCCTTTCCTCGTCCGAGGCGCTTCCCCAGTTTTCCCCTCGCTCTCCTGATGAAGGTGCGTTCCTAAACTTGGACCCAACCCCTTCTGACTGCGCTTCACGTATCCCTAAAGCCTCGTTTCCCACCACCTCATGTAGCTGACCTTCAGAGAGGACTGTAGGGGGAGTCAGCAAAGGCCACAGGGAAAGGGGAGAAGCATGGCCTAGAGTGTGCGGCAGGGGCTGGCAGGAGCCAAGGGGCAGCTGCAGGCAAGGACGCGCGTGGGCTGGGTTCCCGAGGGTGGAGGGTCAGAAAAGGGCACCACCGCTGCAGCCCCCGGGGCCTCATGGTGCCTCCTGGCTCCATCCCTTCGCAGCTTCCTATCTGCCCATCAGTGTCCCAGGAGCGCTGAGGTTCTTCCTGTCACATATGCCTTCAACAAAATCTCCAGTCCTGATGGGAAATGAACACTTCCTGCAAATATATGTATATAGAGAGAGAGAGAAAGAGAGAGAGTGTAATGAACTCCAGAATCATCAAATTTCTCCTTCTGTCTTTCTCTCCGAGCGCACTGCAACCTAAATTCAAATAATAGAAAATCTACTGGTTAATTTGGGGAAATTTTTAAAGTTTCTATTGTGTATTGGAGTATAACCGATTAACAAATAATGTTGTGGCAGTTTCAGGTCAACAGTGGAGGGAGTCAGCCACACACACATGTATCCATTCTCCCCTGAAATCAACGCAGGGTAAGTTTTGCGTTTTCAGCGTGGACTCTTCCCGCTCAGGGGCAGGGCCCGCCTCTGCACTCCCGCAGCGGTCCTGCTGCTGCTGCTGCTGATCGCTTCAGTCGTGTCTGACTCTGCGCGACCCCATCAATGGCAGCCATCAGGCTCCCCCGTCCCTGGGACTCTCCAGGCGAGAACACTGGAGTGGGGTGCCATTTCCTTCTGGCTCCTAACAAAGGACTGAGATTCTATTTGCGAAGGTTTTGCACATTCTGTCTTATTGTATTCTTGGCTTTTTCTGACCATGCTGCACAGACTTTTATTACATTTTTTCCTTTTTTTTGGCTTATTAAATAAAATGGAATAGACAAGTTTTCTAATAGAAAACCATCCGGCATTTCTGCAATACATCCTTCCTGCTGTGGACGTAGTATTCGTTTAGTAGACAAAGAGATTGACTTGCAAGTATTTCATTTTGTATTCTTGGGCTTCCCTTCCTAAGCGACACAGTATTTTTCTTTTTTGCATTATTCCTGTTAATTTTGAGAATTAAAGTTATATAGATATGTTTATAAAATATATTAGAAATGTTTGATCTTTTTCCATATCTTACATCATTGTGGAACACACAGGCACGCGTCCTACTGATGCTTGAAATAATTCAACCCAGTTCGTTTAAACTTGGCGCCTATTTTGGAAATAACGCTCTCACGATGTTTTCAAATCTTAATGCTTTTGGTTTGTCTAGATTTTAGTGTTTCTGAAACTAATGTTGTGATTTATATATTTTTTCATTTATCCATTTCATTAAGACTTAAAATTTTTTATGTCATGTCCCACCATGTATCATAATCTGTTTTCTCCATTCCTAATTTTCTCTTTTTTCTCTTTCTTAAAAAGTTAGACTCGCCAGGGATTTTGTCAATTTTTAAATCTTATTAAAAAGAACCAGCTCTTGATTTTGTTTTCAATTCCACTACATTTTTCAAGTTGGAATTTCTAAATTCGTTTACTCTTTTCTTTTCTAGTTTTCATGTTTTCTATGTTCAATATCTTTATACAAGGTCTTCCTTATTTGATGTTTAAGTTGTTTAACCCCAGAATTGTTCTGTGGGTGAAGCTCTGACCTCAGCACCTAGTAGTGAGTTTTAGGATAGAGGCCCGTCTTTGGCTCGTTTAGACAACACACTGAAATTGCCATGTCTACGGTAACTTTATTAGTCTCTACATAGCCTGCTATGACAAACCTAGACAGTGTATTAAAAAGCAGAGACATCAATTTACTGACAAAGTCCATATAGTTTTCCCTGTAGTCATGTACAGATCTGAGAGTTGGACCATAAAGAAGGCTGAGCACCAAAGAATTGATACTTTTCAATTGTGGTGCTAAAGGAGACTCTTGAGAATCTCTTGGACTGCAGGGAGATCAAACCAGTCCATTCTAAAGGAAATCAGCTCTGAATATTCATTGGAAGGACTGGTGCTGAAGCTGAAGCTGAAGCTCCAATACTTTGGCTACCTGATGCAAAGAGTTGACTCGTTGGAAAAGACCCTGATGCCGGGAAAGACTGAGGGCAGGAGGAGAAGGGGACAACAGAGGATGAGACGGTGGATGGCATTACCGACTCAATGGACATGAGTTTGAGCAAGCTCTGGGAGTTGGTGACGGACAGGGAGGCCTGACGTGCTGCAGTCCATGGGGTCGCAAAGAGTCGGACACGGCTGAGCGACTGAGAGACTACAACTGGCCTGCACTAGAGCCCTTTCTTGCCCTCTCCAAAAGCACCCATTGTTTCCTTATCTTAAAGCACAGAGTAACTCATATACAACTCTAATGATTTTTCCCTGTCTGTGTACCCCACCAAATTTCGCACCATAGAAGGAAGTTCTTGTAATGACTAGACATAAATCCCCTGATACAGTGACTGGCATTTAAACAACTGTGATAAGAGTAATAGCAATAACCTTTATTCAGTGCTTACCGGGCAATATGCTAAGACTTTCTTGCACATGATCTTGCTTAACTCTCAAACGAGCCCTAAGAAGCCAGCACTCTTTCAGCCCCATTTTACAGATGAGATCACCAAGGTTCAGAGCTGGCGGTTGCCCAGTAAGTGGGAAAGTTGGGATGCAGACCAGGCAGAGGTTGAGGCTTAAATCCTACCTGTTCTGATATTTAATGAGTCAGCAAATGAGTTTGCACATCCTTGGCTCTGGGTGTTCTTATGAGAAGATGTTATTTTATCTTGCAATTATTTGATCGATTCTTTCCCCACTTAAAATGGAAAGGGCACAGAGGCCTCTCTTCTCTTCTGTCCTGGCTTCACATAATACAGTTAAGATTCCCTTTCTCAGCCCTGCTTTGCAACCTGAAACCTTTTCTTCTGTTTCTTTTCGTGTTTCCTCTTCTCCCATTAGGAAGTCAGTCCGCTGCTTTCCCAGCACAGAATACGTGCCAGGCACTCCCTTCTAGGCCCCAGGCTCCTGCTGGCAGCCTCCTGACCTCAGCAATTGGCCGGAATCAGGGATGGGACATTGAACATTTTCAACCTTCCAGCCACGACTGGAACACCAGGTGACTGAGAAAGAAAAGTTTAAACTATTCCTGTGATGCGTCGCCTCCTGCCTTCGCTTCCCACAGCAGGCAGGGAGGCCTCCCCACCACCCAGCAAGCGTGGCTCAGGAGGTTGTCAGACCACAGTGGGGGGAGTGCTTCGGACATCAGCTGTGCTGCGTCTGTGCTCTGATGCTAAACACTGATGGGACCACTGACCTCGGGTGCCTTTAACTTTGAATGCATCCTGACGCCCCTCCTTGGGGACCCGGTTATGACACAGTGGACCCGCACATGGCTCCCCAGCGAGGGGCCCATCCCAGCCCTGCCAGTCAGTCTCCCCAAATCGGCCCTGCCTGTCCCTCCAGCCCACCTCCGGCTCCATGCTCTGTCCCCACCGCCTGCATCCACATCCCTCCCCACTCGCCCTCCCAACGTGCTAGCCCCTGAAGAGCTGGCTTCAAGCCCGGAGCTTCTGTGGGGCTCTGGTGCTGACCCCTCACCGAGCCTCCTGCAGGCTTAGCCGCTCCCCTCCTCGCCCCGAGGCCTCTCCATCGCCATCACCAGGGAGCAGTGGGTGCATCTCCGGCTGGGCAGGGCTCGTCCACCCTCTGTTCTAACCACAGTGCCCACACACCGTGGAGTTTCTGATGCCTGTTGAGCATGTACCTAAGTGATCTCACTGCGCAGAACCTCTGGTGAGCAGCACAGCCAACCCCCGCCCACCCTGTATCCTGACTGCCTGTCCAGGAGGGGGACCAGCCCAAGGCAGGCCTGCTAACCTCCAGCTCACGCCGGGGTGTGGGCCTTGGAACAGTCAGGTCTAGAACCTTCCTGGCCCTTCTCTCCTGCTGGGAATCTGGGTTTCCATACTGCACCGTGATTCTCCCAACCAGGACGCCCAGATTTCCAATCTCACTTGTCCCATAAGCCTGCCCCACAGGCTGCAGTGCATTCAGTGGGGACCGCAAAATACATCCAGCTCTTAACCCCTGACCCGTGTGGATGTGAGCATGTTTGGGGAAAGGGTTTTTGTGGATGGGAGGGCTTCCCTGGTGGCTCAGTGGTAAAGAACCCACCTGCCAATTCAGGAGATGTGGATTTGATCCCCGGGTTGGGAAGATCCCCTGGAAAAGGAAATGGCAGCACACTGCAGTCTTCTTGCCTGGGAAATCCCACGGACAGAGGAGCCTGGGGGGCTACAGTCCACGAGGTTGCAGAGAGTCGGACACAATTTAGCGACTCAGCGATAACAAGATGGGATTAAATTAAGAGTCTTGAGATGAGCCCCTCCTGGTTTCACTGGATGGGCCCCGAGTCCAATGACAAGAGGCTTGATCAGAAAAGAAATGGAAGAGAGACCCAGAGGCAGAGATGGAGCGATGCAGCTGAGGACTGTCCCCGCACCAGGAGCTGGCGAGAGACGAGCAAGCGTCTTCCCTCTGGAGGGTCACGGCCCTGCGGAGCCTTTGATTTTAAACTCCTGGCCCAGAACAGCGAGGAGGGAAATGTCTGCTGTCTCAAGTCGCCCGTTTGTGGTCATCTGTTGCAGCAGCACCAGGACATTGATACATGGACCCCGGTGGTCCTGGCCCACCACCTCTTCTTCCACCCTGCCGCCCAACTTCCTCCACCATGAGGGGCTCCTGTCCAACCCCAATCGCCCCCCCCAGATTTCTGTACAGTAGCTGCCTTCACACCAAGGTCCACCTGGCCCGCCCTGGCCAAAACACAGACCACTTGCACCCCTCAGCAGCTCCACCCCACCTCCGTGCCCACAGTGGCCACCGTCCAGCTCACTGCTGCCCTTTGCCTGTGAGCTGACCCCCCCACCCACCAGAACACAGTCCACTAGGCCAGAGACCTTGATACATTTTCCTTTCTTCACTGATGTATTCCTGGAACAAAACCTGGCTCCTAGTAGGCACACATCCTACACCGGCGATTTGAATGAACGAATGAGACCTTCAAGGGCAGCAAAGCAGGCTCTCCTGGGAGAGCCCAGAGAAAGGGAGGGCAGGCTAGTGGTCAGGGCTAAAGCCCCCAGCCGTGCCGGCTCTCCGGCCCCGCCTCGCTCTCCGATGCACCGAGGGTTATCACCGCTGCTTCCTGGCGGGAGGAGGAGGAGGAGGAGGAAGCAGCCTGCGTGAGGTTCCTGGACCCGCAGACGCACTCAGATCAGATGTTCTGCATGTGCAAGGGAAAGCCTGCCCCCTTTCCTAAATATCCCCTTGTTTTTGTGTGGATCCGTTTCATATATTAAGTGTAAGAGCAGATGGGGAGGCATGCGATATTTTCTCAGTAAATACCGATCGGGGCTGGGACAGGCGTCCATGCCAGCTGACCTGCAAGTGGAAGGGCCCCAAGGGCTCTTTACAGCTAAAATAACGTGTTGTAAATTTTTGGTGCTCACTGTAGCTAGGGCGGGCTCGCCCCGCTGCTCTCTCCCTGCCATTAATTACTTCAGCGGAGGAAGCCGGCTCAGGACTCCCACCAAGGTGATTTAACTCTCGGGGTTGCTCCTTGGTATTCAGGAAGGTGTTTTTCTTATCCTCAGCCTCTCCCCTCTGCAGCCAAGAAATTCCTCAGAAGGGGGAGGCTGAGGAGCTGCTTTGGAGTCCCACAGGCAGGCAAAGCGCCCAGGTGCCCGGGAGCAAAGCCTGTCCCTCTGAGCTCCTGGGAGGGAGCTCCGTGCTAAATGCAGGAAGGAGGCCCATGGAGCCGGGGCCTAGTCCTCCTGCAGAGGCCGAGGCAGAGGACTGCAATAGCCCCAACGTGAAGTTAGGAGACAGGCTCGCAGAGGCCGAGACCTGCGTGCTTCGTGGCCAACCCAGGATGCGGCTCCCAGTTCCTACGGTGACCCCCGGGCGTGACCCTGCTGAGGGGAGTGCTCTGGGCCGTCTGCAGCCCCAGTGAGCCCCCCATGACCCCCACTTGTTTCCACCCTCCAGGGTCTTTGGGGCTCCTGCGGTCAAGACCACCTCTGCCAGCGTCAGCCGTGTCCTGAGTCCTGGAACCGGCAGGGGGTTGTCATCGGCCCTTGGTGACGGGCTCTCTGTTTAATTAAGTGTTCCCGAGGCCACCCAGGGTGCTTCGAGCCCTCAGCTCTGGTGTGCACCTCCCAGAACCACAGCTATTGCCGGGAGATGATTAGAAAATCCGCCCGAACCGAGATAAAGGGTCCCGTACTTCACCCCTGAGGTCGTGACTGCGGTCAGCGTTCAAACATCTTGGTTCCACCTTAGACTGGAGGCGTCAGCTTCTCAGGCGTGGCCCGCGTGGCCCTGCTGTTCCGTTTCCAAGCTCCCTCCCTCACCTGTCCGTCTGGGGCCTCTGGTCCCAGGGTCGCCTCCACGCCCCCACCCCCTTCTCCACCATCCAGGTGCACCAGTCTCTGTGCTTTCTCACCAGTTGGCGTTTTCTTTCCTCTGCAGCTTCCTGAACTGGTATCTGTGGCACATGTGCGGACGTGTTCGCGGTGGACGCTCTGCACCTGTGAGTCTCTCACGAAGGCGTGAGCATCTTTCGCCCTCGTCTGCCTCCCGTCCCCTGCCAGGACCACTGGGATATCTCCTGGTTTCCACCCTTCCCAACCAGAGTGGGCTTTATACACACTGACTCTCAGGCAAGTGGTTCAGCCTCTCTGCACACACACTCACATGCAGTCTATGTCCGGAGACATGTTTTTTTAAACCCACTGACCTACATTCTCCTATCTCACAGCCATCCAAATGCAGAATGCCTCTAGCGGCAGGGCTGCCAATAAAAACATGCTTCCTGGGGCGCCTGCTCTACCCTCGCGCAGTGCGGCTCTGCCCAGCCTTTGCCTGCCTCTGCCAGCACAGCTAGGCTCCTCTGAGGCTGGGCTCCTGGGACACCACCTCTATGAGTCCTCCTGGGTTTCTGCTGGGAGACTGCCTCCATTTCCCCACTGCACCCAGCTTTGCCCCAAGTCTGCGGTACCTTTTCATCTCCATAAATATTTGGTGAATTTAATCTCTTATGTTGGAGAGGCCCAGCTGACCAGAGAAACCCTAATGCCTCTTTTCTTCTGGGTTGAAAATTCTAGAACAGATTCACCATTCAAGGTGAGGCCCAGATCTGTTAGGAGTTGTCAGATGTGGTAGAGAGAGCTAACGCCTGGGGGCTTGAAGGCTTTCTTGTTAATTAAGTGGCTGTGGGTCTTGGAGGAGGATGTCAGACACCCGCCCTCCCAGCTCCATCTGCCTCAGTTCTGGTGGGGGGAGGGGTCATTCCTTTCTGCACATATTGTAAGGTTTCACATGTACCTAAAACAGTGACTTGGGGTGAGCAGGTGCTTCTCAGATAGGCAGGGTGCGGCTGGCCCCTGCAGACCCCTCTGCCTGAGTGATCCTGGGGCTTCTGTCAGCTCCATGGGGCCTCAGTTCTGTACAGAAGGCCGAGCTCCTGGCCTGCATCACTCCAGGTGCACGTGAGAGCCCGGTAGGGCGATGTACACGAGAGCGCTTTGGCAAGACGGAAGTTCGCACAGACAGACCCTCACATGTCCAGGCCACCATCCGCAGCCCTGAGGGAGAAGCCTCACCAGCCTCCCCTCTGTGGGTCCCACACCCAGGAGAAAGGGGGACAGTCCCGGCCCCTCTGACATAAAACCCCAGCGGCCGCTTCTCCGTCTGCAGGGTCAGCTCCCTGGAAGCGCCGTCCTGAGGACCCCACAGGAGACACGGCCTGCGTCTCAGTCCCCCTAGTCTTCCCCAAGTCTGGCACCCAGCCCGAGCCATAATCCGCGCCGCCGCTGAAGCCCGACCAGCTGACCTCCCAGTTCCTTCTCAAAATACCCCTGACAGCTCCCTGGATGAGAACGCATGGCACTAAATGAAAATTTATGTGACAAGCCCTTCCAGGAAAGAACCGGGGCTGTGGCAAGTTTGTTTAAAAATGAATGCATCGAGCTGGGGCCCGCCCTGGCCCTGGGGAGGGCAGCTGGGGCCGCGGCCACAGGCCCTGGCTCCCCGGGACCCTCGAGGCTCCGGGTCCTCCATCCCCGGCGGGGTCCAGCTTCCTCCTGGCTTCCCCCAGGCCTTCCCTACAGGCACGGCCTCCTCAGGTATGTCTGCCCAGGGCCCTCTCCTGGGAAGCGCAGCCGGGGCATCGAGCCCCCCGGAGGTGCCGCAGCTCCAGAAGGCACTCCTCACCTTGTGCCCAGCTCTCGGCAACTTTGCAGGACCGCAAAACCGCCTCCCGGAAACCACGTGCAGAGTGGACCACAGAAGGGACTCTGGTCCTGAAAAGAGAAGCACATCCTATAAACTGTCCTTGGGTTTGTGACCCGCCATGGAGCTGAGTGCACACACACGCACACGCACGCACACACACACACGCAGAGAGATATACACGCAGACACACACACACAGACACACACAGACACACACACACAGACACACAGAGACACACGCAGACACACGCAGAGACACAAACAGAGATATACACACGATACAGACACACACACACAGACACAGACACACAAACATACACAGATGTACACAGACACACACACACACACACACAGACACACAGAGACACACACACACAGACACACAGAGACACACGCAGACACACACAGACACACACACACAGAGATATACACACGATACAGACACACACACACAGAGACACACGTGTGCACACACACAGACACACACACAGGCACAGACACACAGACACAGACAGAGATACATACACACACATACAGACACACACAGACACACACGTGGGTGCAGACAGACACACAACACACACAGAGACATACACACACACACGCAGGGTCCTGGTGAAAGAAGGGCCCTCCGGACCTGAGGGAAGACTGCTCCGAGAATGAGCAATTGGCGCTGACAGGTGCCACCCATCCTTGATCAAAATGTCCAGTAACGTGGAAACTAGGACAGGGCTCTGCAGGGTTCGTTCCCGCGACTGGAGCTCGACGTGAGCCTGGACGCCCTGGACGAAGGTCCCCACTTGTCCCTGCTCCTGTCCGGCCTTCTCCTGCACTTTCGGGGCTTTTCCATTCTGCTCCGGGGCCCCCTGCCTCAGCCTCTGGTGCAGTGAGAGGAGGGGGCTTTCGGTCCCACTCCCCTTAGCACGCCGTCATGCCAGGACTCACAGTCAGTCTGACGCCACTGGGACACACAGAAGGCCTCGCCTCACCTGGAGACTGCGTGGGGTGGGCTGGAGGCAGGGAGGAGCCAGGTCTGGAGCCCCGGGCTCCAGAGTTCTTCTGGGCAGCTGGCAGGACACTCGAAGCTGGACGCTCCTGTTCCCCCTGGCGGCTGCCATCTGCAACTGCAACAGCCTTGCACTGCCCGAAGCGCGGACGCTGTGGGCCACTTCCAGGTCAGTGAGGCTGACCCAGGGCTGCCCTGCTCACCCTAGCCGGGGCAGCATTGCCCCCCAGCTGCCAACAGAGGCTGAGTCACCCTTCTGTGGCCGGGCCGGAGCCCCTGGGGTTCAGATGGTGGACAGGGGCTCTCTTGCCCCTGATGTTAACACTGTCCTCTCTGCCCCAGAAGGTGCCCACTCTTCCCACGTCTTGCTTGGCCCTGGGTGCCCCGTCCTACCAAGTGTCCTGGCGTGTCTCAGGCTCCCCACCTGCTCCACCAGGGGCACCTTGCCTTGAATGTGCGGGTGTACACTCAGTCGTGTCCAACTCTTTACGACCCCATGGACTGCAGCCCACCAGGCTCCTCTGTCTATGGGACTTCCCAGGCAAGAATACTGGAGTGGGTAGCCATTTCCTTCCCTAGGGGTTCTTCCCAACCCCGAGACTGCATTAGCAAGCGGATTCTTTACTCTGAGCCACTACATGTATAGGCATATAGCCTGCAACATAAGGCTCTGATAAGTCCTGTAGCGAAGACATCTGTGCGACTTTGTTCAGTCCAGTATTTTGCCAACCAGTGTGATCCTGGAACCATTTTCAAATACTACTTCTGAGTCTCCCACTAAACTAGAGATTCATGGAACCAGGGAGACTGGTTCATCCCAGGACTTGGCCCAGGACCTGCTGATTTTAGCAGGAAAATCTCTGTGTCCTGGAAACACCTGAGCCCAGGCAAACCAGGATGGTTGGTCAGCCTACACGGAACCCTCTTTGGGAAAAATGCTCTGACAAATTATTTCCACAGTGCATTCCATTTGATTCTTCCTTCCCCTTTGGACACCTAAATAAATAAATAACAGGACAGAAACGCAGGAGGACAGCTCTGGACTACTGAGCGAAGCTGGAAGCCCCTAGATTCAGGGGAAGGAGTGGGATGGGAGGAGAGGTGGAATGGGCTGGTCACCCATTATCGTCAGGAAGGGAGCGCCCCCTCCCCAGGGGAGATATGGGCGTCTCTCAGAAGCCTCCTAAGTGACCCTGTGCAGACACTGAGAGATTCCTGGATCCCTCAAAGGCCAAATAATCCAAGGCTTATATTTCATTTGGGACTTCACAGTTATTTATTGGAAAAACATCTCTTCTAGGAGGGGAGGAAGAGAACACTCTCTTCCCTCCTCCCCGTCCCCTCCTCCCCGTCCCTTCCTTCTGGCAGCTTGGCCAGGAACTGCATTCCATCCCATCCTAGGTCCCCGGGGCCCATCACCATGGCTGAGGAGGCAGCGTTCTGTCCCTGGGTCATGTCACGGAGGAATCACCTGGCCTTCTCACAGACCCTGTCAAGGATGCCTTTGACCTGTGCCCCATCCAGCAGGGAAGGGCTGTGGGAAAATCATTTTTTTCTATTAGACATGCTGACCTATTTTTCAAGCTTCACATTTACTGCACTCACAGCATAAGAATAAGATGGAAAACATCTAATTTAAAAACACCCACAGTTCTCTCCACCCTAACAAATTGTGTTCATTTTTCTCTCTTGCCTTCTGGCCATTGTGCACGCACATATATAATTGTTCCAGAGTTATAAATATGGTGCTATTAGGAGTTTGCCCTTTTTTAAAAAAATAAAGACATTCTCAAAACTCCGCCATGTTACTTTGTCTTCATAATTACTTCAGAAAATGGGACACGCCATTCTATCTAGTGAGAAAATGCAGGATCATTTACCTACCCTTTCTCTTAATTCAGACTTTGAGATTGATTCTAGTTTTTCACTTTATGACTCAGGTTGCGATGAACGTCATTGTACATCTAGGCTTTCCTGTGTCCGGATTATTTACTGGCATCGGTATCTAACAATGAAATTTGGATTAGCTATCCTATAGCACTGCAGATTCTTTTGAACACTCCAAAGATAGAAAGACACTATTTATTATTGTGTCTGGGCGCAAGAGGACATCACACAGATTTTGTTTTTGTTCTTCTTCTTATAAACACAGATGACTACATAAGCCATACATAAAATTAAGAATAATTGCAGGGTGATGTCAGTGGGAACATCAGAGCAAGGACCTCTGAAAAATCTCCTCTGTACAAGCTATGAGAACACTGGCAAATTTATCAAAATCAATTTTTTCAGAGCTCTGGAAATTAATCAAAGATGTGCAGCAATCTAGGGGGGCATTTATTCAAGAAAATGGGTGAAGCTCAGTAAAAACAGAGATTTGGTGATGTTTTCAGTTGCTCTATTCCTATCTTCTTCACCCCAGCTCTGTGGTAACCTTGAGAGTCAACAGTCCCACCTTCCAGTGAAAACTGGCAACTTGGCAGCCACTGCAGGTGGCAAAACTGAGCTGGAGCTCCTCCAGGGCCCCATTCTCTGAGAATTGTCATCACTCAGCCTGTTTGCTCCAGTTTCCCAGAAAATGGCAATTATTTATCATCACAACAGCCTGAGGTGGCGATAACCATTAGGGCAAACAATAAGATGACCAAATAAATAAATAAAAGTAAAAACTAGAGAAAAAGAGTTGTCCAGAATGGGGTTTTGAAAAGCTCTGACATGTTCTTGGGAGTCTGGAAGTCCACACGAGTATGCAGGGCTGTGTGCACACTCAGACCTGGGCATGCGCCCAGGAGAGACCTGATGAGGACTTAGGTCTCGCCCGTGGCTGGACTGAGGCTCTGTGCAAGCACGGAGTGAAGGCTTACACAGAGTTGTAGCCTGTTTGCCTGAGAACTGAAGGATTGCCCCTAAAACACGAACAGAGTCTATCAGAGAAGGCTGTGAGATTTGTTGGTTCCAGGAATTTGAGAAAATTTCTGTCTAATCACAAACTGCCCTCTAAGCTAACTAAACACAGACTTTGGTGTTCACACATGATAAATAAAACAGAATTCACTCAGAAGAATCAATAAATAGGCAAATAGCAACACAAATCCTGAGGAGAATTTTATTTCCAGGGCTGCCATATTATATTATTCAAAAGTTCAGTTTAAAAACTAAAAGTATGAGGCAAGTAAATAAATAAGTATAACCAATACAAAAGAGTAAAAGCAGTTGCTAGAAATTGTCCCTGAGGAAGCCCAGATGTTGGACTTTCTAGACAAAAAAGTTTAAGTCAGCTGTTTCAAATGTCTTTAAAGAACTAAAAGAAAGTATGGAACTTTGTCTCACCAAATACAGGAGATCAATGAAGAGCTCAAACCATTTTAAAAGAAGGAGAGCCACATAAAAATTATGAAGTCAAAAAACACAACAACTGAAAAATTTCACTAGAGGAACATCAGCGCATTCAGGCTATAAGCAGAAAGAATAAACCAGCTTGGAGATGGGTCAATAAAGTTTTTCCAGTCCTGGGACAGAAAGAAAAAGGTGTGAAGAAAAATGGACAGAGCCTCAGAGACCTAAGGGCATCATCAAGCATAACATCTACTTAAAGGTGGGCCCAGAAAGCAAGGAGATAGGAAAGGGGGCAGAAGGAACATTTGGAAAACAATATGCATCACTTCCAAACTTGGTGACAGCCCTGAGTCTACACTTCCAAGAAGCTTGATTACCGTGAAGTAGATGGGATAGAAGAGGGCCACACGTAGACTCATTATAATCGAAATCTCAAAGCCGAGGTTAAAGAGAAACCTTGAAAGCAGTCCTAATGAATCAATGCCTCACGTATATGGGATCCTCAGCAAGGCTGACAGCTGATTTCACATCAGATACCACAGAAGTCAGAAGGTGTTTGGACGACATACTCAATGTGATGAAAGGAAAAGGCTGTCAACCGAGAATTCTATATCCAGCAAAACTGTCCTTCACAAAAATGAGAAAAAATTAAGACATTCCTAGATAGAAAAAAATTAAGAGAATTTTTCATTGATATAACTGCCCTACAAGAAACACTAAAGGAAATTCTTCAGGTTAAAATTATGGGGCAACACACAGTATCCCAAACCCACATGGAAAACTAGAGACCACTCATAAAGGCAACTACATCAGGAAATACAAAAGATGGCGTGCATGTGTCTTGGAACTGGTTTATTCTTTCTATCTTACCTTAAAGATGTGCAACAGCATACAACAATAACGATAAAGCTGTGTTACTGTGTAAATAGGTAATTTGTATGAGAATTGAGTAGCACAAAGAACAAAAAAACCATGGTTCTACCTAAGAGCAAAGTTTTGTCTACTATTAAAATTAAGTTTGTAGTAATCAGAACTGGATTGCTATACATTAAGATGTTAATTGTAATCCTCCAGGCAACCACTAATAAAGTATCTCAAAAATATATGGAAAAAGAAATGACAAGAGAATTAAAATGCTATGTGGAAAAACACCTCTTTACTACATGAAAGAGGGCAGAAATAGAGAAGCCAAAAAGACATGAGGTGTATGGAGAAGAGTGCCAAAATAGGTCAGTGGAGAAAGAATAGTCACTGCAACAAGTGACACGGGGACAGCTGGATAGTCCCACACAGAAGAACACAACTGTACCCCTGCCTCATATCATATACAAAAGATTAACTAAAAATGTTAGTTTAAAAGTCAACTTAAAAAACCTCAATGCAAGCGCTCAAACTATAAAATGTGTAGAAGAAAATATACGTGCAAATCTTCATGACTGCGGATTAAGCAGTGGTTTCTCAGCCATGACACCAAAAGCACAAGCAGCTGAAGAAAATAACAGATAAATTGAACTCATCAAACTGTAAACCTTTTGTGATCTAAAGCACACTGACAATGAAGTTTAAAACCCCACAGAATAGAAGAAAATAGTAATAAGTCATCCATCTGATAAAGGGCCAGTATCTAGCCTATATAAGGGATTCTTATTACTCAACAATAAAAGTACCAATAATCCAATTATAAATAGCTAACAGATCTGAATAAACATTTCTCCAAAGAAGATGTACAAATGGTCAATAAGCATGTAAACAGATGTTCAACATCATAAGTCACTTGGAAAATGCAATTAAAATCACAGTGAGATATCATACCTACTAAGGTATCTATATCAAAATGATGGACAATAGCAAGTATTGATAAGGATATGAAGCAATTAGAACCTTCATATTATACTGGTGGGGATGTAAGATGATGCAGTTTCAAAAAACAGTTAAAATGTTAAACATCTCGTTACCACATGACTCAGACAAATTTCACTCAGGTATATACTGAATAGAAATGAAAACGTGTACTTATAAAAACTTGCACATACATGTTCACAGTGTTGTTATTCAGTAACTAAATCATGGCTGACTCTTGGTGACTTCATGGACTGCAGCCTGCCAGGCTTCCTTGTCCTTCACCGTCTCCTGGAGTTTGCTCAAACCCATGTCCATTGAGTTGATAATGCCGTCCAGCCATCTCATCCTCTGTTGCCCGCTTCTCCTGTCCTCAGTTTTTCCCATCTTCAGGGTCTTCTCCAGAGAGACAGCTCCTCATCTCAGGTGGACTGAACAAAGTATTGGAGCTTCAGCTTCAACATTAGTCCTTCCAATGAATATTCAGGGTTTATTTCATTTAGGATTGACTGGCTTGATCTCCTTGCTATCCAAGGGACTTTGAAGAGTCTTCTCCAGCGCCACACTTCAGAAGCATCAATTTTTGAGTGCTGAATCCTCCTGCAACACAGGAGACCCCAGTTCAATTCCTGGGTCAGGAAGATCCACTGGAGAAGGGATAGGCTATCCTCTCTAGTTTTCTTGGGCTTCCCTGGTGGTTGTAAAGAGGGGTTGGGCTTCCATTGGGTTGCAAAGAGTTGGACACACTGAGCGACGTTCACTTTCAGCCTTCTTTATGGTGCACCTCTCACATCCATACATGACTACTGGGAAAAACACAGCTTTGACTAGATGGTCCTTTGTCGGCAAAGTGATGTCTCTGCTTCTTAATACACTGCCTAGGCATGTCATAGCTTTTCTTCCAAGGAGTGATGAACAGGAATATAAAATGTGGCCTATCCATAGAACAGGATATTCTGCTAGGCTTTCTGCTGCCGTCACCATGGTTTAGCCCCTAAGTCGTGTCTGACTCTTGCAATCCCAAGGACTGTAGCAACAGGATATTATTCAGCCTTAAAAAGAATGAAGTAAAAATGGATATTCACTACCACATGGATAAGCCTTGAAAACATTACACAAAATGAAACAAGCCATACATTAAAGGCCACATATTGTGACGCTATGTATATGAAACATCCAGAATAGAAAAATCCACAGAGGCAGAAATTAGATTAATGATTACCAGGGGTTGGGGGAGGGAGAAGGCGAGTGTAATTGCTATTGCGCATGAGGTTTCCCTACAGTCTCAAAAATGTTCTGGAAATAGGTAGGGGTGATGGTTGTACAACTTTCTGAATATATTAAAACCCCACAGAATTTTGTAATTGGTGACTGAACATGTTATGTAATAGTGTGATCTCATATGGGTAGAAAATGCGTCTGTGTCTTATGTTTAGAAAAAAATGTGAAAGGATACGTAATAAATTACTAACAGTGGCAATTTCTAGGTTATGGGAATATAAGGTTTCCATTTACTTATTTTTGTTTTCTAATTTTCTACAAAAGGAATACACTGCTTTTATTTTAAAAAGAGAGAGATTAGTTCTAATAAAAAACAAATGTAATTGCAAAAAAATTGCAAAGCTAATTCCTATGTGACCAAAAAAATAGAGCATCGTCAGCCCCCAGAAGCCTTTTTAAATTCCAGCCTCCTCTATCCACCCGCCTGTTAGGGTGGCCACTGTCCTGACTTTTGCAAAGACCATCCCTTGCTTTTCTGTTGATCCCCAGACATGCACAGTTTAACCTGGTTTTGAACTACGTATTCATGGAGTTGTACCTCAGGTACTTACTTGGTTCTTGCCTCTTTAGCTCATCATGTTTCTCGTTCCTCTGTATTGTTGTAGTTCCCTGAATTCTTCACCCATTGAATAAATATGTCACACTTTACACCACAGTTTGTTTATCTATCCTGTATATGCTGAAGGATATTTGGGGTATTTATGAGTACTGCTCTGAAGATTCTGGAACTTCCTCTTAGTACCCAGGGGCACATGTTTCTCTAGAGCAAATGAAGTGCAAAGCAGTTCCCAGGGATGTATAGCCTCGATCTTACTAGAAAACGCTTCTACTTCAGAAGTGGCTGAAACTGTGGACTCCCTCTGCCCCGTGTGAGAGTTCCTAGTGGCCCACACCCTCAGCGACATCCGGCACTATCTTACTTGTTTATTTCTGTCCATCTGGTGGGTGTGTGATGGTATCTCATTGTGGTTTAACTTGGATTTCTCTGACCACTGAGGAAGTGGAGCACATTCTCATTCATTTATTGGCATTTGAATGTCTTCCTTCACGAAGTGCCTCTTAAGAATTTTGCCCATTTTTGTCTCATGGGTTTTCTGGGTTTTACTATTAATACTTCATAGAAATTCTTTGTGTAGCCTAGGTATGAGCCCCTTGGAAATTATGCGTGTGGCTCCTAGGCATATATCTGAAGACAACTCAAATTCAAAAAGTCACATGCACCCCAGTGCTCATTGCAACACTGTTTACAATAGTCAAGACATGGAAGGAAACGAAATGTTTCGACTGGTGAACCGATAAAGAAGAGGCAATGTGTGTGTGTGTGTGTGTGTGTGTACATATGTGTGTGTGTATACACACAATGGAATACTTCTCAGCCATAAAGAAAGAATGAGATAACAACGTTTGCAGCGACATGGGTGGATTTACATTATCATACCAAGTGAAGTCAAAGACAAATATCATATGGCATTTGTATGTGGAATTTAAACAAAAATTATACAAATGAACTTATTTACAATGCAGAAATAGACTCACGGACACAGGGAAGAAACTTATGGTCACCAAAGGGGAAAGGAGAGGAGGAATAAATTGGGAATTTGGGGTTAACAGATGCACACTATGATATATAAAATATTAATAGATAACCAACAAGGGCCTACTGTAAAGCGCAGGGAGCTAGTCAATATCTTATAATAACCTATAATGTAAAATAATCTGAAAAAGAATAATAGATAGGTATGTATAATTGAATCACCTTGCTGTACATTTGAAACACAACTGAAGTATATGTCAATTAAAACCTTACGTGTGTGGTACCGGCTGTCGCACTTTTTGGCTTTTGTTTTCAATCCCTTTGTGACATCTTATGATCAAGTAGAAGGTCCTACATTTATTGAAGACCAATATAACTATCTTTTCCTTAACGGTTAATCGTTTCTCTGTCTTACCCCAATTGTCATGAAGATAATGTCACTATCATCCTCTGAAAATTGTATACCTTGTCTTGTATACGTGTGTATTTACATATGTATTTATTAAGGAGATTTATTATAAGGAATTGGATCATGCAACTGTAGAGGCTGACTAGTCCCTAGATCTGCAAGGGAGATTGGCAAGCTGGAGACCCAGGAGAGGCAAAGATGCAAGCCCTCCCCCAAAGGCCAGTAGGTTCAAGTCCCAGGAAAAGCCAAAAGTATGGAGAAAACTGTTATTAATACCATGTCCAAACTTGTACAGCCTGCCACACAATAGGCCACTAAATCGAGAGGTGTTTTGGCGGGGGGCAAGGAATAATGACTTTATTCAGAAAGCAAGCAGATCAAAAAGGTGGCGGACTAGTGTCCCAAAGAACCTTCTCACCCAGTGAGCCTTCAGGCTGCTTTTACGTTAAAGGAGGGGGCGGAGTATGCTTGGTGGTTACAGATGTCTTGGTATTGGAATCCTCTGTCCTTGCAGCTGTCCATGTTGGTCACGTCATGATGTTCCTGCAAACCTCCAATGGGACAAACATTATTTTCTGTTCTGCAATTTTTCATCTTTATGTGAATGGTAAAGTGTTATACTTTTAAAGGTCAGAACCTTGGGACTGGATTTTCCTGTTTATTTGAAGCTATAGGCAACATTCTTAACACACCAAAAGCAGTTAAAGTAAAAGAAACAGATCTAATATGAATTTAGATTTATTCTTCCCTGTTTCAAAAATGATGCTCCAGTTTGCAAACAATCAAGCAAGAGAAATTCCATCTTATGGGGAGAGGCTCATCCATTTTTTCCTCTTACTGGTGTCTTCAACTGACTGGATAAGGTCCCCACACAGGAAGGGAGGGCAATCTGCTTTACTTAGTCTGCCGGTTTAAATGTTAAGCTCACTGAAAACACTCTTCACAGAAACACCCGAAATAATGTCTGATCAAATATCTGGGGACACCATAGCCTAGTCAAGTCAGCACAAAGTTACACATCACCTGAAGGGGAATCTTTTTATTGCAGTTATTTCCTGACCCGTCAATTCTGCTCTTAGATGACCCCCCAAATGTTGCTATTTTTAGCAAATGTGTCCCCTAGTTTCCTCAGAAAACTTCCTCCTGTGGAAATAAACAAAGGTCACCCAACTGAAAAACCAAAGTCTGGCTCGAGCCAGAGAGTCAGCCACCACCACCAGTGGTTGGTGGAGACTCGGGGCAGGCAGAGGACTGGGGAGCTCTGTGGTGGGCAGAGGGACAGCTCCGGAGCACCCCGCTCAGAGGCTGGGGCCCTGGGGAAGCCAGGGGTAGACCAGCTGCAAGTGGGTCATCCCATGTCATTGGTTGACGTACACAGCTGGCTTTCTCTGGTTGGTCGTGATTTTGAAGCAGGAGCAAATATTAGGGAAGCTGTCAGTTACTAATCCCATCCCGGTCATTTGGGGCCAGTTGTTACAGGCGTGGATGTTTCACTTTCTGAATTGTCTCTAGAGACAGAGGTCTGCCTTCCTAAAACAATTGTGGGCAGCAAGTGGCTTCCTGGGATGGCTACTTCAGAGAAAGGGTCAGTTTCCTGGGCTGGTTGCTTCAAGTCGTGAATCAGTTCTTTTTTCGTATATGGATGGCCAAGCTATCGCCTGATTGTATAATCAGCCTGTCACTTCTTGCTGCTGCTGCTGCTAAGTTGCTTCAGTCGTGTCCGACTCTGTGTGACCCCATAGATGGAAGCCCACCAGGCTCCCCAGTCCCTGGGATTCTCCAGGCAAGAACACTGGAGTGGGTTGCCATTTCCTTCTCCAATGCATGAAAGTGAAAAGTGAAAGTGAAGTCGCTCAGTCGTGTCCGATTCTTAGTTACCCCATGGACTGCAGCCCACCAGGCTTCTCCATCCATGGGATTTCCCAGGCAAGAGTACTGGAGTGGGGCGCCATTGCCTTCTCCGTGTCACGTCTTAGCAGGTAACAAAAGGAAGCACAAAGCCCACTTGGCGTTCAGCTTGGTTCATGTGTTTTTAGCTATAAAATTAAGTTAGGATCAGGCATCTGACTCAGAGATGGGGAAGATAATTACTAATTGATCCAAATTCATTTAAATGTTTTTCACATGATTTCCAAGAAACGGTCTGAGTGATTTGAAGATAGGCTCTTTGTTTAGTGAACTATTTCAGAATAATACAGATTGAAGTTTGAGGAAGTCAGGTATTCAAGGTCTCTCACTTAACTGAAGTAAGCTGCAGTGTGGTAAATCTCCATCATGACTCCAGCGTTCACTTCTGTGGGGAGGGGAGGGGGGGCTGCTTTCCCTAAAAATGAGAGTGCAGAGTCACTGAGACTGGTGCAAGTCAGGTAAATGAGTGTGTACTTAACTACGATTTTAAAATACATATTTCGATTTGTGCAAACATCTTCTGTTCTTTTCTAAACATCACACAGCATTTTTCTACAAATCTGGATTGAGCTCCTTCACTTTAGCTTTCATCCAACTTTCCTGGAGTCTATAGGCCCAGAGAAGAATCTAGGATTCTTCAGAGGTCCCCCCAGAGCAGTAATCGGGGTAAGCGTAATTAGAGAGGGGGGCACCCAGAGAGGGCACCTTCGCCCCGTCTCATGGCAGATAAACACGGTCCCAGCTGATCCCGTCTGTGTGGCAGTTGCTCGGGAGTCACTTCTGCGTGTGTGAGTTTAAGAAGGTGTCCGTCCATAGAGGTGACATCACATCTGGAGTGCTCAGTGTTTCCAAGGCCAAGTTTATGAATTCAGCACCTCACAAGGCCAGCTACCTTCACACCAAAAAGAAATGGAGTCAGCTTCTGAGCCTCTGCCTCCCCAGACCCAGGCATTTCAAGTGGGGCAGGTCTTGTGACAAACAGACAGATGGAAGCTTTCCATGCAGAAACTGAGCAGGGATGGGGGTCAGCCAGGCAGCCTGTCCCGGACCTTCGGGCACGAGGCCCCACCTGGAGTCTGGTCTCAGAAGTCCCACAGGCAGGGGAAGCCCTGGGCCCGGTGCTTCCAGCCCACGTGGTCCCTGGGGGAGGGTCTCGCCCTTCCTGCTCTCGTCTTCCCAGTGGGAGCCAGCTCTAGGGCTTCTCCGCCTCACCCACCGAGTGCAGGGACCCTGGAGCCTATTCCCAAAGGGTGAGTTGGGGCCCACCTGGGTCTGCGCTCCCCGAGAATTGATGCTCCAGAAAGTATTGTGTTTTATCCTGATGCTGTTTCAAGGGACAGCGACGCTGTTGTCAAACACGAACTTTCTAACTTAATTCTCCTCTGCCATGCCCACCAGGTGTCACAGTCCAGGGGCCCACACGCCTCTGTGTTTCTGGAAGAGAGCGGCCCTCCTCTGGATGGTCTGTGGGTCATCATCTGACGTCGCCTGGGTCCCACGGGGAGCTCAGGTGGGGGTCCAGAGGCTGGTGTCCCCCAGGAGAGCAGCGAGAGAAAGGGCCCCTCCTCCTACGTGTGCTCCCCAACCTGCAGTGCAGGGGTGGGGGCCTTAAGCACTGCCAGCAAACCTGCAGGGGCTTCCATGGGCACAGTCTGGGGGCCCCGCCCAGGGTGTGGGGAAGGCTGCCTGCCCCAGGGCCTCAATGGAACACCAGCCCAAAGGGTGCCAGCCTGGACAGTGTTCCCAGGAGGCTTCTAGGACCCAGGACACAGTCCACAGCCTGGCATGTGGGACCCCCTAGAAATGCCAGTGCTCCCAGCCCTTCCCGCTGTCCCTCCCTTGCTCACCTCTTCCATTACCAAAACCCGCCTCTTCCTCCCACCCTGTCCCATCTCAGCCCCCTGGCGCCCTTCCCCTCCAGATGTAAATGCACAGGAGCTCCCCCCATTAAAACAGCAGGTGGGAGGGTTGGGGGGGTGGGGCTGGGGGTGGTGGGCTGCAGGAATCTGGCGGTGCTCTGCCTGCCTGATTGGCAGGAGGTGTGGGAAGGGGGTCGTTGAGTTAGCCCACCAGGGTTGTCTTCAGCTGGCCTGTCGTGACACCGGGCGCTCCCGCCCGGGACAGTGGTCCAGCAGAGCCCCGGCCCAGGTGGACTGCATGCTGGGTCCAGACTCGGAGGTACACGTGTATCTCTGCAGTCCAGATGGGCTCAGGTAACCCCTAAAGCCCCCAGTTAAAAACAGCCTCAGGTAATTTAGGGAGAAACGCTTGCCCTAGCCTGAGATGCATTCCCTGGGGAGTGCACTGGGCGGGTCAGGAAGAGGAGCCAGGCCTTGGGTGGGTGGGGTGGGGCGTGGTCAGCAGGGACCTGGGGAGGGGGCCTGCACCACACATGGAAGGCAACCCTACTCGCGGGCACCAGACCCCCAACAGGGGTGATGTTTCCAGGGGTCTCCCCCAAAGGCCCCTTCTGGACTCCGGTGCTGTGAGGTCAGCAGGACGGGCTCCACGTTTGTCCTTCTGGGCTGGAAGCCGACTGCTCTGTCGCCTCTGCCCCACGCCCTGCGCCTCCCTGACCCCTCGGTCCTAGGCTCGGGGCAGATGAAGTTCAGAATCTAGCTGGGTGGAGTTGGGCACAACCCTGAGAAACCCTCTCGCCCCTCCTCCAGCTGCAGGCTGGCACCTGAGTCATCTTCCCAGTGTACCCGGGGCACATCACCTGTGTGGGACCAGAAAGAGGGAGGCAGGCTATTTGTGATGCCCCAGAGGCCCGCACCGCCCCCTCTCACCCCCACTGGACTTTAGAGCCAGCGCTTTGACCACCTTTGGGGAGTGTCTGCCTGGCCACCTAGGGCCCCATCTGCCTGGATTCTGGGGTGGAGCTGGGGGCGAGCAGGGGCCACACAGCAGCTGGTCTCTGAGAGACCTGGTACCCTCTGACCCTGTGAGCTGGGTCTGCCTTATGTGCAAGAAGACCCCAAAGATCACCCAGCAACCAGGCCGCCCCACCATCCCACGTGGTCCCCACCCTCAGGAGGGCTGCCTGAGTGTCGGGCGAGGCCGGGCGCTGTGGAAGCACAATTGCAAATGTAAAGTAGAATGTGGGGCTGATTCTTTAGCCTGCTGCATGGAGAGGGTCAAAACAAAGCAAAAACCCCAAACAGAATAGGTTTCGCAACTGCAGGAGGAAGCAGCTTTGTAAGTGCCCAAGAGAGGCTAATTAGAGACTTCAACTGGAGCTTTGCAAATGAATTATTTACAATTCTTCAGAGGGAAATGATTATAATAATAACCTTTGCAATTCCAAAATTAAGCTTATTATGCTCTTTTCCTCTGCTCCAGAAATTCTCTGAGGTCTGTCATCAAGCAGAAAGCGAGGAGTGAGGCCAGTCCTCTCCCCTCCGGGGGTGGGTGGGTCGGGGGAGCGGCACCCCATGGGCCCCTGTGGGGCTGGCCCCCAGTATGGACCAGCGATGCCAGGTGTTTAAAAGGGAAAGCTGTGGAATCGTCCTTCATGCCTCCCCCCCAACCCCATTTCCTCTGATTTAAGGATGCTCTGCTCACTCAGTCAGGACTCCAGGAGTTGCAGAGGCTCAAAGAAGAAACCAAAGCCTCTGCTCCCATCAGAGGCAGACCCTGGAGTTGCCAGATTTACAACAAAGTGAGCGACACAGCTGTTAACGAAACCAACCAAATGAAGGTCGACTGACCGCGTCTTCCTTGCCCGCACCGGCAGCCGTCTGATTGGAAATTAAGGGTCTGTTTCTTTACGATGCAAGGCTGCAGACTCGTGGCATGAAAGGGGTGGGGACCACTGGCTGATTGGACCTCCCGGGGGTGCAGAGCCTGTGCTGGTCCCCAGAGGGTAGCCTTGCCCTCCCTCAGCAGTAACGAGCTGCTTCCCAGCACCCCGCAGGTCCTGCAAACATGCCTTTCCCTCATTTCCAGCCTCATCTCCAGCCTCAGCCCACTCGCACATGGGGCTGCTCTGGGGCAGGGCTCAGGCTGCCAGTATCAGAATCTGATACACCCGGCATCAGCCCGGGGCCGCCGTCAGAGGCCCAAGAACCCACAAGGGCACAGAGGCTTTAGGCTGGAAGTACCCAGGCCCTGTGGCCAGTTCCACCCAGAAAACCTGATGGTCCTGTGACGGGCCTTACTGCAGTCCCCACCTCGGCAATGTGTCCAGACTCCGGGGCAGTGAGACGCTGCTGTGGACGCAGATAGCCCTGGCCTGTCCCGGGTCACACAGATGGCCAGTGGTGCAGGGGAGGCGGGCACAGCACAGCCCCGGGAAAGCCGCAGCCAGCCAGCTGCCACCTCCAGGGTTACTCCAGGCCCAGGGTTTCTCCAGACCCAGCGCTCCTCCACTCTTCTGGGTTTTTCTCCCCCTTTCCCTGGGAATCCCCACCATCCAAGGTCCCTATTCAGCCTTAGGCTGGCTCGCACACCCTGCTGTCCCCAGCCACACTCCCCAGAGGCGATCGAGGGTTAACCTCACCCTTCCCCTGTCTTGCTGCCCTCTGCCCTCTGCCGTAGCGGTGCCCCTGCGAGTCTGTCTTCTGGGCAGGCGCGTGTGGACTCTGACTTGGGATCTATTTCTCTGGCTCTCGCCATCCACTCCACTTGTCGTCCTGGGTCTGCCCCCCCGACCTGGGAGGGAAGGACGTCTCCCCAGGGACACCTCCTCTCCCCAGTCACTCTCCACTCCCCTTCGACCTGGCCTCCCCGAATGGCGGTGCCTCACGTCTTCTCCCCAACAGTGCTCCCTGGGAGGGGCTGCACACGTGTGGTTCCGTTGCTCAGTCGTGTCCGACTCTGCGACCCCGTGGGCTGTAGCCCTCCAGGCTCCTCTCTCCACGGGATCCTCCAGGCACGAATACAGGAGTAGGTTTTCATTTCCTCCTCCGGGGGATCTTCCCAGTCCCAGGATCAAACCTGTGCCTCCTGTCCTTCCTGCACTAGCAGGCAGACTCTTTACCACTGAGCCCCTGGGAAGCCCGGTGACCATGATACACGGAAGTCACGTCCTCCTGGGGAGAGAAATCGAGAGAAAACGTGAAGACAGCTAAGGGAAGCTGCTATGATCTGAACGTCTGCTTCCTCCCAAGATGGATATGTTGACATCCTCATGTCCAGGGCGATGATGTTAGGAGGTGGGGCCTTTGGGAGGTGATTAGGTCATAAGGGGTGAAGCCCTCCTGAATGGGATGGGTGCTCTCATCACAGTTGTTCCCAGAGCTCCCTGGCCCCTTCCGATGCGAGAGGGCACAGTGAGAAGGTGCTGGCTGGACAAGCAATCAGGCCCCACCAGAACCTGACCGTGCTGGCCCATTAGTCTCAGGCTTCCCAGCCTCCAGGATGGTGAGCAATGAATTCCCATGGTCTATGAGAATCTCCTGCAGTGCAGGAGACCGAGGTGTGATCCCTGGGTCTGGAAGATTCCTCTGGAGAAGGAAATGACAACCTACTCCAGTATCCTTGCCTGGAAAATTTCATGGACAGAGGAACTTGGAGGGCTACAGTCCATTGGGCTGTGAGAGTCGGACACAATTTAGTGACTAAACCGCCACCACCACTGCGAGCCGTCCAGCAGCGGCATTTTGTCGCAGCCACCAGAACGGATAAGACAGCGTTGTCCCGACCTGGGGCTGGTGGGCATTGCTCTCTCATGTATCAACACTGAGCAGCTGGCACGGGTTTATTTCTGCTTGTTTTTTGGTTTTGTTAGTTTTTTCGGTAGAAACCTCACGCTTGTCAGAGGATAACCCAGAAAACCAGCATTAACTCCAAAAACTGGTAAGAGCAGGAAGAGTCGCAGCAGCTACAGAGGACCCCAGGTCTGCAGGGAAACAGAACAGGGGACGTCAGTGACGCTGAGCTCTCCGCAGTGAGATGGATTCCACACGGCTGGGCACCCGTCACCTTCAGCATCAAAACTGTGATGCGTTTCGGTAGGAATCTTTCTTTTCACAGGGAATACCCACGTCTCCTGCCTCTTAAAGGAAGAAGACTAACCAGGATCCTTCCCTCCAGGGACTCAAGGTTGCCACCATGAAGACAGGCCCTCCTTTGGACTGAGACCCAGCAAGTTCTCAGGGTTCGGTAGATGGGGATTTGCCCAAGACCTTAGGACACGCTGCACATCGGGAGGCCTGGCTGGGAGCTTCCTGAATCCTTCTCTGTGAATCAGTATCCCAAACTAGAGACGTGTGTTGAAGTTGGGTAACGAGTACGTGGGGGGTTTCTGATATTCTCTACTTTTACATATTTGGAGTTTTTCATAATAAAAAATGTAATTTTTTCCTATTTTGTATTCTTCCCTGGTGGCTCAGGTGGTAAAGAATCCGCCTGCAACGCAGGAGACCCAGGTTTGATCCCTGAGTTGGGAAGATCCCCTGGAGATGGGAATGGCAAGCCACTCCAGTCCACTGGCCTGGAGAATCCCATGGACAGAGGAGCCTGATGGCCTACAGGTCTTGGGGTCACAAAGAGTCAGACAAGACTGAACATGTTTTGTATAGTCTTTCCTGCCTTCTAGGGAAAACCATGCGGTCAGGTTCCTCAGATGTCACTTGTTGCTGCTTCAGGCAAACTTGCTTCTTCTTGTCAATCAGGAGGCAGTCACTTGGATATTCACACCAGCAAGCACCTTGCAGGTTCTGGCTGAAGGAGGGGTGGGCTCTTGCTGCCTGGACTTCCTTCTGTCTCCCCAAGGGCCTTTCCTGGTTCATTAGCACTCCAGCTGGGTGAGGTGTCCTTAAGTCTCCTTCCTCACTGTAGGAGGGAGGGATGGAGAAGAGGGAGTGAAGTCAGCAGAGATCTAAATGCCCTAAAAAAGAATACATGTGGCTTTCTTTATAAGTGTGGGTGGGGAAATGCTTTCTAGCCATGACTAAATATCCAGACCCAATTAGAGAGAGCATGCAATCAAGGCAAAGAGGAATTTAAAAGATAATCAATGGAGGGAAATGTCTGCAACACATTTCACAGATAATGGCCTAATATTCCCTGAGATGGCCACTGTCAAGAGCTGGCATCTATCTGTCCAGCCCCTTGAATTGGGGAGATTCCTGTGACTATTTGGATGAATAGAATATGGCAGAAGTGATGCTGAGCCAGCTCTGAAATATGCCTTAATTGGCTTGGCAACCTCTACTTCCTCTCTTGGAGGCCTGAGCCTCCATGTAAGAAATCTAGGCTCCTGTGCTAGAGAGGAAAGCCCCAGACGTGTGAGAGATAAAGCTGTCTTGGACATCCAGCCCACATGGAACCCAGCTTCAGCCCCAGTCTGGCAGAAGTGATACTGGGCTGGCTCCATCCGTAACTGAAAGCTCACCTGGCCTCTTTCAGCTTCTCCCTCTTGGAGGGCTGAGCTGCTCTGTGACAGAGGCCAGTAGACGGTGTGTACATGTTCTCCCAAACCATGGAAGCCGTCTTGAATGAACAGCCCTGTTGAGTGTTTGGATGACACCAACCTCAGCTTCTATCTGACCATCCACAGGAGAAGCCTCAAGACAGAATCACTCAGCCGAACACTGGCAATTCACACAACTGTTAGGGATAATAATAACAAACTGTTAGGCCTCTACATTTTTGTGTGGTCTCTTTACACGTGCATGCATGCTAAGTCGCTTCAGTCGTGTCTGACTCTGCAACCCAGTGGACAGCAGCCCGCCAGGCTCCCCTGTCCATGGGATTCTCCAGGCAAGAACACAGGAGTGGGTTACCAAGTCCTCCTCCAGGGGATCTTCCCCACCCACGGATTGAACCCACTTCTTCTACGTCTCCTGCGTTGGCAGGTGGGTTCTTTACCACTAGCACCAGCTGGGAAGCCTGGTCTGTTACATAGTAGCATAACAGTAACCATATAGCAGGGAAATAGGAATTTATTTAAGTAACTTCTGAAGATAACCTCAGTCTAAAGAGAAAAAGATATTTTTGCTGGGTATAAATCTTGAACATTACTCAGTACGTTTATTGTTGAATCATATGTATTCTGCTTGTGTAAATGAGTAATCAGACTGATATTGTGGAGAAGGGGAGGAATGAATGCAGAACAGAAGGAGGCAGGGAAGAGTTCTGCGGTGTTGGGCTTACACAGACATGGCAGAGTCAGATCATGATTTTAAAATTTCTGGGTTTTCTTCTTTGTATTGATGCCTTGGCTCTGTCCATGGAAAGGGCCTAGAAACCGTGATGCCTGTCAGCAATGAGCACACTAGGGGTCAGATCTGGTCCTTAAATATCGGCCACTCTCCTCTGGAAGAAACCAGGTTTCCCTGAGAAAATGGTTGATTCTAGGACTGAAGCAAACAAGATGAGCCTAGAGTGTCTTGTTCGGCCCAAAGGTTAAAAAGTGCTCAGGATATGATGAAAGCAGAGTGGGAGGAAGGTGCTCTCAGGGTTGAGTCTAAGATAGTTTGAGCAGAAAGATTAATTGACAGCAATGGGCTATAATGCATGATATTTTTGAAAGCAAGAGAGAGACTGTGTTTCCATATAAATTGTAGAAAGCGAGCAAGAGAGCGGAAATCTCCCTTTTGTAGCAGAATGTGTGTGTCTGTGCTCAGTCACTCAGATGTGTCTGACTCTTTGTAATCCCATGGACTGTAGCCTGCCAGCTTCCTCTGTCCTCGGAATTTTCCAGGCAAGAATACTGGGGATCTTTCTGACCCAGGGATTTAACCCAAGTCTCTTGCATCTCCCCCATTGGCAGGCAAATTCTTTACCACTGTGCCACCTAGGAAGCCTCATATTATAGTAGAATATCAACGAGTAAATGTGGAAGGAATGACAAGAGTTAGGAAATCATAATATTGCCATCAATATGGCATGGAAAAAATGATTCATGCAAGAATCCTCAGTGGATGCTAAGATCAGTGAGTCAAAGTATATTAGGAAACGGGTTATCCCCAAGTTTCAGTGTACCCCCCACAGACTATAAACTGCTAGGGGGAAGGGTCATTTTATAGCTGGTGGGTGCTTCCAGCTGTAGAAGCAGGCCCACAGATCTCAGCTCCTTCCCTCATGGATGAGCACACTGTGCGTCTGTTTAGAGCTTAACATCCTAGAACTATGGTGTCTTCACAGTCCCCAGGGAGGAATAGAACAGTGAGGCTGAGGAGGGGGTCTGCTCAAGGTTGAGACATCTACCCAGTGAGCAACAGGGCTGACTTTGCACTTAGTCTCTGAAATGCCCAAATCTCCCCCCACCCCGACTGAAGATCAGAGGTGGAGTCTGAGCAGAGACCCGGGTCTACTCTAGGCCAGGAAGGCAGGGAGGCAGCCTGGAGAGGGGAGCGGGGCTCCTGGGTACTGCCAGAGCCCACCTCCTGCTGGGCCTGGCCAACATCAGCCCTTCCAAAGATCTCCGGGCAGCTTGAATATTGCTGAGGCTTCTATGGGGGCTGCTCAGAAACCACATAGGGGAGTGAGTGGCCCAGGTCCCTGGGGGGCAGGATGTACCCTTGGGTTTCTTTTCCTGAAAACACGGTGATGGGGAGGAACGGATGCAACTCCGTGAGGGGTCTGTTCCCTCCACTGCAGCCTGTGCTCTGTTGCATGAAGGCAGTCATGCTGGTTCTGCACGATTTGTAAAAGAACGTTTCCGGTGTGTGTGTTAGTTGCTCAGTCATGTCTAGCCGTTTGTGACTTCATGGACTGTAGCCCGCCAGGCTCCTCCGTCCACGGGATTCGCCAGGCCAGAATACTGGAGTGGGTCGCCATTCCCTTCTCCGGGGCATCTTCCCGACCCAGGGATTGAACCCATGTCTCCTGCGTTGCAGGCAGATTCTTTTCCTTCTGAGCCACCGGGGAAGCTCAGTGTTGCCTAGAGCCTGAAATATACAGAAGAGCCTATTCTCAAGGCTCTGACCTTTAAGAGTATAACTCTCTTCTATTCATAGGAAGATGAAAAGCTTCAGAACAGAGAACAGAAAGGAGACCTGACCTACATGAGCAGCTGCAAGAATGGGGGATACCAACACCAGAAGTTCTGGGACACCAACCGCACCCTCTCCCCTGTAAGTGTAAAAGCAAAGCGGAAGTCGGGCAGTCACGGCCGACTCTTTGCGACCCCGTGGTCTATATAGTCCATGGGATTCTCCAGCCCACAATACTGGAGTGGGTAGCCTTTTCCTTCTCCAGGGGATCTTCTCAACCCAGGGATCGAACCCAGGTCTCCTGCATTGCAGGTGGATTCTTTACCAGCTGAGTCACCAGGGAAGCCCTTTAAGTATAAAAGAAGCCTCAGTTCTAACTCAGGTAAAATAGTCTTTGGGGTATGAATCCACCATTTTCTCACCTACTGGCTTTCCCAGTAGAGTCACTGGGAAATAGGCTTGAGAATAGGCTCTGCCCAATAGCTCACCTCCCTATTTACTGGCCTGTGATGCGGCGAGCAGAGTGAGTTTGGACCCAGGAACAGCACCACTCCGGGAAAGCCATCACCTGAACACGTGTCCCCTGCTCTGCGGTCCCTGCCCTGTTAGGGTCAGAGAGCCCACCCTGAGCCCCTCACCCCTCGTCCCTGTCTGTTCTCAGGGGGCTCAGCACCAGCCCCGGGTGCTCTGCTTCAGGGGCTTCTCATCCACACTCCACCGAGAGCGTCTTCCTGGCCACTGGGATGAATGCATCCGTCAGGATGAAAGGAGGGAACATGTGATGTAAGACTAGAAGGTGACAAAGTGCTGGTCCCCAGTGGTTTGCTGGCCACCTTGTAAAAACCGTGCCAGCATCTTGGCAGCCTCGCCCAGGCCTGGAGGCTCAAGGCCACACCACATTTAATAGTAAAACTTTCTGGACTCGCAGAATGTCGTCTGAGGCCTGGTGTCCACAGCTAGCTCTTGTGCTCAGCATGCCGGGCAAGGACGTTTCATAACATCTTTATTGTTTTGGAAAGGGCCCGCTTGACCTTTCTATGACCTCAAATTAACACTTGGAGAGATCAAAAGCTCTTGAAAATTTTACCTTTCTCCTCCAACCCTGAAACCTCAGTGGTCCTCTCTGCCAAAGCCTGGATCCCATGAAGGTTGGGGTCCCCAGACGGCCCTGTGGGGAAGCACATCCCGCAGATACACCCAGCCTTTGGAATTCTCTAGGAACACCAAGGAGATTAAAACTGTTAATCCCGTCCTGGACCCGAAACTGCTGCTCCTGGCTGCAGAATCGCGAAGTGAGAGTCGTTAACGGAGGCAGGAGATGTAGGTAAACAGGCACTGATGAAATAAAGCCCAGCGGACCCTTCACCGGGGGCGTGGCGCCCACCCACTGCCTCCCCCAGGACGGCCTGTGACCGTTTCGGAGGCCCGCTGCAGAGGCGCGGGAATGGGTTCTCCACGCCTTTAAGTCAAAGGCTGAAACATTTCGCAAACTTTGAGCAATAAAATGGCAAAACCTCCCATGAAGGCAGGAGCCTGGGAGGGGAGGCCAGTTCCATAAAAATTAAGGAAGGATGTGGGGGGAGCCAGCCCCCCACGAGCCGGGGTTCCGGCCGCCCACTCTCTTTAACTCCCCTCAGAACTGGACTCTGTCACGGGGTGGGATGGGGGGAGCAGAGCCTGGCCAGCCTGGAGGCACGTCCCTGTCCCCATGGAAGAGCCAGGCTCCACGTACACATGTGCGCTGCCCACCAACCAGGCAAAACCCACCCCAAACCCCTGCGGAGGCCTACCTATACTTCCTAAATTCAGTCGCTCAGTCGTGTCCGACTTTTGGCTACCCCATGGACTGCAGCATGCCAGGCCTCCCTGTCCATCAGCGACTCCCGGAGCTTGCTCACACTCACGTCCATCGAGTCAGTGATGCTCAGTAAAGATGTGGGTTTATGTTTTTAAAATGGGTATTTTAAAATATTCTAATATTATCTAAGCATTATACATTGTCTAAGTGTAGTCATTGTTCAAGGGTGAGGAGAAGAATCTGGCATGGGTTCTGAGAAGGGGAAGCCCAGGAGAGACATACCCTGGCTGTGCGACAGGGAAGCAGCGGGCTTGGTGGCCCCAGCTTCGCCCTCCCAAACATCCCCATCGCACCTGCGTCTGCCCGGTGTTGGCACTCTGAGGGCCCTCGAGCAGGCAGGGAAGGTGTTCTCGTTACAAGAGAAAATGAAGCTGGAAGTTTCAATCTTGATCGAGGTCACGAGCTAAAAGCTTGAGGAACTGCAATAGTCAAGTAAGGCAACTCCAAGCCCTGGGCTCCTGCTGAACCCCCGGGGCTTCCAGAAACCCTGCACACAGATGTCTGACTGAGAAGCTGGGAGTGAAGTTCCCTGAGCCACTGCATAACTGTCGGCCCGCCATACCTACAAAGCAGAAACAGACCCAGAGAGCAGAGAACAGACTGGTGCCTGCCACGGGGGAGGGGCATGGGGGAGGCAAGCACTGGGGGTTTGGGACCAGCAGGTGCAAACTAGTGTGTGCAGGATGGGTCAACAACAGGCCTGGCTGCACAGCCCAGGGGACGATTAACATACTCAATAGCCTGGGCTAAACCATAGTGGAAAAGGGTATCTGGGTGTGTATAATTGACTCTCTTTGCTGTACTGCAGAAATTAACACAGCCTTGTAACCCAGCTATGCTTCAATACAATCTAATAAAAATCTTCCCACCAGAAGACCCTTAAATGTAATATTAGGATCATGAAGAGACCAAGCTTGCCGTCTGCAGCCCTCGGTGGTGTCTGGGAACAAGACGAGCTCCAGGTACAAGGTAAGGAGAGTTGAGGCTAGCGGGACCCAGGAAGGGAGTGCAGAGATGGGACACAGGTCAGGGCAGACCTCTCAGGACTGGATGGCCACACCTGCTTGTCGCTCACTGCGGGGGCTCCCTGGCCAGGCCCTGACCACCATGGACCGCCCTTCTCCACGGCTTGCGGTCTCCACACACGGCCTCTGCCCGGCTTCCAGCTTCTGACTCATGTCTTGGGGTCTTACCCCCGCCCCGCCCTCATGGATGGCTGCTGGCCTCATTGTCGTGACCCTCTGTGGGATGTCCCCAGAGCTCTCAGGGGAGGTCGGCGCTCATCCTGACCCACGAGGCAGGGCCTGTGCCATTCCGTTGGGGGGCCCACACACCTGGGAGGAAGCTTTGGGCAGGGGGGCCCCCAGAAGGAAAACAAGCGGGTGCTCTGATGTTCCCTGAGCAGTCAGCAGAGGAAACGGGAAGGAAGGGCACCCCGCCCACTGCTAGGCCCCACAGGGTGAAAAATCTTGCTTGTGCATGAATGTACGTTCTTAGGTGTGTGTTCACCTTCAGGCCGGCTGGACCCGCTTCCCACGTGGTCACTGGGGGCCGGGGGGCGGGGGTGACCCGTCACCGTATGCAGTCTTTTGTTTACCTTCTCCAAGGCGAGTTTGAGTGCTCCCTCCTGCTGAGCTCAGGAGCATGGGCCAGTGAGCTGTGGGCAGCGGTGGGACGCTTTCAGGCAGAAGTGCTCAGAGCCAGCCTGTGGCTCTGGGGGGTCTCTGTCCAGCAACGGCCCAGGTAGAGGCCCCTCCGACCGCCCGGGTCCTGATCGCAGAGCCAGGATGACAGGGTGCAGGCTGCCAGCTACCCAAGTGGGCTCTCAGCCTAACCAGCCCATCCTGTGCATGGCACTGTGAAGGCTCGGTCTTAAATCTAACTTTCTATTCTAAAGACTTTCTTTCATCTGTGTTCACTTTGCTTCCTTCATTCTTTTTTCTGACCTGTCCCTGTCGTCCGTGTTTTGTGTGTCTTTGAAGCAGCCTTTAATTGAATTTGGGGGAGACTGGCTCAGTCCTGCAGTCCTCAGCCTTTGCACTTGAATTTAAACCCTTTTACATGGCATCCAGTCCCATCACTTCATGGGAAATAGATGGGGAAACAGTAGAAACAGTGTCAGACTTTATTTTGGGGGGCTCCAAAATCACTGCAGGTGGTGATTGCAGCCATGAAATTAAAAGACGCTTACTCCTTGGAAGAAAGGTTATGAGCAACCTAGATAGTATATTCAAAAGCAGAGACTTTACTTTGCTGACTAAAGTCCGTCTAGTCATGGCTATGGTTTTTCCAGTAGTCATGTATGGACGTGAGAGTTGGACTGTGAAGAAGGCTGAGCACCGAAGAATTGATGCTTTTGAACTGTGGGGTTGGAGAAGACTCTTGAGAGTCCCATGGACTGCAAGGAGATCCAACCTGTCCATTCTGAAGGAGATCAGCCCTGGGATTTCTTTGGAAGGAATGATGCTAAAGCTGAAGCTCCAGTACTTTGGCCACCTCATGCAAAGAGTTGACTCATTGGAAAAGACTCTGATGCTGGGAGGGATTGGGGGCAGGAGAAGAAGGGGACGACAGAGGATGAGATGGCTGGATGGCATCACTGACTCGATGGACGTGAGTCTGAGTGAACTGCGGGAGTTGGTGATGGACAGGGAGGCCTGGTGTGCTGCGGTTCATGGGGTCGCAAAGAGTCGGACACGACTGAGCGACTGAAATGAACTGAACTGAACTGATGTACGGTGGATACTGAAACGGTGGGATGATTTTTCCTGTTTTGTCTGATAGTTCACACACTGTGAATCTCCTGTGCTCCCTTTGCTCTCGTCTGCCCTTTCCAGGCATGATGGGATTCTTTCAGACCTTCTCTTCTCCATGATGCTGTGGAGGCTGCAGGCTTTATTTCCAGTCTTGTGCCAGTTAGGCTGTGTTTTCAGTCGACATTCTGAACTCTAAGTCTTCTCAAATGAAGTCTAAAGTATTTACATCTTCCCTCTGAACCAGAAAAGAGATTTGATATCTCTTATTGCAACTTTGTTATTATTTACACAATGCAAAAAATATGGAAGAGTATTCTTACACTGAGCAGTTCATTTTTGGGTTTCCCCTGCAATCTATAGCAGAGACGACTGAGGGTTCATTTTATTCTCCTGCTTGTCAGAGCTGGCTGCGGTCTGAGGATTTGTGTTTCCTTTCAGTTTGGGATCCTTCTTGGTGTCTGTTCAGATATGACCTCTCCCCTCTTCCTGTTCTTCTCTCTGGAGCTCCTCTCCTCCTGCCAGAGTTGCCCAGCCACACCCACATGTCTCTGAGTCGCTGTTTCACGTTGGGTGACCTCTGAATCTCTGTTTTTCTGGGATGCATTCTTGGTGAATTCCTTCCATCTATCTTCCAATTCATCTACTATCTCACTGACTGCACTTGACTTAACTTTATTCTGTCCACTGGCTTATTTCTACTTCAGTGATCATCTTTTTTGTCTCCAAGTTTCTGGTTCAGTTCAGTTCAGTCACTCAATCATGTCTATTTGTGACCCCATGGACTGCAGCATGCCAGGCCTCCCTGCCCATCACCAACTCCTAGAGTTTGCTCAAACTCATATCCATTGAATTGGTGACGCCATCCAACCATCTCATTGTCTGTCGTCCCCTTCTCCTCCCGCCTTCAATCTTTCCCATCATCAGGGTCTTTTCCAATGAGTTACCTCTTTGCGTCAGGTGGCTAAAGTATTGGAGCTTCACCTTCAACATCAGTCCTTCCAATGAATATTCAGGACTTCCAATAAGTATTTCCTTTAGGATGGACTGATTTTTATCTCCTTGCTGTCCAAGGGACTCTCAAGAGTCTTCTCCAACACCACAGTTCAAAAGCATCAATTCTTCAATGCTCAGCCTTATTTATGATCCAACTCTCACATCCATACATGACCACTGGAAAAACCATAGCTTTGACTCTATAGACCTTTGTCAGCAAAGTAATGACTCTACTTTTTAATATGCTATCTAGGTTTTTCATAGCTTTTCTTCTAAGGGCCAAGTGTCTTTTAATTTCATGGCTGCAGTCACCATCTGCCGTGATTTTGGAGCCCAAGAAAATAAAGTCTGTCACTATTTTCATTGTTTCTCCATCTATTTGCCACGAAGTGATGGAACTGTATGCCATGATCTTAGTTCTTTGAATGTTGAGTTTTAAGCCAGCTTTTTCACCCTCCTCTCTCACTTTCATCAAGAGGATCTTCAGTTCCTCTTCACTTTCTCCTGTAAGGGTGGTATCATCTGCATATCTGAGGTTATTTATATTTCTCCTGGCAATTTTGATTCCAGCTTGTACTTCATGCAGCCTGGCATTTTGCATGATGTACTCTGCATAAAAGTTAAATAATCAGGGTGACAACATAGATCCTTGAAGTACTCCTTTCCCAACTTGGAACCAGTCTGTTGTTCCATGTCCGGTTCTAACTGTTGCTTCTTGACTTGCATACAGATTTCTCAGGAGGCAGGTCAGGTGGTCTGGTATTCCCACCTCTTTAAGAATTTTCCACAGTTTGTGTGACACACACAGTCAAAGGTTTCTGATTAGATCTTCTCCATTTCTGTCAGTTGGGTCTTTTTTGTTTCTGCCAGTTTTTGTTTATAGTTTATTGCCATTCGTAGGCTGTTACTTGTCTTTTTTTTTGAAATGCTAACAGCTTGCCTTGTTGTTCAGTCACTGAGCCATGTCCAACTCTTTGCAACTCCATGGACTGCAGCACACCAGGCTTCCCCGTTCAACTCCACCTCCCCGAGCTTGCTCAAACTCATGTCCATCGAGTCGGTGATGCCATCCAGCCATCTCATCCTCTGTCACCCCCTGCCCACTGGGTATGCTGGCCAGAGTCACCGGGCAGGTGTTCTCCACCCAGGTTCTAGATACGCGGCTGCTTCCCCACACTGGTCCTCACATCTGTGGAAGGCACTCAGCTGGAAATTTCCACTCCCTCTTGTGGGTGTGGGCTCTACGCAGGGGCCAGCCTCTGTCCTCCTATCCTCCACCCCTCAGGTGGGGCTCTTTCAGTCACTGTTACAGTTTCTACCTTCACTGACTCTGGAGCCGAAGCCCAGCACGCCTCCAGCCCACACCCATCACTGCTTCCTGTCTTCTGTACCTGAATCTGAGGTGCTCGGCTTGTTCTGCAGTGTGGCTGTGACTTCTATGTGTGGTTGCTATGGGTTTGGAGCAGAGAAGAAGCCACAAAGCATTAACTTCAGTGCCATGTTGTCCAGAAATCCAGAAAGTTCATTTCTTTATCTTCTTATGTCAGCTTAAGCCCAACTTTGAGCCCCACCCTATGGGGCTGGCAGAAAATTCAACCCCTCCCTCCCTTCCTAGAGGAAATCAACTCTGAATATTCACTGGAAGCACTGATACTGAAGCTCCAATCCTTTGGCCACCTGATGCGAAGAGCTGACTCATTTGAAAAGACCCTGATGCTGGGAAACATTGAAGGAGGAGAAGGGGACAACAGAGGATGAGATGGTTGGAAGGCATCACTGACTCAATGGACGTGAGTTTGCGCAAGCTCTGGGAGTTGGTGATGGACAGGGAGGCCTGGTGTGCTGCAGTCCATGGGGGCATAAGGAGTCGGACACGACTGAGCGACTGAACAACAGCTCCTGTTCGGGAGTTGCTCCAGAATCAAGAAGCTTCCATGATGCCCCGAAGACCAAAGAGAGCCTCGAGCGGGCGTGCCCAGCGGAGGCCTTTCCCCACCGCCCTTCTCCTGCCCCCAGGTCGGGCCATGCTTGCAGCTCAAGGATCCTCGCCAACGTGGAAGCCCACAGCGCCTGCGCTCAGCCTTCCTGGGCAGGCACAGGGTGGCCGGCCCACACCCTTCCTGCACTCAGCCTGGTTCTGCTCAGATCCAGGGCCCTCGGGACTGCTCTCTTCCAAATCTCAGGGAATCACTCTCTCTCCCTCCCACTCGCCCTTTGGGATTAGAGTTTTATGAAACGGGCTTAGCTTTTTACAAAAGACAGAAAGAGCATTTGGCTTCAAGCTGCTTTGGCTTTCTGCCTGGAAAAATAAAAAATCCCTGAGGCAAAAGACTGACAAAGAGCTGGGTGATCTGCTGGAAATGGGATGAGGATGAAAGATACAGAAAGCAGATAAAGATTAATATTCCCCCCAAAATAGAGCGTTTCCATGAATTTTACAGCTTATCTCTTTAAGAGACAAATGTCCTATGAGAGCTGGTGATGAATGAATGAGCTGCCCTTCTGAGAATTGAGCATTCTTGGAAAAGTCAGGAAGCTCAGGAATGTATAGGGGCCAGAGCCCAGCTGAGCATCACCACGTCACTGCCTCTGCTTAGCAATGACCCCAGGTTACCAACAAGATGACAAAATGGAGATGGACTTTTTTGCTTTAAATTTTGTTTAGTAAGTTGGGAGAGGACGTGTATACTGTTTAGAATGCTTATCTTCAAAACAGTACTTTTTCCAGAACTTTGTCTCTAAACGAGGTGAGCTTTGGTGATCTGAGAAACTCCCAGAAACACTGTTTGCAGTGAGCAGGTCTCACCACACCTGTCTTGTGGCCTCCCAGCCCTGCTGTCCAGTCCCCTCGCTGAGTCGCTGGGACCCCCCGGCAAACCCCTTCCCTTTGTTCACCTGCAGGTGCAGAGGTGTAGCGGGGTGGTTGGCGTCACCTCTGAGAGCTTAGCCGACAAGGTCCATCTAGTCAAAGCTATGGTTTTTCTAGTGGTCATGTATGAATGTGAGAGTTGGACTATAAAGAAAGCTGAGCACCGAAGAATTTATGCTTTGGAACTGTGGAGTTGGAGAAGACTCTTGAGAGTCCCTTGGACTGCAAGGAGATCCAACCAGTCCATCCTAAAGGAGATCAGTCCTGGGTGTTCATTGGAAGGACTGAGGTTGAAGCTAAAACTCCAATACTTTGGCCACCTGATGCGAAGAACTGACTCACTGGAAAAGAAGACCTTGATGCTGGGAAAGACTGAAGGCAGAAGGAGAAGAGGGTGATAGAGGATGAGATGGTTGGATGGCATCACCGACTCGATGGACACGGGTTTAGGTGGACTCCGGGAGTTGGTGATGGACAGGGAAGCCTGGCGTGCTGCAGTCCATGGGGTCACAAAGAGTCGGACACAATTGAGCAATGAACTGACTGGTTGAACCGAGATCTGTGGTCACCAGCAACCTCAGAATGTAACCTCGTTTGGAATAAGGGCCTTCGTAGATATAATTAACGTAATGATCTCAGAAGAAATCTTCCTGTATTAAGGTGGGCCCTAGAGACAGTGATCCCCCTCAGCAGAGAAGAGAGGGGAGACACACAGAAACAGAGAGAAGCCCAGGTAAGGAGCGGCAGCCGAGTGACCCCCTGCAGGCCGAGGGCCCCCGACCTGCCGGCACCTTCTGCGAGCCGGACAGAGACTGCAGTGGCTTCTCCCCGAACCCTCTTGGAAACCAACCTACCAGGGCTGTGACTTTGGACTTCCAGCCTCCAGAACTGACAGAGCGTCTGTTTCTGTTGTTTGAAGCCACCCACTTTGTGGTCATTTGTTATGGCGGCCCTAGAAAGCTAAGGCTGGAGGGTGAACTACAGAGTCTTAAAGGGTCCTCTGGGCCACAGTCTGTGAGCAGAAAGTGGAGCTGCATCTGGGGAGAACCAGCAAGAGACACTGCCCAAGGCCTGCTGCCTTCGCCATCTGCATTTTACCTCCAGTCTTTGCTTTTTTAAGTTGTGACTTTACTTTCTCTAAATTTTTGTTTTATATTGAAGTGTCGTTGATTTATAATGCTGTGTTAGTTTCAGGTGTACAGCAAAATGCTTCGGTTTTTATATATAGACTTTCTCAAATTGTTTTCCCAGGGAGGTCACTGCGAGTGGTGAGCAGAGTTCCCTGTGCTGTGCAGCAGGCCCTTATTTGTCATCTGTTGTGTGTGCACGGAGAAGGCGATGGCAGCCCACTCCAGTGCTCTTGCCTGGGAAATCGCATGGACGGAGGAGCCTGGTGGGCTGCAGTCCACGGAGTCTCGAAGACTTGGACAAGACTGAGCAACTTCACTTTGACTTTTCACTTTCATGCACTGGAGAAGGAAATGGCAACCCGCTCCAGTGTTCTTGCCTGGAGAATCCCAGGGGCAGGGGAGCCTGGTGGGCTGCCGTGTGCGGAGTCGCACAGAGTCGGACACGACTGACGCGACTTAGCAGCAGCAGCAGCAGTGTGTGTACATGGGGTCTCCCATAGTGGCTCAGGCGGTAAAGACTCCACCTGCAATAAAAGAGAGTCTGGTTTGATCCCGGGGTGGGAAGATCCTCTGGAGGAGGAAATGGCAGCCCGCTCCAGTGTTCTTGCCTGGAGCATCCCAGGGACGGAGGAGCCTGGTGGGCCACAGTGCGTGGGGTGGCAAAGTACTGGCCACAGCTGAGTGACCGACACCCAGTGTGCCACGCGACAGTGAATGTGATGTACGGAGTCTCACTGTGTCCATCTCAGACTCCCATTTTATCTCCCCTCCAGCCTTTCCCCTTTGGTAAGCACCAGTCTGCTCTCTAAGTCTGCGAGTCTGGTTCTCTTTTGTAAGTGAATTTGTTTGTGTCATTTTTTTAAGATTCCGCACGTCAGCGATATCATATGATATCTGTCTCTGCCTTACTCCACTCAGTGTTGTAATCTCTGGGCCCATCTGCGTTGCTGCAGACGGCCTTAGTTCACTCCTTCTGTGCCTGAGTAGAACCCACTGTACACGTAGTTCCGCAGCTGCTTTGCCCACTCCTCTGTTGATGGGCATTCAGGTGGCTTCCACGTTGGGCCATGGTAAATGATGCCCTATGAACGTGGGCGGCACGTATCTTTTCCAATTAGGGTTTTGTCTTCTCCAGATACATGCCCAGGAGTGGGGTTGCAGGATCGTATGGTAATTCTCTTTTTAGTTTTTAAGGAGGCCTCCACGCTGCTCTCCACAGTGGCTGCACTGATTTACTTTCCCACCAACAGTGTAGGAGGGTTCCCTTCTCTCCACAGTCTCTCCAGCATTTATTGCTTGTAGACTTTTTGATGACGGCCATTCTGACTGGAGTGAGGTGGTGCCTCGCTGTAGTTTTGATTAGATCTCTAGTCTTTCCCATTCTGTTGTTTTCCTCTATTTCTTTGCATTGATCGCTGAGGAAGGCTTTCTTATCTCTTCTTGCTATTCTCTGGAACTCTGCATTCAGGTGCTCATATCTTTCCTTTTCTCCTTTGCTTTTCACTTCTCTTCTTTTCACAGCTATTTGTAAGGCCTCCCCAGACAGCCATTTTGCTTTTTTACATTTCTTTTCCATGGGGATGGTCTTGATCCCTGTCTCCTATACAATGTCACGAACCTCCATCCATAGTTCATCAGGCACTCTATCTATCAGATCTAGTCCCTTAAATCTATTTCTCACTTCCACTGTATAATCATAAGGGATTTGATTTAGGTCATACATGAATGGTCTAGTGGTTTCCCCCACTTTCCTCAATTTAACTCTGAATTTGGCAATAAGGAGTTCATGATCTGAGGCACAGTCAACTCCTGGTCTTGTTTTTGCTGACTGTATAGAGCTTCTCCATCTTTGGCTGCAAAGAATATAATCAATCTGATTTCGGTGCTCAAAATTCTCCAAGCCAGGCTTCAGCAATACATGAACTGTGAAATTCCAGATGTTCAAGCTGGTTTTAGAAAAGGCAGAGGAACCAGAGATCAAATTGCTAACATCTGCTGGATCATCGAAAAAGTAAGAGAGTTCCAGAAAAACATCTATTTCTGCTTTATTGACTATGCCAAAAGCCTTTGACTGTGTGGATCACAATAAACTGTGGAAAATTCTGAAAGAGATGGGAATACCAGACCACCTGACTGGCCTCTTGAGAATCTTATATGCAGGTCAGGAAGCAACAGTTAGAATTGGACATGGAACAACAGACTGGTTCCAAATAGGAAAAATAGCACATCAAGGCTGTATATTGTCACCCTGCTTATTTAACTTCTATGCAGAGTACATCATGAGAAACGCTGGGCTGGAAGAAGCACAAGGTGGAATCAAGACTGCCAGGAGAAATATCAATAACCTCAGATATGCAGATGACACCACCCTTATGGCAGAAAGTGAAGAGGAACTAAAAAACCTCTTGATGAAAGTGAAGGAGGAGAGTGAAAAAGTTGGCGTAAAGCCCAACATTCAGAAAACTAAGATCATGGCATCTGGTCCCATCACTTCATGGGAAATAGATAGGGAAACAGTGGAAACAGTGTCAGACTTTATTTTTGGGGGCTCCAAAATCACTGCAGATGGTGACTGCAGCCATGAAATTAAAAGACACTTACTCCTTGGAAGGAAAGTTATGACCAATCTAGATAGCATATTGAAAATCAGAGACATTACTTTGTCAACAAAGGTCCGTCTAGTCAAGGCTATGGTTTTTCCAGTAGTCATGTACGGATGTGAGAGTTGGACTGTGAGAAAGCTGAACGCCAAAGAATTGATGCTTTTGAACTAGAGAAGACTCTTGAGAGTCCCTTGGACTGCAAGGAGATCCAACCAGTCCATTCTGAAGGAGATCAGCCCTGGGATTTCTTTGGAAGGAATGATGCTAAAGCTGAAACTCCAGTACTTTGGCCACCTCATGCGAAGAGTTGACTCATTGGAAAAGACTCTGATGCTGGGAGGGATTGGGGGCAGGAGGAGAAGGAAGGGGACGACCGAGGATGAGATGGCTGGGTGGCATCACTGACTCGATGGACGTGAGTCTGAGTGAACTCCAGGAGCTGGTGATGGACAGGGAGGCCTGACGTGCTGCAATTCATGGGGTCGCAGAGTCGGACACGACTGAGCGACTCAGCTGAACTGAACTCTGATAATGACCGATGTTGAGCTGGCTCAGGAAAGACACTGTGCTTCCTAAGCCGCTGCCCCAGGAGGCTGAGCTTCAGCCAATAGAGAGAGAAATGACTGTGGATTTTGAAGACATTCAACCAGAAAAAGAGGAAACTTATAGGTCATAATGAGTGAGCGTATGTGGTTGACGGCTTCTCGTTTGGAAAAGAGATTCATCTTACGTTCAGTAGTTCCAGAGGAAGTGCTCGAAGAGGGGTCAGACTCCAATTCAGCACAGTACAACCTCCTGTAAGGAGAGGTCTGCGGCCCTTGAGAACAACCGTCCTGCAGGAAGTCAGGGCCCGTCGCCAGAGGGCAGGAGGGCTCTCAGGCCGGTGGAGGGTGTTGGGCCAGATGACCCCGAGGCCCTTGAAACTTGGCTGTTAGACTTCATCAACGCTAATCCAATTACAGGAAATCAGACAGGCCCTGCCCTCCCGCAGGCAGGGCCCAGGAATTAGCATTTTTGCAAAGAGCATCACCCTGAGCGTGGAGACACTGTGGCCAGTGGCCAGGCATTTCCTGTGCTGGACACACCCTGACCAAAGCCAGCTCCAGCTCCAGGGTCTGCTCCAGAAGAAGGCCACCCGGGGGCCCTCTGCCCACGCCCGAGAGCCCACACCTTCCACAGCTCGGGCCCCGGCTCATCCCTGCAGCGGCCCCCTGCTCCGTCACAGGCAGATCCCCATCTCTCCTGGTCTCACCTTCTGACCAGCTCCCTGTAACCTCGTCCCGTCTTCCTAAACCGCCTCCTTTGGGAAGACTCCCCATCTGCTACCCCCTGTCCCTGCCCCTCTCTGGCTTTGCGAGTCATCACCTTGTTGCTGCTGTTGAGGGCTTCCCTGGTGGCTCCGGTGATAAAGAATCTGCTTGTGATGCAGGAGACCTGGGGTCAGTCCCTGGGTCGGGAAGATCCCCTGGAGAAGGGAATGGCGACCCATGAGTCGCAAAGTCATATCTCTGTGACCCTATGGACTGTAGCCTGCCAGGCTCCTTTGTCCGTGGAACTCTCCAGGCAAGAATACTGGAGTAGGTTGCCATTCTTTCCCTAGAGGATCTTCCTGACCCAGGGATCAAACCCACATCTCCTGCACTGCAGGCAGATTCTTTACCATGGAGCCACCTGGGCAGCCCAAGTGGCCGCCTTAGCTCCTTAAACCTGTCAGGACTTGGAAAGATGTGTTTTCTGGTTTATGCCTTTTCTCTGCTTCTCTCGCTTGAGTGGACGTTCCCTGGGAGCAGGACTGTTTCAGTCTTGCTTGTCCCCACAGCACCCATTTTTCCACGAGGCACTGACACATAGTAGGCACTTTAGTCCACTGGGATTGGCTTTATTTCAGGCGGGAGGGACCTCAGCTGAGCACTGGCTTCACCACGCATGGCTTCGTTCCTTCAAGCCAGACCTCAGGAAGCCATGTCCAGGCCGCTCGGGCAGCTTTGCTCCACGTGATTGCCGGGGTCCCGGGCTCTATCCCCTGCTCCAGCATCACCAGGCAGCCCTCGTGGTCATAGACAGGTGTCCAAGCTCTGACCAGTCTGCCCTTGTGCTGGGCGGCAGGAAGGGGAAGAGAAGGTGACACCACGACCCGCTCCCACCCGCTGGCCAGGCCCCGGGTCACAGGCTCCTGCAGAGATGTGTGTGAAGCTGGGCAATGTGGTTTCATTCCAGGCAGCCATGGGTGTGGCTAAAAAATATTTCATTTCTAGGAAATAGGGGAGGACTGGAAGCCTCTGCAGTGGAGCTCCGCAGTTACCACTCTAAGCAATCTTGAATCAGTCTGTTCTAAACCAGTAGAATGTTCTGGTTACCTTCTTTGCTCCTCTGGGAGGGTCGCTATGGGTCAGCGGACTGGTCTCTGCACGTGTCTTGGCCGCCCCAGGGGCTGGCAGGCCCCTGAGGACAGGGTGTCTTCCCCTGCCCACTGAGTCTTTGCGGCCCCTCACCTCTCTCCCTGTCCCCACCGCGCCAGGCCCCACAGTCCACACACAGTGCAGACGGCTGCTGTTGTTCAGTTCTGTCCGACTCTGCGACCCTGTGGACTGCAGCACGCCAGGCCTCCCTGTCCTTCACCGCCCCAGGCCCCAGGACCCGCACGCCACGCACACAGTAGGTGGCTGCAGGTGTCCTGTGCTGGTGATAAAAATGGAGGACAGGGCTCGTGGTGGGTGCTCAGCGGCCGTGGACGGTTCCAGATGGGCTTTGACTGTCGTGCACAGCGCAGGATAAATGCCCTGGAGAATCGGGGAGGGGGCACTATCACAGTGCAGTCAGGAAGGGGCTTTCCTCCCCTGCCAATGCCGCCCCATTCAGCACGGCATCAATAAACAGATGCTGGGGCTGAGACCAAAGCCCCACCGAGCTGAGTTCTTGGGGATAAATGAGGGCAGTGTGGCCCCAGACCCCAGGCCGACCCTCTCTGGTTCCGGAACCAGCCATCTCCTTGCTCATCTTCTCCGCGGCCAGCTTCTCTGTGCTGCTCATGAATCACCACCGTCTTTACAAGCAGACAAGGCGAGGGTGGGATCCCCCGTCTCCAGCAGAGCCTTGGGGATTTCTGGACCTGCTGGTTCCTGTCAAACTTGGCTGGTGTCGGATGAAACTGTGGACTCTGAAGGAGACAGGACGAGTTGCTCCTTATCATGGAGATTTTAAAAGTATGTACACATTATCCTTGTGGGCAGTAAAGTTTAAACGTGCTCCCATCCCAGCCTGATAGGATGCAGGAACGAATCCTCTCCAGGGCAGATGGAGAAGTGTTTGTTAAGACGGATGTGATTCATGAAGGTACGAAGATGGCCGTGGAGGAGGTGAGCAAGGAGACGGCCTGTGATACTGCTCAGAGCGTTCGCAGGAAGCAGGTTCCAGGCAGAGTGGAGGGTGGGACGGAGGGACGGAGGGACGGAGGGACAGAGGGACGGAGGGATGGAGGGATGGAGAGTGAAGATGGAGGGAGGGACTGAGGGTGAGGATGTGCTGGATGGAAGGCAGCAGGCCAGGCCGACCCAGGACCCCCCGGAGCATGGCAGGGAGGAAAGTGCCCATTCCATGACTATGCTTGCTGTCCTGCGGAGCCCAGCTCATGCATGGCTGGTCAGCCCTGCCCCTTGTCATTCCCAGGGGGTCTCTTGAATTTGCGCGGGGTGGAGGGAGGACCATTGTTTTGTGCAGGGAGGGCTCCTATGCAGCTTCTAGCCCGCCTGTGTAGGAGGAAGAGGAAGGCAGACAAGTCTGCTGGGGCACGCGCTTCTCTCCACACTCAGCCGGCTTGACAGGCGGAAAATGACATTTCACGGCTGTTACTCAGATTCCTCCAGAGTCCCAGGACCATGTTCATCTCTCACTCTCTTGGGCTAGAATGGCGGGCTGGGAAAGCACGCAGGCTCTGGGTTCAAACCCCTTCCCCTGGGGCCTTGGCCCCAGCAACCCCACTGCCTCGTCTCGGAGGCGGGTTCAGTCCTGCTCTCCCAGCTCAGGGGTCCGGGCGTGGGGGCTCTGGCTATGGTGCAGGCCTGGGCCGTGACAGAGGTTAGCTCCGAGTCTTAATATTGCTCTTGTTTACTGGACTGCAGTTTTAAATTAGTTTCTAAAGCCAAATATGGGTTGAACACAGTACCCTTTATCTATCATAGATTTTGCAAATGATTTTGACCTTTAACTTGCCACTTTCTCCTAATACAGGCTTTATTCTTTTTAAAAAATTAAGATATAATTGACATATAGTAACTTGCCAGTTTTAATTTCTTTTGCTATATGGAATTTTGTTTGTCTGTATATAATAAACATAGTCATGTTTTCCTTTAGAGAAAATCTTAGGAAAGATTTTCCTACCTTGATATCAGAGCGTATTCACATACTTTTTGTTCTAGTTGTTTTAGGGTTTATCAAATGAGTCACTTTTTTCATTAGCCTAGCAAATACTAAATTCAGCCATGTTATGGTCCATTTCTGGACTTTCTTGGGCATCTTGAGTTACCTCCTTCTAATTATGCACTGATATCACACAGTTTAATTACTGTACTTTTATGATACGTTATAACAGGTTTCAAATTTCTGTTCTCCAATTATCCTAACTTTGAACACAGTTGTGGCTCCCTTTTTTCAATATTTCATCCCAGTGGGCATTACAGGATCATTCAGAAGTATTTTATGAGATTCCCTCAAAAAAAATAGGAAAAGGAAGTTCTATAACATTTTAATTGACATTTAATTAAATATATAAATTGAGAAACTTAGAGGAGTTTATGAATATCACAATTAGAGAAAACTAACCAAACCGATCTCATGGATCACAGCCTTGTCTAACTTAATGAAACTATCAGCCATGCCACCTAGGGCCACCCAAATGGACGGGTCATGGCAAAATGTGGTCCACTGGAGAAGGGAATGGCAAACTGGTTCAATATTCTTGCCTTGAGAACTCCATGAATAGTACGAAAAGGCAAAAAGATATGACACTGAGAGGTGAACTTCCCAGGTCAGAAGGTGCCCTATATACTGCTGTAGAAGAGTGGAGAAATAGCTCCAGAAAGGATGAAGAGGCGGAGTCAAAGCAAAAACAACGCCAGCTGTGGATGTGACTGGTGATGGAAGTAAAGTCCAGTGCTGTAAAGAGCAACACTGCACAGGAACCTTGAATATTAGGTCCAAGAATCAAGGTAAATTGAAAATGATCAAACAGGAGATGGCAAGAGTGAACCTCAACATTCTAGGAATCAGTGAACTAAGATGGACTGGAATGGATGAATTTAACTCAGATGACCATTATATCTACTACTGTGGGCAGGAATCCCTTAGAAGAAATGGAGTAGCCCTCAGAGTCAACAAGAGTCTGAAATGCAGTACTTGGATGCAATCTCAAAACCAGAATGATCTCTGTTCATTTCCAAGGGAAACCATTCAATATCACAGTAATCCAAGTCTATGCCCTGACGAATAATGCTGAAGAAGCTGAAGTTGAACGGTTCTATGAAGACCTATAAGATCTTCTAGAACTAACACCCCAAAAAGATGTCCTTTTCATCATAAGGGACTGGAATGCAAAAGTAGGAAGTCAAGAGATACCAGGATTAACAGGCAAATCTGGCCTTGGAGTACAGAATGAAGCAGGGCAAAGGCTAACAGAATTTTTCCAAGAGAATGCACTGGTCATAGTAAACACCCTCTTCCAACAACACAAGAGAAGACTCTACACATGAACATCAACAGACGGTCAACACTGAAATCAGATTGATTATATTCTTTGCAGCCAAAGATGGAGAAGCTCTATACAGTCAGCAAAAACAAGACCAGGAGCTGACTGTGCCTCAGATCATGAACTCCTTATTACCAAATTCAGACTCAAATTGAAGAAAGTAGGGAAAACCACTAGACCATTCAGGTATGACCTAAGTCAAATCCCTTACGATTATACAGTGGAAGTGACAAATAGATTCAAGGGATTAGATCTGATAGACAGAGTGCCTGAAGAACTACAGATGGAGGTTCATAACATTGTACAGGAGGCAGTGATCAAGACCATCCCCAAGAAAATGAAACACAAAAAGGCAAAATGGTTGTCTGAGGAGACCTTACAAATAGCTGTGAAAAGAAGAGGAGGGAAAAGCAAAGGAGAAAAGGAAAGATACACCCATTTGAATGCAGAGTTCCAAAGAACAGCAAGGAGAGATAAGAAAGCCTTCCTCAGTGACCAATGCAAAGAAATAGAGGAAAACAATAGAATGGGAAAGACTAGAGATCTCTTCAAGAAAATTAGAGATACCAAGAGAACATTTCATGCAAAGATGGGGTCAATAAAGGACAGAAATGATATGGACATAACAATCAGAAGATATTAAGAAGAGGTGGCAAGTATACACAGAACTATACAAAAAATATCTTCACGACCCAGATAATCACAATGGTGTGATCACTCACCTAGAGCCAAACATCCTGGAATATGAAGTCAAGTGAGCATTAGGAAGTATCACTGTGAACAAAGCTAGTGGAGGTGATGGAATTCCAGTTGAGCTACTTAAAATCTTCAGAAGGGATGCTGTAAAAGTGCTGCAATCAATATGCGAGCAATTTGGAAAACTGAGCAGTGGCCACAGGACTGGAAAAGGTCAATTTTCATTCCAATCCCAAAAAAGGCAATGCCAAAGAATGCTCAAACTACCGCACAATTGCACTCATCTCACGTGCTAGCAGAGTAATGCTCAAAATTCTCCAAGCCAGTCTTCAACAGTACATGAACCACAAACTTCCAGATGTTCAAGATGGATTTAGAAAAGGCAGAGGAACCAGAAATCAAATTGCCAACAACCACTGAATCATCGAAAAAGCAAGAGAGTTCCAGAAAAACATCTATTTCTGCTTTATTGACTATGCCAAAGCCTTTGACTGTGTGGATCCCAACAAACTGTGGAAAATTCTGAAAGAGATGGGAATACCAGACCACCTTACCCACCTCCTAAGAAATCTGTATGCAGATCAAGAAGAAACAGTTAGAACTGGACATGGAACAACAGACTGGTTCCAAATAGGAAAAGGAGTACGTCAAGGCTGTATATTGTCACCCTGCTTATTTACCTTATATGCAGAGTACATCATGAGAAATGCTGGGCTGGATGATGCACAAGCTGGAATCAAGATTACTGGGAGAAATATCAATAACCTCAGATATACAGATGACACCACCCTTATGGCAGAAAGTGAAGAGGAACTAAAGGATCTCTTGATGAAAGTGAAAGAGGAGAGTGAAAAGTTGGCTTTAAAACTCAACATTCAGAAAACTAAGATCATGGCATCTGGTCCCATCACTTCATGGCAAATAGATGGGGAAACAGTGGAAACAGTGGCTGACTTTATTTTTCTGGGCTCCAAAATTACTGCAGATGGTAATTGCAGCCATGAAATTAAAAGACATTTTCTCCTCAGAAGAAAAGCTATGACCAACCTAGACAGCATATTAAAAACCAGAGACGTTACTTTGCCAACAAAGGTCTATCTATTCAAAGCTGTGGTTTTTCCAGTAGTCATGAATGGATGTGACGGTTGGACTATAAAGAAAGCTGAGCCCCTGAGAATCGATGCTTTTGAACTGTGGTGTTGGAGAAGACTCTTGAGAGTCCTTTGGACTGCAAGGAGATCCAACCAGTCAATCCTAAAGGAAATCAGTCCTGGATATTCATTGGAAGGACTGATGCCGAAACTGAAACTCCAATACTTTGGCCACATGATGTGAAGAGCTGACTCAATTGAAGAGACCCTGATGCTGGGAAAGATTGAAGGCAAGAGAAGAAGGGGCTGACAGTGGATAAGATGGTTGGATGGCATCACTGACTCAATGAACACAAGAGTGAGTAATCTCCGGGAGTCGGTGACGGACAGGGAAGCCTGGCGTGCTGCAGTCCATGGGGTCACAAAGAGTTGGACACGATTGAGCGACTGAACTGAACTGATAAACTGAGGAGCTTACAGGAGTGTATACCTTTACAATAAGACTTTTCACACGTACGAACTGCCGGGGTCCAGCCTCGGTGGATCCAGGGTGATTCGAAGGTGGGGACAGAGTCGGCGTCCTTGGAAATAACTTATTTAATTATAGATAGAAAGGGATTAGAAAATTAGCAGAGAAAAAGAGGCTGAATAACTTGGTTTACATGGAATACCAATCACCACCTACGTAGGCCGCAGGCATCTTCCCATTCTCCTGAAGGAGAGGAGGCACTGAGGCCCCCCACAGTCTGATCTTAGAAGCCCAAGCAAAATTAGCAGGCTTGGTGGGTACCCATGCACCAGATGGGAATTCGGCCAGAAAATAGTAGGAGAGAAAAAGAGGCTGAATAACTTGGTTTACGTGGGATACCAATAAAATTCCAAGACAAGGAATTTGCACCGTCTACGTTGGGCCACCAGCGCCACTTGAATATTGGAAGGTGGCCCTCCTTGGGTTCCTTCTCGCATGGGCTTGAAAGCCGGGACAAGTAAGTAGACATGGCAGGCACCCACGCTCCAGATGGGAATTCAGCCAGAAAAATGGGGAGCAAGAAAGAACAACATGGGGGAATCAGTCTTTCCAGAAACTGATCCCATTTCTTTATTTTTAAGTTTGCTTATATACCTTTTGTTACACATAGGGATGAATACAGAGTCACACGGGGGTCAGCAGTCCTGACCTTTAGCAAAATCAGGTGCCTTACATAAAAAAAGATCTTAGGGGTTTTACATCATCTCTGGCCATGAGGCCTGCTGACATTTTACGACCCTTTCTTTCTGATAACCAAAAAACTTATTTTTTCCAAGGGTGTATTTTCTTAAACCAGGCACCACCCTCCAAATAAAGTTGCATTCCTATAGGGTGAGGGTGTAGTGAGTTACAATCAAGAAAGGAATTTATTTAACCCAAGGTTAACATGATTAATCTTAAAGGTTAATACTTATTTCTCCTATATGTTAGTTATATTCATTATAAGAGCAGGGAATATGGAAATTTAGCAGCAAATGTCAGCCCAACAAATGAAAATCCTTTCACCAATACTCCCCTTAAGATCTATTTAGTCTTAAGATAGTGATAAAGTTACATTTTTACATAGCAAGGACACAGTGATTTATATAACCTCAGATATGCAGATGACACCACCCTTATGGCAGAAAGTGAAGAGGAGCTAAAGAGCCTCTTGATGAAAGTGAAAGTGGAGAGCGAAAAAGATGGCTTAAAGCTCAACATTCAGAAAACGAGGATCATGGCATCCGGTCCCATCACTCCATGGGAAATAGATGGGAAAACACTAGAAACAGTGTCAGACTTTGTTTTTTGGGGCTCCAAAATCACTGCAGATGGTGACTGCAGCCATGAAATTAAAAGACGCTTACTCCTTGGAAGAAAAGTTATGACCAACCTAGATAGCATATTCAAAAGCAGAGACATTACTTTGCCGACTAAGGTCCGTCTAGTCAAGGCTATGGTTTTTCCTGTGGTCATGTATGGATGTGACAGTTGGACTGTGAAGAAGGCTGAGGGCTGAAGAATTGATGCTTTTGAACTGTGGTGTTGGAGAAGACTCTTGAGAGTCCCTTGGACTGCAAGGAGATCCAACCTGTCCATTCTAAAGATCAACCCTGGGATTTCTTTGGAAGGAATGATGCTAAAGCTGAAACTCCAGTACTTTGGCCACCTCATGCGAAGAGTTGACTCACTGGAAAAGACTGTGATGCTGGGAGGGATTGGGGGCAGGAGGAGAAGGGGACGACCATGGATGAGATGGCTGGATGGCATCACAGACTCGATGGACGTGAGTCTGAGTGAACTCCAGGAGATGGTGACAAACAAGCAGGCCTGGCGTGCTGTGATTCGTGGGGTCGCAAAGAATCGGACATGACTGAGTGACTGAAGTGAACTGAACTGAACTGAACTGAACAGTGATCTATTACAAAAGAGAAAATTCATTAACTCAAAAAGTCTAGTATTGCTAACCTTAAAAACTACCATATTTCCTTTTCTATATTCCAAATACATTGATTAATATATTCCCAGGTGCCTAAAGATATGGAGGCCTGGTGGCAATCATTGACTCAACAAAGAGAAAAGCCCTATGCTAATTAAGACTCTCAAAATACTCCAAACTCTCTGTGCTGTTTATGGTTGAGAGGTAGTAAACAATCATGTGGCAGGAGTATGGATAATCCTGTCACACAAGCTAGCCTGTCAGCAGAGAGGTTTGACCTGAAACACCCTTGTCACACCCAGGGGAGGGAATTAGCAGAAATTATTGGCACAACAAATGAAAAACCCTTCACCAATATAATTCCTAACCAACCCACTATACTGACAATTTCCGAAAAGAATTTGCCTTTAGTAAGTCTAAAACATCTCCTGCCTCTCAGATTGGGAGGCTGTAAACAATCACATGTGGCCGGACGAACCTATACAGGTGGGCTAGATAGCCTTCAGAGGAGTTCCTAAGCTGAAACACTCTTGTCACGCCCAGGAATTTTTATTGACTTGGAGCTGCAAGTTAACTCCTTCTCCAAGAGAAATGGTGATGGGGGAGAGCCCCCCGTAAAGTCAGAGGTGTAGGTGAGAGCATAAAACAGACTCTGGTTTTGGGGTAGATGCTCGGGAACAGGGGGTTTCCTGAGGCTTGATCACGCCTTTGCGTATGCCAAGCCTCCTTCCTCATGACCTTTGCCACGGGCGGAGTTCCTCACGATGGCCCCCGGCAATGAACATTATGTTCTTCTCCACTTACTAAATTTTTCTTTAATTAGTTCAGTTCAGTTTTCTTTATTATCTTCCATAAAAATCTCATAATTGTCTTTTTTTGTGTCTTTCTAACAGAATGAATTCTTAGTTTTAAAATATTCAGGTTGACTGTTGCCAATATAATTTTCTCTGCTATAAAATACCTCCCAATGTAAGAAAGCAAATGACGATTTATCTATTTCCTATGTAACGTACTAAACTGCGTCATCGGTTGTAACACCTTTCACACACGTTTTTGGATTTCCTTTGGACAGCTAAATCATCATCAAATGATGATTATTTTCTCTTCTACTTTTTACTATTAATGCTTTATTTTTCTTGTGTTGGCTAAGATTCAAGAATATCCTCAAAAGCAGGAACGGACACACTCCTGTCCTGTTTCTGACTTTAATAGAAAACTTTGAATAATTTCCACATATCACTTGTGACATTGTTGGCTATACACTTTTTTGATCAGTTTAAGGAAAAACTCACTGATGCTAATAGACTCATTGTCAGAGAAGGAAATAGCAATCCACTCCAGGATTCTTGCCTGGAGAATTCCAGGGACGGGGGAGCCTCGCGGGCTGCCGTCTATCAGGTCGCACAGAGTCGGATACGACTGAAGTGACTTAGCAGCAGCAGCAGCAGATTTATTGTGGTCATCATTTCTCAGTACCTACAAATACTGATACATTAGGTTGTTTTTTAAAAAAAAGAAAAAGAAAGAACCCATCTATTTCCTGGTTTTCTAAGAACTTAATATCAAGAATTGTACCCACTCAGAATGCATTCATCTTCAAGTAACAGAATATGTGACTAATAATGTCTTAAATAAATAGGATTTTGTTTTCTTAGATGGAATACTTAGGTACTGCTGCTGCTGCTGCTGCTGAGTCGCTTCAGTCATGTCCAACTCTGTGCGACCCCATAACCGGCAGCCCACCAGGCTACCCCGTCCCTGGGATTCTCCAGGCAAGAACACTGAGTGGGTTGCCATTTCCTTCTCCAACGCATGAAAGTGAAAAGTGAAAGAGAAGTCGCTCGGTCGTGTCCGACTCTGTGCGACCCCATGGACTGCAGCCCACCAGGCTCCTCCGTCCATGGGATTTTCCCGGCAAGAGTACTGGAGTGGGGTGCCATCGCCTTTGCCAACTTAGGTACTACAGCTTGTGAATTATTTTTCTGTGCTCACATGTTTTTCACACTGAAGACAAAATAGCGTCGTTTCCGGCAACAGGGGTTCCTGTGCTCTTGAGACTGGTGGTGCTCCTCCACTTTGTTAGCATCTAGCATTCTTTATAAGAGCTCTCACTGCGTCCTGATTGTTTTGCTCTTTTAGGCAAATTATTCTGTCTGATTGAAAGTTTGCTGGATTACTTTTCTTTAAGGAGAAACTCTAGAATTTTTCATCTTTATTCAAATATATTTAGGCAAACTTTGCATACAACAAAATGGGACCATTTTAATTGTATGTGTCAATGAGTCTGACAAATTTATGTGTCATGTATTTATTAAAAATTTCCATGACTATCCCAGTCAATCCTCTGGCCCCTAATAATGAATGGTCTGATTGCTATTACTATAGATAAGATGTGTGAAGAAGAACTAAAGAGCATCTAGATGACAGTGAAAGAGGAGAGTGAAAAAGTTGGCTTAAAACTCAACATTCAGATAACTAAGATCATGGCATGTGGTCCCATCACTTCATGGCAAATAGATGGGGAAACAGTGGAAACAGTGACTGACTTTATTTTTCTGGGCTCCAAAATTACTGCAGATGGTAACTGCAGCCATGAAATTAAATGACATTTGCTCCTTGGAAGAAAAGCTATGATCAACCTAGACACCATATTAAAAAGCAGAGATAGTACTTTGCCAACAAAGGTCTGTCTAGTCAAAGCTATGGTTTTCCAGTAATCATGTATGGATGTGAGAGTTGGACTATAAAGAAGGGTGAGTGCCTAAGAATTGATGGTTTTTGAACTGTGGTGTTGGAGAAGACTCTTGAAAGTCCCTTGGACTGCAAGAGATTCAACCAGTCCATCCTAAAGGAAATCAGTCCTGAATATTAATTGGAAGGACTGATGCTGGAGGTGAAGCTCCAATACTTTGGCCACCTGATGCAAAGAACCAGTTCATTGGAAAAGACCCTGATGCTGGGAAAGATTGACAGCAGGAGGAGAAAGGGACAACAGAGGATGAGATGGGTGGATGGCATCACTGACTTGATGGACTTGAGTTTGAACAAGCTCCGAGAGTTGGTGACGGACAGGGAGGCCTGGCGTGCTGCAGTCCATGGGGTCGCAAAGAGTCGGACACAACCGAGCGACTGAACTGAACTGAGATGTGTGGTGCTTCCCTGCCGGCTCAGAGGAAAAGAATCTGGCTGCCAATGCAGGAGACGTGGATTCAATCCCCGAGTCCGGAAGATCCCCTGGAGAAGGAAATGATAGCCTGCTCCAGTATTCCTGCCTGTGAAATCCCCAGACAGAGGAGCCTGGCGGGCTACAGTCCATCGGGTCACGAAAGAGTCAGACACGACTTAGCAACTGACACCCAACCATACGAATGCAGAGTCTGTAATCCTTCCCATGATACCGCGCAGGTTGTACGTTTTCTCACAACCCTGGAATTTGATGAACCCTTCCGCGTGCAGGTTCCAGACTTTCCTCAACTCAGAGGAATCTTCCCAATTTCAGCTGTGGCCTTTCTCCCAGCTGTCAGGTTTCTCCGCTTCTGGAATTTGGTTAGATCTCCTGCTCTGTCTTCTAAGCCAGCCCTGTTTTCCTTTGCTGCATCTTCCGCTTCATCCTTCTGCTTTGTCTGTTGAGATATTTCTTGTCCTCTTTCCCCCAGGACTGCTCCTCAAGGGCTGCATCCCCACCTCTTCTTGAGTTAATCTGCTGGATGTTTCCATGCTGAACCACGTTTTTAAGCTTTGGGCATTCTTTTCAGGGCTGGAATTTAGATCTTTTACACAGAAGACACAGTCATTCAGCTCCTGGATGTGGTCCATGAAGCCCCCTTTCTCAGGTCGGCTTCCTGCAGATCCTCGGTTCTCCCCCGGGCCCTGACTCTGCTAACACTGACCACCCAGCTCCCAGAGGGTGAGTGGGCCCACCCAGTGCTCCCCGGGCCCGTGGCCACTGCCCTCTAGAGAGGACCTGGGGTGGAAGGAAACCGGTCCAGGCTTCAGCCCTCCCTCAACCCCCTCCCAGACTTCCTCTCCACTGTTGGGATGACTTTTGTTTTTGAAACACAAGTGTTTTCCATTTGCTGACCTTTTCTGGATGACAAGAAGCTGACAACTGTGTGCTATTTGTAGATTTTTTTTTTTTTGAAAAAGGAACACAATCTGCCCTTCGAGGTAAAGTTGACATTTTAGTAAAGAGTGAGAAAGTAGTTTCTTCAGAAAATGATTCTCTGCTGACTGTACTTAGAACAAGAGTGTTTTGAAAATTTTCCACTGTTATGTAACACTGAGGCTTACTATTTGTCATCCACAAAAATTCTTGTATCTGGATGCTTTAAAAACTTATGGACAAATTTTCTAGCCTGTTTAAAAATCTTTCCAATGATAGGATTGAGTGAGATTTAAATCCATCAGTTAAATAAAAGAAAAACACAACTCCATCCAATTAAGTTGCAAGAGCAAATTATTCATTAACATCAGGGAAGAGGAACATTGATTAGGCAAAATTTTAACCAAAATCTTTGCATGATTGATGGATGGAAGTGAAAATTGATTGCATGGCTTAGAAAGTACAGCCAGCTAACACATTATTCCACTTCAGTCAGTTAGTTCAGTCGATCAGTCGTGTCCACCTCTTTGTGACCCCATGGACTGCAGCCTGCCAGGCTTCCCTGTCCATCACCAACTCCCAGAGCTTGCTCAATCTCGTGTCCATCAAGTCAGTGATGCCATCCAACCATCTCATGCTCTGTTGCCCCCTTCTCCTCCTGCCTTCAATCTTTCCCAGCATCAGGGTCTTTTCCAATGAATCAGTTCTTCCCATCAGGTGGCCAAAGTATTGGAGTTTCAGCTTCAGCATCAGTCCTTCCAATGAACATCCAGGACTGATTTCCTTTAGGATGGACTAGTTGGATCTCCTTGCAGTCCAAGGGACTCTCAAGAGTCTTCTCCAACACCGCAGTTCAAAACCATCAATTCTGTGGACCTACCTGACTTTGTAGGCAATAAAATGAAGTTGGAGACAGACCTTGAATCATGATGTAACATACTGTTACACCGGACACAGTCCACAATACCATTCACACTAGGTATCCTGTTGCCAATGACACACGTTAGGCTTTGTCACGGGGTTCCACCGCCAGGCCCAGCAAAGGAAAGGGCTTCTCCCCCTGCTCCCAGGTGTCCTTGCCAGCAGGGCGTGGACACCACCACACGAGGGGCCCCTCAGCTAGTTGGCTGCTCCCCGCCCTAGAGCAGCTTCCCAGCATGCTCTGGGGGCACCCGAAGACACCCCCAAGGCAGTCTCAGCAGCTGCCGTCTGCCTGGCTGGCCTCCCTGAACTCGGCACGCGCCCTGGCCGTCTTTCCAGCGGGTCTTGCAGGGCCCCAGAGAGTGGCTCCCCAGGGAACTGCCAGGACCCCAGGAGGCATGTTCCTGATTCCTGCTCTCTGCAGGGCATTCTAGGCCCCTCAGTCATTCACCCCATGACTGGATAACAATTCCTGGTGCAGACTTCTCAGCGGACGCTGCCCTGCTGTTTTCCGACCAGAGCGAGGGCTCACCGGCCTGGGCAGGGCTCCTGGGGGTCATGCCTCTGCTGGGCTGGGGGCTGGCTGGTTTCTCAAGGAGGCTTCTCTCTGAGCTTGTGTGGCCGGCTCAGAAAGTAGGTGGGCTCTCACACCAGAGACACACATTACGTTGACACTCAAGGTTTTAGCTTCGGGCCAGGAAGATGTCCCTCCCTTTTCTGGGGCCACCTTCAGCCCAACCATTCCACCTCTTCTTTAGGACTGTCCCCTTCTTGGCAACTCTGGCAGGAAGTGTGGGCACCAGAGCACGGATGTAGGGGATGGAGCCATGGAGAGACTGCCTGCATGGCTGGCACAAAATGTTCTGGCCTGCAGGGGCCCTTAGAGGGACACGGTGGGGGTGGAACAGACGTGGGCAGGGACCGGGTGTGGGGAGAATGGCCAGGCTGGGACAGGAAAGGCTGGAGGGTAGAGCTCTGCATGCCAGCCCTGGAGCTAGGGGACAAAGCAGCTCAGCACCCCGGGCCCCCAGCAGCCCCCCTAGGCCAGCCCTCTGAGAGCCCAGTGCAGGCTCCCCAGGGCTTGGGGCAGAGCTAGAATGGAGAGGCTGCAGAGCGAGCCCAGCCCGGTCCGAGGACCACACTGAGACGGCCTGTGACTCCACAGGGCCGCAAGGCTGGGCTGATCCAGGGCCCCCCTCCCTCCCAGCTGTGGACACAACAGGGAGACACTGCTGGTGAGCCAAACAGGGGTGAGCGGGGTGCTTTGGGGCGTTGATGGTTATGGCCAAGGATGTTTGAGTACGGCCAGGTCTGTAGGGAATTGTGGGTGCTGCTGGGGACCGCTGGGGACTGCCAGGTACAGATGAGTCCTGCTGGCGGTCATTTAGGGGGCTCACAGATGACTTTAAGGGCAGTACATCTGTTGGGGTGTCAGGCTTGGTGCTAACAGAGGCAGCTTCTTTCACATTGTCTGGGACCCAGTGTTCTGGGCGTCTGAGTCTTTGGCCCTGGTCGGAAGCAGCTCCTCACAGGTCTGTGTCTGAGCCTCACCCAATGCATCTTAGACCTCCCTTTTCTATACCAGGTGCCACGGGGCATCCTCCTGGGAGATGCTGGGGGTATTCCCCCCAGAGCGGGGAAGGCAATGAGGGAGACCGTCCTGTTCACACGTGCAGGGGACACCTTGGGCCACAGCCCTGGGAGGCTGGCCAGCTCGCCACGTGCACCAAAGGTCCCGAGAAGCCCTTCAACCAATAACATAAACCCCTTCCGTGTAGCGCGTCTCAAACCCCGTGTGAACAGGAAACCGGTTAACAACCCAGTGGACCAGTGTTTCAGGGAACCCCCATTTGGGGAGCCCTGGTTTGGATCACCTCTCTTTCTTGAGGGAGAATGAATCATTTCATCCGTGTGGGGAAATTTTTGGAAGACCAGGCAGCAGCGGTGGTAACCGGCTTCAGGAGAACGATGGGCACGGCGTCAGCTGATGGCTCCTTCACTCGAGCGGAGCGTCTTCCTGCAGTATGTTTCAAGGTCTTCCCTGGTGGCTCAGACGGTAAAGAATCCACCTGCAACACAGGAGACCCCAGTTCAACTCCTGAGTCAGGAAGATCTGCTGGAGAAGGGATAGGCTACCCACTCCAGTATTCTTAGGCTTCCCTTGTGGCTCAGCTGGTTAAGAATCCGCCTGCAATGTGGGAGACCTGGATTAAATCCCTGGGTCAGGAAGATCCCCTGGAGAAGGGAAAGGCTACCCACTCCAGTATTCTGGCCTGGAGAATTCCGTGGACTGTATAGTCCACTGAGTCACAAAGAGTCAGACACAACTGAGCGACTTTCACTTTCTTTTCATGATTTCATCTCTATAGAGAAGGGCTGGGGAGGCAGAGGGAAAAGATACTGCTGAGAAGGTGAAAGGGCACTTGGGCATGGAGACCTGGTGCCCACGGCGGTCTGCACAGCCTCTCAAGCCCTGCGTCTCCTGCAGCAATGCCTTGATCAGGCCCTCGGCCCCGGCAGACAGGACGCCCGCGCCAGCCACAGGCTCCTCTGGCCCAAGAATCGCTGCTGCTCTTCCCTCTGCTGGGAAATCAGTTTTCTTCTGGCAGTGTCTGCAATCAGAGGTTTTCAGGGACCAGAGTCTAGTGGGCTCAGCCCCTCCCGATCCCTGCCCATCCTGGGCCCCTACCACTGCTGGGAGGCCGGGGCCTGCCCTCCAGCTGTCAGGCCGTGTCCACATCAATGCCGAGGTCACCGTGCGTGACAAAGGGAAATCTGGGAAGGCTGGAGAGAGGATGCCCAGATGAGTCTGGAGGATGAGGTGGCCTTGGGCTGGTCCTGGGCTGATGGCCAGGATGATGGCCATTCCTGGCAGACTGAAGAGGCCCAGCCTGAGACGGATAGAGGGTCCCGTAGAGAGTGGGAGGGGGGCCCTGCAGAGTGGCTGCCGCTGGAGGTAGTCCTGAACTACCTTTTTGAGCCACAGCTTCCTTAAGGTGCTGAGCCAGGCTGGGGCTGAGTCCATTCAGGGAGCTCACGGAGCCCCCGCTACTCTGGGATGCCAGGGAAACTGGGTCATGATGTCACAGGAGCAGCTCAGCCCAGGGAGGGCTTTGGGATGGAGAGTGGCTGATCAGAGCTACCTCTGGGGAGGACCACCCTGGGCCAGGGCAATCAGGTGAGGACGGAGGGGTGGGGGGGTCAGGGCAAGCTGGGCGGGAGTTGGAGGACTGGGACTCTGGGGTGAGTTAGGGAGCGGGGGCAAGCCGTGGGGCAGTTGGGGGTCCAGGGAAACAGGGCAGTCAGGGCCCGTGCAGAGGTTCTGCGTGGCCCATCTGAGTGCCCCGTCTTCTCCGATGATGCGACTCAGCTGCAGATGCAGCTCGGACCTGACCCCCCCTCTGCCGTTCCCTCTCAGGAGCAGCTCTTTCCAGCCAACACAGGTTAGTTAATCTTGAATCATTTTAATCTGCTCCGTGAAGTATTTCCACCTTTGGGAATTGGATGGTTCATAAAAGAGACAGAACTCTCCCCTTTACGAAGAAGAGCTGTGCATTAAGCATTTGACTAATGGGGGCAAATGCAAACATACATAATTCTTCTGCTAAAATCAGGGGTGGAGGAAGAACACATGTGACCTCAAAGTTGCTTCATTTTCTTCCTCAAGAGCAGACAGCTACTTGGCTGTTTTTAAAGTCTCCATTAAAAAAAATAATAATGGGAAATGTTCATGGATGTAAAGCTTCAATGACAAGTTTAAAAAGGCAGGGGGGCTAGAAGCAACTGAAGTCTCCAGCACCGAAGGACTGGTTTTACCGGCTGCTGAGTCTCCCTGCAAAGGCGTGCCATGCAGACTACAGAGAGGATCAGAGTGCTGGCTAGAGCCAGATAAAAAGCATCGTGAAGTAATGGTGAACACGAACACACACTGGGGCTTCCCTGGAGACTCAGACGGTACAGAATCCGCCTGCAATGTTGGAGACCCAGGTTCAATGCCTCGGTCGGGAAGATCCCCTGGAGGAGGAAATGGCAACCCACTCCAGTATTCCTGCCTGGAGAATCCCATGGACAGAGGAGCCTGGCGGGCTACAGTGCACCGGGTCACAGAGTCGGACACGACTGAGCGACTAACACACACTCACGTACACGACACGGCAGTATGGCCTGAGGGGCTTCAGTCGGTTTCCCGGGACCCCAGCAGGTCCCCGGGGATGACGGTTCTCGTGGGGGCGGGTGCCGGGCAAGCGGCCGTGGCTGCCACCCTGCCCTGCCGCCCTCGGCAGCTCATGCCCTTGACCCTCTGATCATAGCTCCTCTTTAAGAAATGGGCCCCGGCGTGGGAAGATGGTTTTCAGACCCTGCTGGTTGGTGGGAAGGCACTAGGCTCACGGTGCAGAGACCCGAGCTCCACGGCAGAGGGATGCGGGACGGGGCTGGTCCCCACCTGTGGAGCCTCTGCCTCCATGTGGTGCTGGGAAATGGGGGGCGGGGTGCAGGGTCCAGGATGGAGGACGCGTCATGACTGCACACTGAAGGGCCCTTCCACGGTGACGGCGGCTCAGGGAATTTGGGCTGGGGGCAGTTCGGAGATGTGGAAACAGGACAGGCATCTCTGAGCAGAAGCAGAAAGGGAGAGCCTGGCTGATTTGGGTGCAAAGGGGCAAAATGGGTCCAAGATCCCAGACAGACTCCGGTCACACTGAACTGCACCAGCAGCCAGCACCGAGGAGAGATGGAGCCAGACCTGGGGGGTCGCCAGGACCTGCTGATGGGAGCCAGGACACAGGGACTCGGCAAGCAGAGCGGCCGTCTCTGGATTTGAACTCCGCCCCTCCAGTTGAGGAGGCCAGGCCCCCAGCCCCAGCTCTCAGGTTACCATGGTAACCCTGGAAATGGCTGCTGGGGGGAAGGTCACCCCTGGGATGGGCTGTGCTGGAACGGGGCAGCACGGAGTGGACGCCAATGATGCTCTGTCCGGGTATCAGAGGAAGAGGGACCGCGGGTGAGGCCCGTCCTGGGAGGGGCAGAGGGGGACGCTGCCCACCTTGCCTCTCCCTCCTCGGGGTCCTGCCCATCCCTCTCCTGGGCACCAGGCTCCAGGGCACTCGTGAGCTGACCAGTTTCAAAACATCACACTTCTCTGCACCTCCTCCCGTCGGCGCCCCGCCCCCGCCGTGGAGGAGCCCCGCCCCTGCACGTGGTCTCAGCGCCCCCTCGCGTACTCCTTTCTCGCCCCCAGGGAGGAGCCATGGCCCTTCCCTGGACCGTGGCTTTTCTGCCAAGTTGTCAGAAGTCTGCCTGGCGGTCCCAGCAGCCTGCTTGGTCCCGGCTGTGCCCGCGCGGGCACTCCTCACCCTTGTGAACGGCTGGCTTCATCTGCAGGGCTGAGTGCGGGTGAGCTCGCGCCCCGGGCACCCGCTGCCCCGGCCTTGGTAGACCCCAGCCTCCAGGACTTGGCTGGAACCCGAGGTGGGACGGCGGGAGGTGCCTTCCTGGACGGTTCCTGCCGGATCAGGCCGCTGCCTTTGGCGCTCCGGGGCTGCTGCCAGGGTGCCGGCATCTGCCCGGCTGTGAGGAATCCACCTGGACGGCAGCTCAAGCTTGCTGCTCTCCAGTATCCCTCCTGCAAACCCCTCAGGGCACCACATGGCTCCGGGGGGACCACCTCTCTGCAGGAGGACTTCCTGGGAGCAAAGGGTGAGGTTGGGGGGTTCTCACAGAGAGTGGGGGCCGTGAGCACCCCGAGAGGGGCTGGACCTCAGGGCCTCAGGCACTCCTGCTGCCGGTCCAGGATGACCAGGCTGCCCTCGCGCCCAGGCCCACAGGGCCCGAAGCCCCAGGAGAATGTGATCTCCGGCCGAATGGGCCCCCATGTTCAGCAGCGTGACCCTCCGAGGGGCGGCGTGAGCGTCAGTCGAACAAGAATGAGGCACCACCGCAGCTGGGGCTGGGGGCCAGACTCGGAACCTCACCTCATCTGCCCCCGCGCCGCCCAGGGAGCGGTCAAGGCCCAGGGCCGTGTCGCCTAGACTCCATCAGGGATTCTGCTAAGGGCACCCCCAGCCCGCACAGAAGAGAAACACACTCAAGAGAGCACCGGCCGGGAAGGGGGCGGGGCCGGGGCCGGGGCTCTTCTGCTTGTAGAGACGGTGGGGCAGGGGATGGAAGGACCACCGCGGGCATGCTCACAGGACCTCTGTCCCTGCGCACAGAGCTGTCCTCTGCGGGGACCCCGCATGACTCTCCCAAAGGCTCTGGATAGGTCTAGGTGACTACGGGGCCCCTTGCTGTGGATTGAGGTGAAGGGGGGTTGTCCTCCCAGGGGAGCTGAGCAGTCTTTGGGGGATGGGGCCCCCCAGTTCCACAGGGTTTGCAGCAAACACGCGTCTCCTGTGGAGGATGTCAGGACCTCACAGACACTCAGGCACATAGACACACAGGTGCACGCACACGTAGTCACATACGTGTGCATGCACGGCAAGTGTGCATTGCCAAGTCCAGCCACACACGTGCACATGTGCTCACACAAGCTCGCACTTTGCAACGTCACTGTTCCCAGAAAGCAAACCTCCTCAAGTCAAAGCCTCTGCGCCCACCCTGTCCTCCCCACCTCCCTGCCTGCTTCCCACGCTGATTTACCGGCCCCCAGACGGCTCCCCGCAGAGCGTGAGGAAGCCCAGGCTCCCGGTATCTCCTGGTGGATTTCACTTCCTTGCCAGAAAAGTTCAGGGTTGGGTCAGATGCTTCCTCTTTGCACTGTGAGCTGAGTTTTCCCAGCCCCCGACCCAAGGCCGGGTGTCTCTTTGGGGGGGTGCAGATCCTATAGGGGTGCAGAGCCTACGTGGTCCCAGGGCAGTGCTGGCTCACCCTGCCTGGCGGCCCCCGGCCAGTGCCGCATACTGCGTACATCTTGCAGCGGGGGCCCACGTTCTCACGGATGGTGTACCCAGAGAAGACGCTGAGTGTGCGGGGCCGGGAAAGGGTGGGGGGCGTTCATCAGTGAGTCAATCAACAAACATTTCTGGAGCCCCTTCCACATCAGCCCAGGCTGGACTCTGGGAGTGAAGATGGACAGGCCAGTGTGGCCCTGACCTTGCAGGGTGTCGGGACCAGCCTGACAGGCCCCTGCCGGCCTCCTTCCACAGGCGAGCCTGGGCTCTGTTCTTCCAGCGGCTGGTGGCTCCTCGGACTGAACATGCCAGTGTTCAGCATCAGGTGGACAAAGTACTGGAGCTTCAGCTTCAGCATCAGTCTCTCCAATGAACACCCAGAACTGATCTCCTTTAGGATGGACTGGTTGGATCTCCTTGCAATCCAAGGGAGGGTCAAGAGCCTTCTCCAACACCACAGTTCAAAAGCGTCAATTCTTCGATGTTCAGCCTTCTTTGTGGTCCAACTCTCACATCCATACATGACCACTGGAAAAAACCATAGCTTTGACTAGACGGACCTCTGTTGGCAAAGTAATGTCTCTGGTTTTGAACACGCTCTCTAGACAAGGAGATCCAACCAGCCCATCCTAAAGGAGATCAGTCCTGACTATTCATTGGAAGGACTGATGCTAAAGCTGACGCTCCAGTACTTTGGCCACCTGATGCGAAGAGCTGACTCATTTGAAAAGACCCTGATGCTGGGAAAGATTGAAGGCCGGAGGAGAAGGGGACGACAGAGGATGAGATGGTTGGATGGCATCACTGACGTGACGGACATGAGTTTGAGTAAACTCCAGGAGTTGGTGATGGACAGGGAGGCCTGCTGACCTGCGGTACATGGGGTTGCAAAGAGTTGGACACAACTGAGAGACTGAACTGAGGTTTGTCATAGCTTTTCTTCCAAGGAACAAGCATCTTTTAATTTCATGGCTGCAGTCACTGTCTGCAGTGATTTTGGAGCCCAAGAAGATAAAATCTGCCACTGTTCCCCCATCTATTTGCCATGAAGTGATGGGACTGGATGCCATGATCTTAGTTTTCTGAATGTTGAGGTTTAAGCTGACTTACTGTCCTCTTTCACCTTCATCAGGAGGCTCTTGAGTTTAAGGGCTAAGGGCTGTATCTGCACAATCAGGGCTCAGGATGGAGGCCCTGGTGAGGGATGCACTCGGGATCGTGCAAGGCAGGCAGGAATGTCCCTTCAAGGCCGTGTCCACGTGTGCCTTCGTTTCCCCCAAGCCCTAGTGAAATGATGGAAGAGTGCTCAGAATAAGAGCTAGCCAATGGCTAGGCTGGAAAAATCTCCCATCCCGAGGATCACGAGGAATCTCTAGGAGATCAGGAGGAATGGGATCAGCTTGGAGAAGAATTATTGATTCAAGCTGACCGGCTGACAGGGCCTGGAGAGCTGCTCCTCCAGGAGCCCTGGGGATACTCCATGAGGCTATGCTGAGTGAGGGGACCCGCAGGGCCCGGGCGGACCACTGGGCACTAGCTGTCGGATCACGTGGCCTGGGATATGGCATTGTGAGGGGGCAGGGTGGGTGGGGGACGGCACTCCCAGAAGCACCCTGAAGCTGAGCACCGAGAGCGCCCAGTGCCCAGGACCCTAGGGCCATCCCAAAGGAAGGGAGAGGTGGGCCCACCAGGGGTGGCTTCTTGGAGACCCTCCTTGAGCCTCGGTCCTGGGGGAGCCCCCTCCTTCTACCTCACCCAGAGCCCAGCCTGTTCCTGCCCTTGGACAGCGTTTCAGTTTAGACATGGTTTTCTCTGCCATCGATAGCTGTGTTTTTTACAAGCTTATAACAGTCCCTAGAGTTGCCTGCAAATACCAAGCTGTGCAGAGACTAATCAAGCTGTGAGGATGCGTGGGGCCAGGGAACCAGCCTGGCTTGCTCCCCGCAGTGACTCACACGGAGCAGTGCAGGACCACCCAGAATCTGGTCTCGTCGCCCAGGTGACAGCGTGCTGCCTGCCTCCAGGATCACAGGTGAGGGATCATCAAGGAGGGAAGGGCCCTCGGCCCCGGGCCCTGCTCTGCCCCGCTGGATCCGGGGACTGGCTTACTATTTGGGGTGTTCCCTGGTGGCTCAGAGGGTAAAGCATCCACCTGCAATGCGGGAGACCTGGGTTCGATCCCTAGCTCGGGATGATCCCCTGGAGAAGGAAGTGGCAATCCACTCCGGTACTCTTGCCTGGGAAATCCCATGGATGGAGGAGCCTGGTAGCCACCATCCGTGGGTTCACAGAGAGTCGGACAGGACTGAGCGACATCACTCCCTCACTCACGCCTGAGGCCAGCCCTCCTCACTCCTGAAAATACTCTGCATACAGCTGCTCCTCCATTTGTGTGTGAGTCTCACAAGCACACAAGGCCACAGGGAGGAAAGCTGTCTGAAATCCTACCACTGACAGCTCAGGTTTGCCTTTTTCGTCACAGATGGTGCCTGAAGCACGTCAGTGCCACTAAACCAGTGAGGTCACTCCAAAATGACTGAGCGTGCCCAGTGGCCACTGAGGGAGCTGGAGGGCCAATCAGTGGAGACTCAGTGCCACCCACTTCCAGCCCGTTCCCTGGGTCACTGAGGGATGGTCACTCGTGGCCAGCGGGGAGCGAAGGCTTCGGTCCAGAGGCCCCAGCACTGCCCGCAGGGTCGGGAGCCCTGCAGCCGAGTCCTCGAGCCGTCTACCCCGAGGCCGGGCAAAACCGAGAGCAAGCTGTGGGTGCCTTGGCCACACTAGTTGGGTCCCCAGGGGCCTGGACATGTTGAAATGCTAATCACAGACAGTGTGAGAGGCACTCGTCTGGAATACGGTAAATAATAACAGAACCAACCCCATCGATAGAATCAAGTGCCCTCGAGCCGCCCACCTTGGCAGAGCGTCCACCTCCACAGGGGTAGCAGATGAAGAAACCCATCCTTTTTCACCAACCTGGCATCGTGGAAACGTCATTCAAATCAATTGATTGGTTTACAAGGAAGTAATGCCCCCTCTTGGTTTGTCAATCATGATTTATAAAGACTAATTAGACACTTGGATAAAAAATACATTTCAGTGAAAAACCAGTAGACACGAGCTCCCAGGGGTGCTGGCTTCCTACACGCTGTCAGCCGGGGGGCCTCCCCTCTGTGTGTCCCCTGTCGGGGGGATCTAGGGCTTCCTTTCCAGGAGGTGGACTTGCTGTCTGCACAATCCTCACCTCTTCCCCAAACCTTGTGGCAAAACCGGTGTGGACAGCTGTCAGGTCGGGGTGAAAACATTGGACAGTTAGAATAAGGGGTCTGAGCCAAGACCTGGGTGGAAGGAGTTTGCTGCCATGCACAGTGTGGGGAGGTGAGGTCCCCGGGGCGGGGTTGGGGCAGTTCAGAGAGAGGCAGGTAGACGGCGCAGACTGGTTAGGAGTCAGGGCAGACGCACTGCTGACGGGGATGCTGCCCCCGGCGAGGGCGTGATGGAGGAGACGGAGAGAACTTCCAGAAACATCTATGAATCACTCCCCGTTTGTGCAGCTTTGAGCTGTGACCCTGGGGGGACAAGATCATCACAAAACGCCACCCTTTCCTGAGAGGAGTTAGTCTTGTTCCCAAGTTGAGTAATTTCTCTCCTTTCCCTCTTCTTAGTTTTTAACCCAAAGCCCAAGAACAATGAACAAGACCTCAGGGTCTCCATGGGTGATCCTGGAGGATTCCAGGGAAATGGGACAAAAGCTAGTTTCCCCTTTTTTTAAAAAAAAAAAAAAGAAAGAAAAACACACTTATTTGGCTTGGCTGGGTCTTCGCTGTGGCACACAGGATTTTAATTGTAGCATGTGGGGTCTAGTTCCCCAACCAGGGATGGAACCCAGGCCCCTGCGTTGGGAGCTAGGAATCTTAGCCACTGGACCATCAGGGAAGTCGCTAGTTTCTCTTTTTGGCTTTGGTCGCTAGAAAGTTCACAGCCAAATCTGCAACCCCCACCCTCACCCCCAGCAACTGCACAGGGCCTTCCTGGGTAGCACAGTGGTAAAGAATCTGCCTGCCAATGCAGGAGACATAAGGGATGTAGGTTCGATCCCTGGGTGGGCAAGATTCCCTGGAGGAGGGCATGGCAACCCACTCCAGTGCTCTTGCCTGGAGAATCCTATGGACAGACGAGCCTGGCGGGCTACAGCCCAGGGGGTTGCAAAGAGTGGGACTCGACTGAGTGACTTAGCAGGCACCCTCATGCCCAACAACTGCAGAGGGACACAGGAGTGCATTCTGAACTGTCAGACTCTTGTCTTCCTCAGTTTCTCTTACTTACTCCCTTCACCACAATGCCTCTCATAGCATCCATGGTTTTGACAGGTGTGTGTGTGTGTGTGTGTGTGTGTGCTTACTCAGTAGTGTCTAACTCTGGAACTATAGCCCGCCAGGCTCCTCTGTCCATGGGAGTCTCCAGGCAAGAGTACTGGAGTGGGCTGCCATTCCCTTCTCCAGGGGGTCTTGCCCACCCAGGGATCCAGCCCGCATCTCCTATGTCTCCTGCGTTGCAGGTGGATTCTTTACCCACTGAGCCATCAGGGAAGCCTGGTGGTGCCAGGAAAGTCTGTGGGGGGAGGGCAGCCTCATTCACGACCCCGTGGTGGTCTCTGTCCACCTCCCGCACTGGGATGAAAGTGTGGCCGTCCTGGTGCTGGGCTCAGTTCAAGGGCCGGGTGCTCACCGTCTGCAAATACCCCTCTCTGGGGAACCTGTGGATGGTCTTTCAGGGGTGATCAGCGCCAAGTCTGACGGGCAGTGGGGGGCGGGAAGTCCCCCTTTTCTGGGCTCTAGCAGCCCTACCCTGTGGCCGCCACGCAGGCCTCATGGAGAGCCCCGTCCTGGGGGACCCTGTGTGGGCAGGGCTCCACGTCCTCTGGGGAGTCATCAGAGCCCAGAGCAGAAGAGGGGTCATGCTGTCCCCCACAAACACAAACCCGCCCCGACCGCCCTGCAGGGTCTGGGAGCCACCCCCCACGTCTGTGCAGCAGGCCGGGGCATCCTGAAGACTGTGAGCGCTTGTGTCTCAGCTGGGGCGGCGCCCTGAGGGGACCCCCGACTCCAGGTGAGAGGACTTCCCTCACCAGAGCAGTTCACGGCTCAGCTGCTCCCAGAGACCCGATCAGGCCCCCCTAGCCTAGTGCGAGAACGCTCAGCCGCTTCCAGCCCTCCACGGTCACCCGAGGGACAAACGGACACCCCCGTCTTCCAGGTCCTGCTTTGTGGTTCCAGCGGGGCCTGGCGGCCGGCAGAGAGCTTCGGCTGCCCCGGGTGTTCACAGAGCCGTCCTGCAGATTAAGACCTTTCATCTCCGCACGCCTATGCCTGGGAGCCGCCCCTGTGAACGCACTTGTCGGTCCCTGTCCTCTAGTGACCCGGGCCTTCCCTCTGCTTCCTGCCCCGCTGGTCGTGGCCATGGGACGTGGCTGCAGCCGCAGCTACGCAGGCTAAATTTTGGTCACAGGATCTGAGGTAGCAATGCACTCTGTAGGACTGTGGAGCTCAGTTCTCTGCTGCTGCAGGGTATTTGCCTTCTTGCGTGTGGTTTGGGAATGGTTTTGGCCTCACCACCTAACCAAAGCCTTTTAAATGGCCGTGAATTCCTCGGGATCTTGCTGAGAGGCTCTGTCTGTGTGTAAGGTGAGGGTCCTGAGTTCTTTCTGGAGACACACCTATGACCGCCACACCCTGAGAGTATCTGGGAAGAAATGCCTCCCTCCTTCCCTGTGGCACAAATCGATAACCTATCGAACAGAAGGAAACCCATCTCTCTAAGCTAATGGCTGGTCATAAAACCTTATCTTAAGAATTAGGTTTGTGATCCACGCTCATAATCATCCCAGATAAGTAGAACAAGTTTAACACAAATAAATGGAGCCATTTCATGGGGAAGTTTAATGACTTTTCTCTCCCGATGTTTCCGCGGTGAGTCATGTGATGACAAATTGAGTCAAGAGGAATTTTGCTGAATCAAGGCTTTACCCAGATAGTATTAATCATGATACAGACCTGTTAACACTCTAAGGCTTTCCCCAAACAAGAACTTACAGTCAATTGTAAAAGGCAGCCAGGACACTCACTCAGATCCTCTGTTTCCAGACTCACTCTTGAGCACACTATGAGAGGCTTGCTGGTTCCCCTCACTGGGCTTGTTCAGTGCGCCCTGCTCCCAACAGCAGAACCCCAGGCCTGACTGCTGCAAGGCCCAGTGGGGAGACAGCTCAGAGGGCCCAGAGATGCTGCCCAGGGCTCCTCCCAGCCAGGAGGGCCCGACCGCCTAGCTCTGGGCTCCTCCGGGGCACTGTCTCTCACCGACTTTCTGGTCACTCCAGATCCACTCTGCAGGACAGGGGTGCTTCCCGTGGTCTTCTTTGAAGTCGTCTCCTCCTTAGAAGGGGAGGGGAAGCATCCCTTGACCGGCTCTGGTTAGGAAACCTGCCGACCTTGCAGCCCGTCCACCCGGGCAGACCTTATCAGCTGATCCAGCGTGGATCGGGGTCCTTAGAGGTTTCCAAGCGCATCTGGAGGGGCGGGGGAGGGGAGGACACCGCAGCTTTCTGCCTCTTCCTGTGCTTTTCATAAAAGACAAAAACTCTCATCTCCAGCTCCATCTGTTTTCTTTTTCAGATAAAATCTATTTTCGGACAGAAGTATGCGCTTCACTTCACCACGCTCGCCTCCCCGGCGTTTGGACGTGGCCGCGTCTGTGGGTGGCCGCAGCTGCATCAGTCTGTCCCCTCAGCGCGCTCGGGGCCGGGCAGGGGGTCAGGCCCGGGGAGCGTGGCCCGCGCGGGCCAGCCCAGGGGAAGCTCGTAAAGAAAAGCATGTGCGACCCCACCAGGGGCCTGTGGCTGTCCAGGGCCCCCACCCTTGACTCCCACAGGCTCCGGGACCTCCATGCGCTCCCGGGGCCTTGCCCAGCCAGATAAGTGCCCCCCGCCACGCAGGGGCCTCCCCAGGGGAAGACTCTGGAAACTGGGAGCAGCACCCAGGGAACCTCCAACAGGCTCCATTTCCTGCACCAGTGTTTCCATCTCCTAACGCCTGAGCAGAGGAGGTCTGGGCCTCCAGGGAAACAGAATCGAACTGAAATCAGCGTCCTAAGAGCCTCTCGACAAGAGCGATGGTTTCCCTGTGACCCCAGGCCTGAGCTGCCTCTGGACCTCGACGCTCAGGCAGCGGCTGGCCGGACACGCGGAGCTTCAGGCTGCGTCTGCCAACCCGGGAGGCGACCGCACTCCCTGGCGAGCTGGAGAGGAGCTGCGTGTGTGCCCAACCAGGGAGCCCTTCACTGGCCCATGGGGCGCTCCTCCCACTCACATCAGCCCGTCCACACCACCGCAGCCTCGGAGTATCCCCGCAGAGCAAACCCTGTCTTCTGGGCTAGTGTGAGATGAAATCAGCCACCTGCCCTCCGGGGAGCGTGTGTGTTAGTCGCTCAGTCGTGTCCGACTCTTTGTGACCCCCATGGATTGTCACCCCCCAGGCTCCTCTGTCTGTGGGATTCTCCAGGCAAGACCACTGGAGACGGTGGCCTCTCCTCCTACAGGGATCAGACCCACGCCTCCTGTGTCTTCTGCTTTGGCAGGCGGTTTCTTTACCACTGTGCCACCTGGGCTGGCACGAGCTGAAATAAACTGTGTGAGTCACTCAGTCATGCCCTACTCTGTGCAGCCCCGTGGATGGTAGCCCACCAGGCTCCCCTGTCCATGGTATTCTCTAGGCAAGAATACTGGAGTGGGTTGCCTGTTCCTTCTCCTGGGATCTTCTTGACTCAGGGGTCGAACCTGGATTTCCCACATTGCAGGCAGATTCTTTACCATCTGAGGTACCAGGGAAGCCCACGCTTCCTGGTAGCATGGCTAAAATTCAGCTGTGCTGAGTTGAGGGGCTTAAAGCAAACTGTTAACTCACATTGGTGATAGGAAGATAAATATGCAGCTAAATGTATGATAAAAGAAGAAAACATTCTTCCAGTCCATTGCTAGCAATGAGAACACACATTTTCTCAGGAAGCATGTTCATTCTTTCCTGGAGGTCGCCAGCCGGTGGGAACTCTGGTGCTTGAACAGGAGGCCCAGAGGCCTCGGGGCAAACACTCTCCAGGAGGCCCATCTGTCCAGGCCTATTCTTGTCCACCTGGAGCCTGACAGAGACTCAGTGACAGCTCACGTCTCATTCAGGGTAGCGTGCTTTGAAATATGGGCAGGACTTTCAAGACACTAGGAAAAAATCAGCAAAAAAAACCCCTGAAAACAACAAAGGGTTTAGACAACAAGGAGTAGAGAAGGAAACAAGGAGGCCTGAGGGCAGAGTGGATGTTCTTCTCTGAGGACGGGAAGGCTGGCCCGCCCCGCCCTGCAGGCCCGCCATCTCCGCGGACACCCCGGGGGCCAGTCACCGCCGGAAGATGGTCTTGGACTTGTGAGGATGACCCCTCCAGGGGTGCGAAGAGAACTTTCTACCGTGGGAAGCGGACGGGCTGAGGACCCCACTTGGCCTGGTGTCAGGAGCCGCTGCGCGGCAGCCTCGGCCAACAGCCCCTCGGGTCCTGAGTCCCCTGGCAGACTTGGCATTTCTGCACTGCTCCCAGGCGGGCTGGGCACGTGCTGAGGTCCCCGCAGGCAGCCTTTGGGGCGGGCAGGCCCGGCCGCCCGCGGGGAGGACACCAGGACCCCGGCCCATCGGGCCCTTCCTTCCCTCCTCATCGCCCCAGGAGAGTTTTCATCTTTTTCTAGGACAACAATCAGATCCAGATGTTTCTCCAAACAGAGGAAGGGCCATAGCCCGCCCTGCGCACAGCGTCACGGGGAGCAGGCCGGGCCCCTGGAGTGCCGGGACCCTGAGAGGACCAGAGCCACACTCAGGCAGGCACCGGGGGCACCGGCTCACACAGCAGGCTCAGTGGCTCTGCGCTCAGGGATTGCCTCCTGCCGTCCCTCCGTCCTCCTGCCCCCGTCCCCTCTTTGGGCTCGGTGCCCCCCGGAGCCGCCCCGCTCCGGGCTGGCCTTGTGATTGCTCTGCTGGGCTTTCCCAGGGCCTGACTCAGCCTCTGACTTCCCAGCACCAAATCCCCTAGCAGGTTGGTCGGCATGAGCCAGGTGGGGCGGTCGTGGGGTCAGGGTTGCCGGCTGGCCTTTCGGAAGGCTGTGCTCAGGGCCTGGGGCAGCGGTGGGTCAGCGGGGGCGGGGTGGGGGGTGGGTGGGGGGTGGGTGGGGGCGAGGCTGTGCCCCGAGCCGCCTGCCTCCCGGGCTCGTTGTGAGTGAGGGCACCCGTCACCTCTAGCAGCACCAACCACAAGGCCCCTCTAAGTCCCGTCCCAGTTGTGGCAGCCACTCCCCACGCGCCACGGGGCGTCGAGATGCACCCAGGGCAACCGACATTTGACTTGAACTCATTTCGATTTAAGCAGCCTCACCTGGCCCGTGGCCCCCAACGGGACACGGCAAGCCCTAGGGGTAGAACGCGGGATTGTTAAAAAGTGAACAGCTGTCGAGATGCTGGGAGTGAGATGGATCTGCTGCTGGGGAGTGCGGCAGAGCCAGCAACTGTGGGTGCAGCACCCTGGTGTCCACCACCACGAGTGACCTCACCAGGGTGAGATGCACCCCAGCATGGGCACTGCCGTCTCCAGACGGGCCAGACCTTCCAGTGTTTAACGATGGAGACGCAAGCCACTCCCAGGGCACAGCGCCCCCCCGCCCACCAGGATGCAGTGCCCCTCTCAGGAGGTCTGAGACACAGACCACGGGGGCTGGGGACTCAGGGTGCCAAGCAGCAGGTCAAGGGGCCGAGACGCAAGGTGCAGGGAGGGGGCGCCCTTTCGAACGGGGAGGCATTTACTGAATGAATAAAATAAACGCTTTGTTGATTTTCCTGGAAGCATTCTTCCCGAATAGACTGCCTTCATCAACCAACTCTCAGGCCAGTGCCCGCTTCCTGAGGAGGTATCACAGCACGGGGCTCTGCCAGGGGCCTGGGTGCCCTCGGGCTGTGCATCACCTGTGAAATGGGGACGGTGATCCCTGCTCCTGGACAGGCCGATGGTCAGGGTGATGGGCGTTTGGAGTGTGATGCACAGGCCAGGCCTCCATGAGTCCTCTGGGCAGAGTGTTTCCACACCCGGAGGTGCTGGGCCAACAGCCCCGGAAGGGGCAGCCCCCACGCCTGGATGAGGAAGATTCACCGCGAGCAGAGGGTCCCGGGGGTGGGCTCTATCCCCTGCGAGCTTCCACACCGCCCCAGGAGGCTCCGGGTTAGGATGGCTTTCCCCTGGGGGTTGAGACCTGGACTGCCCACCCCTCCCTCCCCGGCACCTGGGATTGGAAGCCACAGGCCCTCGTGATGTAGCGTCTTACATGCTTTCTCTGCTTCCTGGAGAGGGGGCCCAGCTGGGCAGCCTCCTGGGATGCAGGCCACTTGAGGATGATCTCAGAGCCGGAGAGCCTGAGGTCCAGGTGGAGCCTGGGACTTGAGCCCTCCCTGCAGCCATAAGCATCTCATTCCTTGCATGGACTTTCTTCCGCCTTGAAGGACCCACATGGTTTTGCTCTCCACTTTGAACTCCCACAGACTCCCAGTAACACAGCATTCCCTGTCACCACGAACAATGTGACTGGATCTTCTCATTAACCTATTTAAGCATTCACTCAGACCAGTCCATCCTAAAGAAAATCAACCCTGAATATTCATTGGAAAGATGATGCTGAAGCTGAAACTCCAGTACCTTGGCCACATGATGCGAAGAACTGACTCACTGGAAAAGACCCTGATGCTGGCAAAGACTGAGGGCAGGAGGAGAAGGGGACGACAGAGGATGGCTGGATGGCATCACCAACTCCATGGACACAAGTTTGAGTGAGGTCTGGGAGTTGGTGAGGGACAGGGAGGCCTGGGGGGCTGCAGTCCATGGGGTCACAAAGAGGCAGACACGACCGAGCGACTGAACAGCAGCAAGCGTTCACTCAGCATTCACTCGGCAAAGCCTAGAAAAGCGAAAACTGCGTTTTTATTCTGATGCCGATCTTACTGAGCAGTTTTCTTTCAGAGCGTGGTTTATTTTTATTGAGGTATAATTTATGTAGCATAGTGTTCACCCACGATAAGTGTGCCATTCAATGATTCTCAGTGCATTTATAGAGTTGTGCAGTCATCACCACAATCCAATTCGAAAACATTTCCGAAACATTTCCATCACCCCAAACCGCAGTGTTCCGTGCGTGCAGCCAGTCTCGGCCCCCGTGCCCAGCTCCGGGCAAGCACTACCTTCTGTTCTCTCAGCAGAGACTTGCCTCTTCTGATGCTGTGCATGAGTGGACTCGGCAAGGCTTTTGCTGAGCATAACGCTCTTGACATGCGCCCATGCAGCTGGTCTGCACTCTGCCCCTTTCTATCCCCGAGCGCATCTTCTGTACAAACGCCATGTTTTGTGCGTCCAGTCACCAATTAATGGAACATTCTCGTCCCAGTCCTCGTGAAGACCTGTGTTTTCATTTCTTTGGGGTGTTGATTAGCCTACTCGGGCTGTTATAACAAGCACCGCAGACCTGGTGGTCTGAACACAGCAAGCCTTCATTCCTCGCGGTCCCGGATGCTTGACGTCCAAGATCAAAGCGCAGGCAGATCAGGTGTCAGGTGGGAAGCCGCTTCCTAGTTAGTAAGCAGCCGTCTTCTTGCTGAGTCTTCGCGTGGTGGACGGGGGCAGGGAGCTCTCTGGGGTCCTTTTCATAAGAGCAGTGATTTCATTCATGACTGCTCCACCTTCACGATCCACCCGTGTCCCGAAGCCTCCCCCCCCCCCCCCCGACTAACACTGTCACCTTGGGAATTAGGATCTCAACATGTGAATTTTGCAGGAACTTGAACATTCAGATGAGAGCAGGTAGATACTAATGGAGACTCAACTCTCAACATCTCGGAGAGCCGCCAGCTGCTTCCCACAGTGGCTCTGCCATTTGACATTCCTACCAGCCACGAATTGCTGTTGTTGCCGTTGTTCAGTCTCCAAGTCGTTTCCGACTCTTTGCCACCCCGTGGACTGCAGCACGCCAGGCTTCCCTGTCCTTCACCATCTCCTGGAGCCTGCTCAAATTCATGTTCACTGAGTCAGTGATGCCATCCGACCATCTCATCCTCTGTCATCCCCTTCTCCTCCCGCCTTCAATCTTTCCCAGCATCAGGGTCTTTTTCAATGAGTCAGCTCTTTGCATCAGGTGCCAAAGTATTGGAACTTTAGCATCAGTCCTTCCAAAGAATATTCAGGACTGATTTCCTTTAGTATTGACTGGTTTGATCTCCTTGCTGTCCAAAGAACTCTCAAGAGCCTTTTTCAGCACTACAATTCAAAAACATTAATAAAGAAGATTCTCAGCCTTTTTTATGGTCCAACTCTCACATCTGTATATCCCTACTGGACAAAAACCATAGCTTCGATTCCTCCACTCTCTACTCCATCACTTAGGATTGCCTGCTCCTCTGATGACAGCCATTCTAGCTGATGAGAAACGGAGAGTCTCTGTGGTTTCCCTGCATGAACTTCATGTCCAATGAGCCTGAGCATCTCCTCAGTTCTGTCGTTCAGTCCTGTCCGACTCTTTGTGACCCCATGAATTGCAGCACACCAGGCCTCCCTGTCCATCACCAACTCCTGGAGCTTACTCAGACTCATATCCATGGAGTCAGTGATGCCATCCAACCATCTCATCCTCTGTCATCCCCTTCTCCTCCTGCCCTCAATCTTTCCTATCATCAGGATCTTTTCCAATGAGTCAGTTCTTCGCATCAGGTGGCCAAAGTATTGGAATTTCAGCTTCAGCATCAGTCTTTCCAATGAATATTCAGGACTGATTTCCTTTAGGATGGACTGGTTGGATCTCCTTGCAGTCCAAGGGACTCTCAAGAGTCTTCTCCAACACCACAGTTCAAAAGCATCAATTCTTTGGTGCTCAATTTTCTTTATGGTCCAACTCTCACATCCATACATGACCACTGGAAAAACCATAGCTTTGGCTAGATGGACATTTGTTGGCGAAGTAAGAGCATCTCTTAATGGCCTTATTAGCTGTTGGTGCATCTTCTTGGGTGAAATAGCTGTTTCTGTCTTTTACCCATGTCTCAAAAAAACTTTTTTTAGGATTTTACTTTTTAATTAATTAATTAGCTTCTGGTCTTCGTCTCTGCGTGCAGGCGTTTCTCTCGCTGTGGTGTGTGGCTTCTCACTGTGGTGGCCTTTCTTGTGTGCAGCACAGGCTCAGGGCCTGCGGGCTTCAGTAGCTGCAGTTCGCGGGCTCTAGAGCCCAGGCTCAGTAGCTCCGGCTGTAGTTCTCACGGGCTCTGTTGCTCCGCTGCACGTGGGATCTTCTCAGACCAGGGATCAAGTCCGTGTCCCTGCACTGGCAAGTAGATCCTTAGTCAGTGGGCCACCAGGGAAGTCCCAATCTTTACTCATTTTAATTGGATTGTTTATCTTCTTATTAAATTGTCAAAATTCTTTACATGGTCTGGATACAGGTCCTTTACCAGATACATAATTTCTAAGTAATTTTCCCCGTCCCTGACTTGTCTCTTCCTTTCCTTAATGATGTCTTTTGAACTGCAAAGGTTTTTAATCTTGATGAAGTTCAGTGTATCCTTTTTTTCTTACATAGATCATGCTTTAGCATCAAGATTAAGAACACTTTGCCTAAGTCAGACTCCCAAAGATTTTCTTGTGTGTTTGTTTTCTAGAGTGTTCAGTTAGGTCCAGTTTGAGCTAATTTTTGTGGACAACGGGAGGTAAGGGTCTAAATTCGTCCTTTGGCCTGTGGATATCCACTCGTCCCAGCACTTTCATGGGGAAGACTCTTCTCTGTTGATTTTCCTTAGCACTTTTGCTGAAAATGAAGCGACCATAAGTATAAGCTTTTATTTAGGAACCCTTATTTTTCACTCCGTGGTCTCTGTGTCTACCCTATGCCAGAGATGTACAGCTATGCTTACTGTGGCTTTAGAGAAAGTTTCAAAATCCTCTTTAAGTATGAATCATCCTTTTGTTTTTCTGTTTCAAAATCATTTTGGATATCCTGAGTCCTTTGCATTTCCAAATAAACTTTACAGTCAGTGGGCCAATTTATACTAAAAAATTCTGCTGGGATCTTTATAAGATTTAATTGACTGTATAAATCAACTTAGGAAGAATTATGATTTTGAGAATATTGAGTCTTTCCAATTCCTAAACATGGAATATTTCTCCAGTTATCTAGATCTTTGATTTCTTTTAGCAACTGCCACTCCTGAGAAGCCAGGTGCAAAAGCAGGGCACTATGCATGCCCCCTGCACGCAACACCAACAAGGGGTGGGCATGCCAGCCAAGCCACCCCTCGGGCCCGACCCCTGGACTCACCCCCACCTTCGCTCCATATAAGGAACCAGCTCCCCCGTCCTGGGGAAAGAGCAGGGGAAGCTGTTGTCTGTTCTTGTCCTACTGCTGCAGCCAGGACTCCGACAGAGCTGCGCCTGGATTTCTTGTCTGCCCTCTGATCAATTTCTGCTGATTAAGGAGCAAGAACCCTGGTTGGTATCACGGTCACACCCGCACCTCCCCCGGGGCCAGGGGCTCTTTCCACTGGGCGTTTGTGTCCCTCTTCTTCCAGGCAGATTCTTTACGTGCATTCCGTGACTGTGACAGATTCCATCAGCATCTCAGCTTTTGTAGAATTCGTCTCGGTTTGGAGGAGACATTAAATCCTCTGGCACCGTCAGAGATTAAACACAAGGAAGATTTCTGATAGAAATGCCAAGGTATATTGACATTCCCATTCAGAAATTTCCACCTTAGCAACACTACTAAGTCTGTCTCCTTCCAAATTCTAGGCACAACATTCACCACCATTTTCTGCAGAGACACAACTGTAACTCTGTGGCTTCTGCAGTGACGGGGGCTTTTTTGTTTTTAATTTGTACCGGACCATCACAGCTTTACGGGCTTCCCTTGTGGCTCAGCCAGTAAAGAATCCGCCTGCAACGCGGGAGACCTGGGTTCGATCCCTGGGTTGGGAAGATCCCCTGGAGAAGGGAAAGGCTCCCCACTCCAGTGTTCTGGCCTGGAGAGCTCCATGGACTGTATAGTCTGTGGGGTTGCAAAGAGTCGGGCACGACCGAGCGCCTTTCGCTTCTTCCTCTCCTTGGATGAGCCTGTTTGCTAGCTTCATCACAAGGTAAAACTGGACTTCCCGTCTGGTCACCACCAGGAACACTGCACTTCCCAGAGTCCCCTGGAGCTGGTGTTCTGTATGTAGTTAGGGTGCGGCCTGACTGCAGGGACTCAGGAGCGATTGGAAGGCAGACGTGGCCACTGTAGGCAGGGGCTGGCAAGCGTGTGTGGCCAAAGGTGGTGATGGTCACAGCAAAAGCGGGGCGGGGGGTTCCTGGTCTCCTCGGCCTCAGGGGTAGGACCGCTGCCTTGCCTGTGTGAGTAGAACCCCCTTCACTGCTCTAGCCCACAGGGATCTTTAAGTCCTTACAGCCCAGGCTGAATCTGTTTCTGCTTCTAATACGTGTGCGTGCTCAGTTGTGTTGACTCTTTGCGACCCCAGGGACTGTAGCCCACCAGGCTCCTCTGTCCATGGGCTTCTCCAGGCAAGAACACTGGAGTGGGTTGCCATGCCTTCCTCCAGGGGATCTTCCCAACCCAGGGATCGCACCTGCGTCTCCTGCACTGCAGATGGACTCTTTCCCTGGGAAGCCCCTTTCTGCTTCTAATGCTGGAAGTGACTTCCTTGAACCTGCAGGTTGGTGCATCCCCTGCAAAGAACCATCTGGAAAATCCCACACTCACTTCTGCTCACCGACTGTTGGTGGAACTCAGTCTCACGGCCACAGCTGTCTGGTGGAAATGGGTGCCTGTGGCCCTGAACACAATCAAGGTTCTGTTTCTGAGATGGGCATCGGGGCAGATGATGTTAAAACAGGCAACCAGCCTTGGCCGCTGAGTCCCAGCTGGTTGGCCCCCTTCCCTGTACCCAAAGGTGGTTGGAAGGCATCACCGACTCAGTGGGCATGAGTCTGAGTAAACTCCAGAAGATGGTGATGGCCAGAGAAGCCTGGTGCGCTGCGGACCATGGGGTCTCACAGAGCTGGACACGACCGAGCGACTGAATGACAACAAATGGGTAGTGTGGCTCCTGGAGCATCGTAACCGCCATAAACACAATCACCTTACTACAGTCATCAGGTTGAAGCTGTAGACACGTGGGGGTCCCTGAGTGAAGGGCCGCCTGGGGCCAGGTGTGCAGGGACCATGTTGTTTGAGGAGTTTGGCCCCCAGGACGACGGGTCCTGGAGGAGCTGCGGTCACCACGCTCCTGCTCCCGGCTGACCTCTCGGGCTTCCAGCAGCCGGCAGCCTGCATCCGCGTCCTCTGACCGGACTGGGCACTGGCTCACGATCGCCCCTGCTTGCTGTCCCGGGACCCTGGAGCCCCTGACTCGGCCCCACCCTCCGGCATGCAGACAGGCGCCTTCTTTTGTGCTGTGTCTCTGCCTTCCCGCTCCCACCGGGATGTGAGCCCCCTTACGGACACTCCTCCCATCCACCCGCCAGTGCCCAGGTGGACAGACCACCCGGCTCGTCCACGCGGAGGCAGTGACGGCCCAGATGGTGGCTGAGCTGCGGGGCCAGCAGGCTGGGCTCTCCAGGGTGCCTGGGCGCCCCTGGCCCTGATCGGCAGAGCAGCCGGGGGTCTTCTCCGCTCCCTGGGGTGGTGGGCTTTTCCCGGGGTCCCCCAGCAGAGCAGGGGACGTTAGGAGAACCCTACCCTAAGCCTGCACACCAGGAGGTCTCGCTAGGTCAGCCTTTCCCCGGGACAGTGGGGGTGGGTCTCGGCGTCCGACGAGCTACGCCACTGTCACGCCTCAAGGGGCTCAGGCGTTGGGGGGTGGGCGTGGCGTGGGGGGTTTCAGGGGGGTGTGGACAAGGCTGGGGCTCTGCTTGGGGCTGCAGCTCCAGGAATCGCCAGCAGGCGGCGCTGGGATCGCAAGGCTCCCCCAGGAGCATCTGGATGGGGTCGCGCCCACTCTCCTCTCTGCCCCCTCAGACGGCAGCCTGCTCCCCTCTGTGGCGCCCTATGGTGGCGAGGTCTCCTCAAACCTCAGAAAGCCTCCTCTGTTGCCGCCCTCTCACCTCTGATGAGGGTGGGACAGGGTCCAGGGGTGGCCCGAGTAACCCCCCAGTCCAGGGAGAGAGGCCTGGAGAGGGCGGACCCCCCCAACCCTGGCTCCCACAGGGCCTTCTGCAAATCCATCAGACTGAGTGACCAGTGCCGGACCATGACTCACACTTGGTCAGGCCCATTGGACACATTTAATTACAAGCCCTGTCTGGAGGCGACATCAATCTCCACATCCCCAAGGCCCCAGGGGGGCAGCTCTGCAGCCCCAGCCATGCGTCCAGGGGTCAGGCGGGGGTTGGTGCTCAACAGAGCCCAATCCAGTGGGGGCGGTGTCTTCAGTGACGCCCAAACCTGGGCGGGGTGAGGGGGGAGGCAGCAGAGAGGGGGTCCCAAGGGCCTCAAGCACGAGACGGGCCCAGCGGGGTCTTCCAAGCCCTTCTGTCTCGTGGCCTGGAAGGTTCCAGATGAAGAGGCCCCTGGGAACTGGTGCTCGTGGGACCCTCCAGAGGCCCTCGTGAGTGAAATTGCTCCTGCCCCTCCCTGGGCTGAGCAGACCCCCGCTCACACATCGCTGGGGACTCTGCAGCCTCTGGGTCCTGGCTTTCTGCCCGGTTCTCCTGTCCGACCCACAGCTGGGGCTGAGACAACATCCATCCCCGAGGAAGGGCCCGTGGTCCAGGGCTGCCCCCCCCGCCTGGCTCCCGGGGTCTCGTGGGGCCACCCTGCTCTCGCTCACCTCTGGTTCCCCTTTCATGCCACACAGGCCCTGCCCTCCTCCAGGGCACAGCACCCTACACTCCCTTGGGCCCCGGGTGGCACCACCTGTCCCGGCCCTCAGTCCCCCAGACCCCACAGGTGCAACTGGGCGACCCAGGAGGGCAAGGGACAGAGGGTCCCAGGCTGGGCAGGGTCTGCCAAGCAGGTGATGCTTGACTTTTCTGCTCCATTCTGCTTGGATCTGGGGACACCGGCCCAGGCCCTGGTCCAGTGCCCAGGAGCCCTACAGGAGGTGGAGGATGGACATCGCCCTTCCTGGGGGGCCCCCAAGGATGGGGACGGAGGCTCAAAATTGCCCTGAGATGCAGGGAGCTGCTGGAAGCCCCATGCCCTCCCGTCAGAGAACACTGCGTGAAATGTCAAGGGCGTCAGGTCTCAGAACTCCGAAGCCCCCAGACTCCTGGGGGACACCAGGTCAAGAAGCCTGATATAATGGACCCTTTCAGACGCTGACCCAGCAGGGCCAGTGTCCCCTGGCTCCCCCTGGAAGGCTCCGTTTGAGTCTCCCGGGGGTCTGGTAACAAACCACCAGAAACCAGGGGGCTTGTTATTGTTCAGTCGCTAAGTCATGTCTGACTCTTTGATACCCCATGGACTGCAGCACGCCAGGCCTCCCCGTCCATCACCAGCTCCTGGAGTTTGTTCAAATCCATGCCCATTGACTTGGTGATGCCATCCAACCATCTCATCCTCTGTCATCCCCTTCTCCTGCCCTCCATCTTTCCCAGCATCAGGGTCTTTTCCAATGAGTTGGCTCTTTGCATCAGGTGGCCAAAGTATTGGAGTTTCAGCTTCAACATCAGCTCTTCCAATGAATATTCAGGGTTGATTTCCTTTAGGGTGGACTGGTTGGATCCCCTTGCAGTCCAAGGGACTCTCAAGAGTTTTCTCCAGCACCACTTCAAAAGCATCCATTCTTCGGTGCTCAGCTTTCTTTATGGTCCAGTTCTCACCGTAAAGAGAGTACTCGGGACAACCGAAATTGACTCCCTTGCAATTTGTTGGGCAGAAGCTGGAAGTGAGGTGCCAGCAGGGCCCCCCTGAGGCTCGGGGCGCAGGCTCCCCGCCCCTCAGCATCCAGGGCTCTCGTCCCCCCTCGCCTTGCGGCCACACCACCCTGGTCTCTGCCTCTGTACCTCAGCCTCCCCGCCCCTCAGCACCCGGGGCTCTCGTCCCCCCTCGCCTTGTGGCCACACCACCCCGGTCTCTGCCTCTGTCCCCACGGGGCTCCTCCTCCATCTCTTTCGGGGGCGCCTGTCATTGGGTTGAGAGCTGCCTGAGCAATCCGGGAGGATCCCCACTTGAGAGTCTCATGTGATTCCATCCGCACACCCTCAGGTCCCCGGGGGCAGGATGCGGGTGTCTCTTGAGGGAGCACCGCTCACCCGCTGCTGCCTGTCTCGAGGTCAGAGGGACTGGCTGCCAAGAGTGAGTGTCTCTGGGCAAATGCGGCCAGTGCCCCGCTCCGTCCAGGTCAGTGCAGGGAGGGGCCGAAGCCCATCAAGGATGCTCCCGACTCATGTGCAGCATTAGGGCTCGTCCTTGGGCCGTGAGCCCTCTACCCATCACCGTCCATCCCGGCCACCACCCTCACTGCCTCAGGGGCCACTGGCAGCCCGTGCCCTCAGAGAGCGCAGAAGCAGAGCCCACCCTTGTAGGGCTGCTGCCCGATGCCCCTGCCGCCCAGAGGGTCTGGTGCCAAGTCTCCAGAGGAAATTGGGGTGCAGGATTGGCCTGAGGTTACCGTCGGGAGGAAGAGCCGCCACCCCAGTCTTGGGAAGAGCCCTGCCTGCCCTGTCACCTCTGTGTCTCTGCAGCATTTGGGGAGGGGGATGGGGAGGTGGTTCCACTTAAACTGGGGTTCAGTGGGGAACAGGGGTCCCAAGGAAATGGGAGGAAGGCATTCCTGGCAGAGGCCAAGGCCGGGAGGCAGGGTTCCACGGTGCCTTCCAGGAGGCCCGCCCAGGGTCGGGAGTGGCATCCTGCCCCGGGCTGGCGGTTTCCGGGGGGTGCATGTGTGGAAGCAGGTCCCTAGCTCAGGGCCGGCCGGCCGGGCCCCCGGGCAGGCCCCTCACTGTTTCGCGGGTCATGGGCACCTGGACAGGACATGGGAGGCCCCTCAGCTCAGGCAGCTGGCGAGCAAGCAGGGTGCTGCCCAGGGAGGGGCTGGGCACCTCCCTGTCCATCCCCTCACCCGCCCACCTCTGTGGCCAGGGCGCCTCCTTACCCGTGGCTGCCGGGTGGGTATGGTGGTGCTTCTGTCCTTCCAGCCTCAGGGAGGCTCTCTCTGCTCTGCTCCAAGACGAGCGTTTGCCCCATTTTCCCCTTCCTAGAGCACATTCCCTACCGTGTGGTAGCTACGCTGGTTCCCCAGGAAGCAGGCCCTCTGGGTGCCGCGGGGATCTGCCTGCAGAAAGGCCAGGGGCGGGGGCAGAGCTGGGCAGCGGGAGATGCTGAGCTGCGATGAGGTCTCAGCGAAGGCCTCAGCTTCGCTGCAGCTCTAGGGATGGATGGTCCTTCACCTTGCTGGCCCCCGGGTGAGGGGCTGCCCTCCGTGGGCCCCTGATGATCTTGGGTCTGGGCTGAGGGCTGAGGGCTGGACCTTCCACCATTCAGGGTCCAGGGGCACCTGTGCCCTCTCCCCTCCAAGAACCAGGTTCAACTCCTGTAAATGCATGGAGCAGCTACAGACAAGGAAAGGACTGAGGAATGCAGTGTCTCCTGCCGTATCAGTAAACAAGGGTGTCACAGCCAGCAGCCACTCGGCCCTTCAAATGTGGATTTCTGAGCCTGCCACGTGTGACCGGTGAGCGAGAAACGAAGGGTGTGAAACTCAAAGCGCAGGATGCTGGCCCCAGGCAGCTGAGACGTGCAAGAAAGGAATGCGTTCAGTGAGCCCAGGTTCTTGCGTCTTCCCATGCATAGAAAAGTGCTAAACTCCCTAACCTGAGATATCTGGTTTCTCCTAATTAGCGCTAGTCTTTCCATGTTCAGAGCCCCTGCCCCTTGTTGCACACTTCTGTGTGACCCGACCCCGACCCCCGTCCTCCTCGGAACAGTTTTCTCAGTGTCACTAGAGATGCTGCCTCCCAGGCTTGAAGTCCTAAAACTCCCCACCCAAAAAATTGCTTCCCAGGTGGCTCAGGGCTAGAGAACCCGCCTGCCAGTGCAGGAGACTCAGGAGATGTGAGTTCGATACCTGCACTGGGAAGACCCCCTGGAGGAGGAAATGGCACCCCACTCCAGTACTCTTGCCTGGAGAATCCCATGGACAGAGGAGCCTGGCAGGCTACAGTCCGTGGGGTCACAGGAGTTGCACATGACGGTGCAGGCACGCTCATCAGTATTTAGGCTGTGGCTATTCTTAAGTCGACACTCCGGCGGGGCGGTCACAGGGCTGATGGCAGCCCTCAGAGGCCAGGCGGTGCTCAGGGGGTCCTCCTAGCGGTCCTGCATGACAGCTCAGCTGCCCTCCCTGGGCCTTCGCCTTGCGGTGGGCGTCCTGCACCATCTCTCTCTACCTCCTGCCCCCAGCAGTGGGCTTCTTCAGGGGCTGTGCCCCGGGGTCGGGGGGGAACCTCCAAGGCCTTCAGCACACAGGAGGGGAGGCGGGAATGCCCTTCTGGGCTGGGGCGGAGCTTGGGGAACGTGCTAGAAACCACTTTCCCTGCACTTTTGGTTTTCCTCCATGACAGCTAACCAACCGACTTCTTAAGGAAACGGCTCTGTGGGACAGAAGCTGGAAACATGTTGTCAACTCCAATGGACACTGGCCATCTACCCCTACGAGGATTAAATCAGGCATTTCTGTAGCCACTGACCTCCAAGCGCCCTCTGAAAGGAGGTGAGGGTGCAGAGCAGAAACGAGGCCTTTGTACTCTGGGAAAACAGGCAGAATGGGTCTTCAGATCGGTATTTTCAGGAGCTGGTTTGATCAGCCCAATTCTTGTATCTCCTTATACCCAGAAATGCAGAAAACGTACCAAAATTCTTCATGATCACATCTGCTCCTTGTGACCAGGAGCAACCTTCGGCAAAGCGCGTGCTCGATTGCGTGTGCTCCCCCTTCACCAAAACCACACGCGCTAACCTCCCCTCCTCATCCGGAGCAGCCTCTCAGAGCCATCACTCACTCTGCCCGCTCCTCACTCTGCCCAAGTGAACCTTAACCCCAACTTTCACACTGTGCGTATATTTTTTAAGTCAACAATGGCTTTAGGGTCGTTGTTCATGAATGTAAATAAAATGAACTCGGAGCTTGTATACTTCCTTCTATCACAGAAGGAAAGGAGAACTGCCCTCAGTATACTGTGATGGCCCCTCCCGTGCTGTTTGGATGCCAAGTTCAAAGTCCCAGCTTGGGTTTCTTCATCAGGTCGACACTGAATATGGTGCTTCGTCCACCCTCTGGCCCCGAAAGATGTGCTCTGTGTGGTGACCAGCGGTGTCGGTCAGCCCAGCCCCAGAGGGGTGCCCCCACTCACGTGCCCAGCAACCTGGCACAGCCCACTCCTGACTGTTAAACATTAATATTTCCAGGTGTTTCCAGCTTTCCATTGAATAATGCTGAAGTGAGCATCTCTGCGCAGGAAACGGTTTCTGTGATTAGATTTCTGTCCCTGGGACCGATTCCTGGAGTGGAATTACCAGGTTGAGGCTCAGCCATCTCCAAACAGGTCTGTCTGCAGCCCTGACTATCCCCCACCCAGGCTTGGCCAGGGAGGAGCTCGGTCCTCACACCCTCCCTGAACTGAGCTGAGGGCGTCATTTGCATACAATCCCCCCCACCCCATCTAATTTCCATTCAAATCTTGACCTGAAGTCACACCAGCAACTCTGCCCCTAGGAAAATACCGCAGGGAAGTGTTTACAGGGGCACAAGTTCAGCTCCGGGAGCAGTGGCTGAAACGATCCGGTTGCTACTCCTGTGTTTAGAGCCTCCCCTCGACTGCGGGGACAGTGGAGGACTTGAGGGGCCACCAGCCCACCTGTTCCTTTTATGGAGAAAACTGCGGTCCCATGAGGTCAAAGGTCACACCCGGGTTCCAAGCCTCCTATGCCCGACTTGCCTTCGGGCAAGGGATCTGGGAAGGGCGAGGCCTGGAGGGACGTTCTCCTGGAAGGAGGGTGGGCTTTGCCCGCCGCTGACCTGCGCGGGACGCCTGGTAGGGACTCCATGTGTGGGGCCTCTGGGTGGGACAGCCTGAGCCCCCAGCAGTGCCTGGGCCTCCGGGCAGCACTGAGATCTGAGCGTCACTGCCACACAGGAGCCAGGGCTTGGGGCACCTGGTCTGAGTGCAGCTGGGAGGCTGGACCCAGGGATGCTGTGCCTGCCTCCATCTCAGGGAGGATGGCTGGGTGGGGAGGGGAGCAGCTCAGAACCTCATCCCTCCCTGGGGTGGGGGTGGGGTTGCCCAGCTCTCTCTACATCGGGCCGTGTACAGGGCGCCCCTAGGACCGGCCTCACGCATCCTCGTGCGGAGGTGACCAGCCCTGGTCCGGACACCACAGGCATCGGTCCCCGTGGGTCCTCCGCCCTCTCCAGTTAGCCGTGGCCTGTGCGTCAGAGTGTGGCCCGGGGGAGCAGAAGACAGGGGTTCAAACAAGAGGCTCAGCAAGGGGCCCACATCTAGGACCTCATGCTTATGTGCAAACTCGGGCCAAGTACTTGAACTTTCTGAGCCTTTGTTTCCTCGAGGGTAAATGGGTGTGACCAGACGGGGCGGGGGGGGGGGGGTGGTGGTGGTGGTGGTGGTGGTTAAATTTTAGTGGAGTCGCTGCAGGGCCTGATCCATGAGCAGTGGGTGAGGAGAACCCCAGTTTTTATACACTCAAACGCCAGATCAAGGGATTTTAAGTGGCCTCAGACACTGGGAATGCTCCACTGCTTTAGTTTCGTGCACGAATCCCAACACTTCCATGAATCAAAATGCACACTTTTCATCCCTGTTTTCCAAACTGGAGCTCGCGCTACCAGCGGAGAAATAAAACATGTTGTTACTTTTACATTCAAACCAAGATAATAGTTTAAGCCCGCTAAGGGTGTATTTTGAACAGAAATATGAAGTGCATTTTAAAATTTAACTCCGAGTCTTACATATTGAGTTAAACCATGTAATATTACCCTTTCAGTTTTGGCTGAAATATTTAGTATCACTGAGAAACAAATGGGAAACTTCTTTCTTTTGTAACTGTTACCTTCCAGGGCTTACTTTTTCCCTGTAGGCACTGTAACCAACTGTGAAAAACAAGCAAGGAAACAAGATGAAAATGAGACCTCAGCTTTGGCTGGTTACTGGACAATGTGAAAGAACTGTCCGTTTTTTAAGCATGATGTGGTGTTGCGCCATGTTTGTGAAGAGTCCTTATCTTCCAGGGATGTCTACTGAAGTATTTGCAGGTGGGTGATGTGCTGCTGGGATTTGCTTCAAAGCCGCCCTGTCTGCGGGGAGAGGCGCAGCCTCCACAGATGTGGGGTGTTTGCAGGGAAAGAATACCTGGGGACACGTATCGTCTCAGGAACCCTCTCTCTGCTGCTCTGTATTCGGCCAGACTCCTGATCCAGTCAGTGCTGGTGGAGGCGAAAATCGGTGAACCGCTATGGGGAGTGACCATTCTGATTTAACAAGAGCTGACACCTTGCAGGGCCAGCAACTCCCCTGGAGAGGGAGCCCCCACGACACCCAGGGCAGCGCGATGTGTGGGGGAGACCACGCGGTAAGCGCTACGTGCCTAAGTCAGGAGGGCTGGGCTGTGCGCGCAGGGACGGCCACTCAGGGCACAAGCATGCAGCCTTTGTAATGAGTCCCTAGAGGTGCACACAGGGATAGAAAGTGAAAGTGCGCGTGAAAGTCACTCAGTCATGTCTGGCTCTCTGCGACCCCGTGGACTATCCATGGGATCCTCCAGGCCAGAATACTGGAGTGGGTAGCCTTTCCCTTCTCCAGGGGATCCTCTCCACCCAGGAATTGAACTGGGGTCTCCTGCATTGCAGGTGGATTCTTTACCAACTGAGCTACAGGGAAGCCCGTAAGGTGAGCCCAACAACACACTGTGGATGGAAAAGGCATTTACAGAAAATTCTGGCACCTTCGCACTAACTTCTACTTCTATGGAGATAAAATTATGCAGCAAAGACGCAAAACCATGGACACGAGGTCCACACACCAATCCCAGGGCAGCGTTTACCCAGGGAGGGAAGGGAAGAGGGCACTGAGCTGACCTGCGTCCTCCGCATCTATCTGCCACAACGCTCACAGCAAAGTGTGGCTGTGTGCTCACCCTGAAGGATGGGCACTCATATGTCTTTATTTTCTCTGCTCAATGTGGTTATTTCACACTTCAAAAAAAAAAAAAAAAAAACAACCGTGCTTTATAACACACATTAAAATATAATTTTCAGATAAAAATTATCCAAAAGATGTTCACAAAAAACCTACAGTGCAAAAGTAAACCTGAAGAAAAGCTGCCCTCACAAACCTCCTTGCCTAGAGCTTGGAAAGGACACACTTTCAAGGCTTCTTCACATCTGAGTCTGTTTGGAAAAGAGAATTCCTACTGGAATAAGATCCTCTCATTTTGTATAAATTAATAGATACGTCTTCATAAATACCAGCAAAGCATGAAAAGACTCAGGTTACACTGGAGCCTCCTATCTCTTCACACTGTCTGCATCAGTTAGCTATTGCTGCAATGATGCTGCATAACAAATATCCCCCCTCCCCCCAACTCAGTGACTCCAGCTCCTAGGTTCTCGCCTGGGGCAGCTCTGCTTGTGTCTGGAGGTGGCTGTGCTCCATAGGTCTCACTGGGGGCCTGGAGGCCCCTGGGTGTAGCATTTGAGGTTCCCAGAAAGCAGACCCTGGATGGAGTCTGGTGAGCACGGTATTTTTTAAGGAGCGTCCTTGGGGTCAACAGCTGAGAAAGGGTGAGGAAGGAAATATGACTTGGCAGAGGGAGAGCCCAGCTGGGGGCAGGCTGAGGCAACCCTGAGTTGTTCTGTCTGGGGCCAATGGGACTGGACCCTCCCCGCCTCCCCCAGTTATGTCACTGGATGCGAGCGCCTGGGAAGGGTGTGATGGGCAGGGAGGTACGGTGCCACGTGGAGGTGGCTGTGTTTGCAGGCTCACAGCCCCAGGGATAGTGCCGAGCTCCAGAGAGGCCAGGCCTCTGGTCCTTTCCCTTCAGCCTCGATCCCTTCCAAGGCTGTTTCCAGACCACGATTTTGGGGAGAAAATAGTTAGAATTACTGGACATTTAAGTGAAGATATATCTGCGGGCTGTCTGTACGGGTGGAAGGTGGGAGGGCTGCTGATGGGCTGGTGCCCAGGTGCCCCCGCTGCCCCCACCGCCCCTTGCAGGGACCCTGGCATGGAACCGGCGAGCATGAGAGCACACGGCAGAAACCACGGGTCGGAGGGCAATTAATGCTCTTTATTTACACCACAAGAGTGACAAGTCGCATGATGAGGTACAAATACTGGACTCCGGTGAAGTGGAGCCGGCCGTCGGGGGAGGACACCGCAGTTGGTGCAAACCCCCCCACACAGAATGAAACAAGAATGAGAAAACCAAGGACAGAATCTCCAACTCCACTGAGAAAGGGAAAGGACCCCGGGAAGGTCCAGACAATCAAGAGAACGGATGCGAAGTTACAGAGCAGACTGGTCTCTGCCGCCCGCGTGGCGCCCGCAGGAGCGGGAAGCGGGCGTCGGCGGGGACAGGAATACGTCCCCACCGCATTTTCTGCGACAGACCGTGAGGAGCTCTTGGGTGAATAGGGTCAACCCCCCTCTTATACAGACACATGATAGTATGTTTGTCATTCTCATAAATTGGAAAATAGCGCCTCCACTGTGGAGCACACACACCAAAAAGATTAAAAAAAAAAACAAAACCACAAACAGAAAATGTCTGCTTTCTCTTTCCTTCAATAGGAGGCTTATAATCATGTCAAAGACACAACGTGAGCTGAGCTGTGAAAGCTCCGCTTCATTACAAGGAAGAAATGGTGTCCTTTCAATGCAAAGTATGATTTTAAACCACAGTGCAGCACAGTTCGTGACTGCTGAGTGTCGAGTGAAATCCTAGCCGTACATCACCCGGAAGTCAGGAAAAGTGGGCCAGGCTGTGCGGAAAGGGCCACAGGGGCCGCGGCTTCCCCGGGGAGGGGGGCCAGGGAAGAAACCCAACGGGACAAGTTCCTCCAGAGCAACTGCGGGAGACGGGCGGTCCGCCTCGACCTCCGCAGGCTCCCTAAAACACTGTCTCCACATAAATACAATAAACTCTATTATTGGTATGCCACAAGTGCTAGATAAACTGTTTCTTAATATGACAAATGTTTAAGTAGTCCTTTTATTTTTTCTTACAATAAAAAGTACAATTTCTTAAGAATAAGTTCAATAAGACGCAAACGTTCCCCCCTCCCCCACTCTCCTTCAAGGTTTCGTTTTACAGAAAAAAAAAAAAATCCCATCTTTTGTTGTCTGCAAATGTCATGGGAGGGGAACAGAAAGGCATTTCTCTTCTTCCCCAAGCTGCCGCGTTTGCGTGCAAAATCCGTATACAATATAAAGACATGCCGCTCGTACAGCCCATGCAACCTCCAGGTGTAGGAAACTTAAAAAAATAGACTCATATGTGTTTATATATATATTTATATACGTTATCAATGCCCGTAAAACACGTGGGCCCGAAAGTCTACAAAAAGAAGAATGGAATGAGCGTGTGGCTGTGACCAGGAAAGGAGGAATGTTCCGATCGAAAATTAAAAACAAGAAACTCCATTGCTTAGTGCTGCAAAAATCAGACTTGCTTTCGTGTCAGAACCAGGACAAAACGGTCCTTCCTCTGGAAACAAACTTGGAAAGGAAGTCAAGAAAAACCCAAACGCTTTGACAAAGTGGCCCTTCGGAACCGGAGGGGCGGCTAGTCCCAGGCGGCCAGGGGGCGGCCGAGGGACGGCTGCCTGCTGGTGGGGCTCTGGCGCCCTGAGGCGCAGCTGGAAGGCCCGAAGGGCAGGGGGACACCACGAGTCCCGCGGCATCACGGGGTTTCCTGCAAAGGGGTATAAAGTGCTCACTTGCTGACCCCCGGCCAGTGCCCCCAAGGCCTCTGAAAAGGAACAAAAAGGCTAGAGGTCCAGGGACCACAGCGGGAAGGTGTGGGTGCCTTCCCTGAGGCGGTGGGAGCTCTGGGTGGGCCCTCCGCCCTCTGCCCCGGACGGCTGGCTGTGGAGAAGGGCTGAGTGTGTCTTCAAAGAAAACAAAAGGCTACACGGTACTGCTTTAAGCACGCTTGTGAAGCTGCAGTGAGCTGACAAATGAAAACGGCCCCGGTCGGGCCTTCTGCAGAGGCGGTCTCTGTTGGATGAGATCAGAAGCAAACCCTTCCAACAGGAACTTGGCCACCAAGGTCACCTGTTATCCCATCACCTGGAAAAATGTCAGGTAATGTTTCTCCCCGGGAGCCATGGCTGGCAGGAAGTGGGCAGGTGGCAGGGGGGTCCCAGGAGGCCAGCAGACATGACTGGCTGGGGCCTGCCTCCACTGTTGGGGGCTGGGTGCCTCCAGCTCCCCCACCAACCTGGGCCTCAGGGCAAGGGGCCAGGAGGAGGGGACACCAGGCATGGTCCAAGACCTTCCTGTCCTACTCTTGACCACTGTCCTGAGTCTAACCAACAGCAACCCGATGACCAAGCCGGTCCAAGAATCTGGGCTCCTTTGGCCCCAAGTCTGGCTGCGTCAGAGTCTCTTCCAGAAGCTACCCTGTAAATGTCACCAGACTTGAGACTTGGCTGGGGTTCCCTACCTATGGCAAGCTGTGTCTGCGCTTCCTCATCAGAACCCGATGCACACTCTGGAATGAAACTGGTGGCTTCGAGGGCTGGAAAATGAGTTACCACTAAAAACTGATCCTTTTCAGTTACTGTCAAAGAGAAAAAAAGAGCTAAGGATAGACGTCCTGATGGGGAGTCTGCTGTCCCCACGGGGTCACCAGGCAGCGAGGGTCCAAGCTCTCCGTGGCCACAGGCTTCAAAGTTCAGGCCTGCTGTTCCCAGCCAGGGCCCTGCCACATGGCTGCCGCAGAAGAGCCTGGGGAGGGTGCACAGGCCCCCTGGCCCCACGCGTGGCCAACAAGTTTACAAGCTCTTTGGAAAAGCCAAGTGAAAAATGCTATCCTGACCATGTGGTCAGAGACATCTACATGTGAATTTCATGGATACTGATGGCCCATGGTGGCTAGCAAGCCCCTCAGCTCAGCACTGCGAGGGTGCCCCCTGCCCAGAAAGCATGGGCGGCAAAGGAAGGCTCCACGCTCTGTGTGCAGCCACAGGCGGGCCCAGGCGGGCCCATGCGGGCAGACCTCAGACCCCGCTGCACGCTCCGCGCTCACTCTGAAAATAAACTCTGTGCTCACTGTACAAAAATAAACAAAATGAAAATAATAATAATAATAAAAAAAATACCTTCCAAAGTTAAAAAAATGTACAAGCAAAAGTTTAGAAAGGAAAAATGTTGACGTTATTACCATTCAGAAAACTGCTAAATGGTGAGAAAAAATGTAAAATTCATAAAACAATGCTTATTCCGGATCTTTTTGTGAAAAAATTCATACAAAATCAACAGCAAATTGATATCCTTTGCTATAAAAACTTATCAGGTACACATGTGCATGGAGGCTTGGAGTGGGGAGGGGTCAGGTCAGAAAATAATTAAGATGAAGGTACAATCTTGCAGGGCAGGTGTCCCATGGCGAACCTGTGATTGAAAGCTCTCCAATCTGGAGTTCAGAAATAACGTGAGCTTCAAACTAGATCCCTTTCCACAAGCACCTTGAGAGCTGAGTCACAAGCCGTTCATTCGCCAGGGACCTTTACAATCTGCATTTATTTCATATATATATACTTTTTCTATAAATGCATTATAAATATTTTATCAAGATTTCATAAGAATCAAGTTTCTTAGCTTGGAATACATTGGAATATATATTATACATATATATATTTATTTATACCTAAAATTTTAAGCAATACTTCATGCTACTTGCTTTTAATAAAAAGCATTCCGATCGTTAACACTGAAAGTGTGCCTAGGACATGCTTCACAACCAAATGGAGATGCTCGATTGTTATATGATGTACGAGAAAAAGAACACTTTGGATTCATTTAAAATTTGTTGGACTTCGAAACCCCCAACAGTATTTGCCACTATTTTGGAACTACCTCCATTTTTCTTCAACAGCAATAAAGCGAAACAGGATGGCAGGACCTCAGCCCTCCAGAGCTGCTGGCCGTGGCAGGGACCACTTGTGAAGCGCCAGGCCAGTGCGAGCCGGCCTCCGGCCCCACTGGCCACAGGGAGCGGTCCCACCGACTCCTGCTGTTTATTTTTCTTAAGGCATTGTTCCTCGGACTTCGGAAAACCCAGCCACAAAAATCCATCAGAGCAATAAAAAAAAAGGCACAAACGCGCATCTTCCGTCGGCTTTGAGAAACCAAAGCCGCACGGGCTCACATTTCTGTTTTTGTCCATTTTTTTTTTTTTTTTTTTTCCTTAAACGCTCGCCCACTCTGTGTCCCAGCCCCACTGCGCACCCGGGGTGTGCAGGGGCAGGCCAGCGCCGGAGCGGCTGACTTTTCTCTGAAAAAGAAATAAGCTACAGGATGAGTTGAGTGGTTTACACGGAGACTGTGGAATTGTGGGGAATCACCAAACCGTAAGCACCAGTTTTAATCAAGTTTGTTTTGTGTCGTGAGATCTTTGATTTTCATTTTCTTTTCCTCGGGTCGGCTCGCTCGGCAGGCGGCTCTGCCCCGAGCCCCCGCGAGCTCCCTCCCTCCGCGGCTGCCCTGGGGGGCCCGGAGCGCCCGCTTCCGCACGTCCGTGTGTCGGCGCGTCCCGGCGTCTGCCCGGGTCCGGCAGGCAGAGGGCCGCCGGCTGCGGCTCGCCCCGCCGCGCCCGCGGGCTCGGAGGAGGCCGGCAGGACGCAGGGCGGCAGCAACGTTTCTCGGCGGAGCTTCAAGACGGAGACAGACAAACAAGAGACCCGCAGCTGCGGGAGCGGCTACAGAGGCGGCTCCTCTTCCATGGGCTCCTCGTCGGGTCTGCTGGGGCGGGCGGGCGGGCGGGGCGGCAGCAGAGGAGAGGGTGGGTGTGCGAGGTTCCCGCCACCCCAGCCCCGACTCCTAGCTATCTCTGCCCCCCAACCCCGAGCCACCTCCACCCCCATTTAGCTACCCCGCCCCCGACTCCTAGCCACCCCGCCCCCAACTCCTAGCTACCCCCGCCCCCTAAACTCCCAGTGACCCCCGCTCTTCCTCTAGGGAAGTGTTCCTTCTGGCCCAGACGCCCTTCAAGTGTTTCTCAGGCTCTTGCTTCTGGAAAGAGGTGTGGTGCAGTCTGCCCTGGGGCCAGGGTGAGGCTCTGCTGAGCTCACCCACTCCCAGCCCTGCTGAGCTAGCACTGCTCCCAATACACCCGGGAGCAAAGACCCGGGTCACCCGCAGATGGCGGCAGCACCCACAGCCGGCCAGTGTCCGTGCTCACCTCTTCTCAGGGGCCTTCACAGCCACAGACAGCGAGGCCATGGCAGTAACAGTCTCGGCTTCCTCGTTCTCACACTTCTGGGCCTCGACCAGGGAGTAGCCGGCGGTGGAGGCGAGCCTCTGCAGCGAGCGCCAGTACTGGCCTGCGGAAGGGGCGGGTGGCTGCTCAGACCCGGGACCCCAGCCCTGTGCTTGGGCCCACGGGGCTCCGGCAGCACCCATCGCTGGCAACTTAAAAGCATCGCGCTCTCCAGAGACAGAAGCCACGAGGCGGCCTGGTTAGAAACTCACAGAGGGTGGCAGTCTGGAAAAGCTTCCTCGTGACCAGGAGAACTGGGCCCTTCAGGGGCAGGACACCTGGGTGGGGGTGGGCTCCCGGGAGGGTCCCTTCCTCAGGGTGGGGCGGCTGGGACGAGCACTCCCTGACTCCCTGCTGGAGTCCCGAGATGATGGGGGTGGGTGCAGGCAGCCTCCTGGTGTCTCCTGGGCCTCAGGGCTCCTCATTCAGGAGGCCAGGAGCTCAGTGCACAGCAGGGGGACCCTGGGTCCCGCCCATGCACACGGACACTTGTGACTGGACCACCCTGCAGACCCAGGATGAAGGCAGGGCAGAAGTCCGTGTGCAGCCCCTGGGCTCCTGGGCCTGGTTGCTCGCGGGGCAGGGCTGGTCCTTGGGCCAAGGGTGCCCTGAACTGATGGAGTGGGGTTTGCCGGTCCACGGGCAGAGGCCAGACCCGAGGACACAGGCTTCCATGCGGGTCCCAGCCTGTCAGTGGGAAACCTGGAGGAGGGACCTCACACACCCCCTGGACCGCAGCTCTTCTGCCCCACAAAGCAGAGCTGGTGACTTGGCTGTGGCAGGTTGTCGGGACGTTAAGCGGGGTGAGAAGAGAGTCACCAGCTCATCACATTCGCCCTGAAAGCCAGGTCTCAACAGGCGGGCCTGGGGATGCTGCTGGCAGTGAGAGAGAAGTGGGGGTTGGGGGGTGGGAGAAGGGCTGTGGAGTCGGGGGCCCCTCCCTTGGGGGGGGTCTCCTTGCTGAGCCCTGGGCCAGGCCACTTACTGTGGATTTCAATGACCTTCTCCATCGACCGCACGGCGTTGGCATTGGGTCTCTGCTGTAAGACCTTTTCTGGGAGAGGATCGAGCTGGGGACGAAAGAAGAATACATGGTGAATTCGAGGCCGTCAGTAGACTCCCCGTGAGTGTTCGGATGGGATGTCCGGATCACAGACTCCC
>NW_024070212.1:116063329-116074991 GCF_014754425.2 Oryx dammah
TCCCCGTGCGTGTTCGGATGGGATGTCCGGATCACAGACTCCCCGTGAGTGTTCGGATGGGATGTCCGGATCAGTCTTCCTCATGTGCATGTGCTAACAGAGAAGACAGCTTGAAAAAGCCAGAGGTGCTTGTGGCATGACATAAATGTTTTCACAGAAGTAGACTTATTTTCCTTAAGGTGTTTCCCCTAGGAGGCTCTCGGGTACGTTCGTGGGTGCCCGTGTGGGCAGGACACTAGCTGGTGCCCAGAGGCAGCTGGCGTGAGGGGCAGCAGGGTGGGCTCCACTGCTGGAGGCACTGCACAGCGTCAGGGGAAGGGATGATGGATGACTTTCCGGAAACATCCGTTTCATCGCACTTGTAAACAAGGGTTTTATAGACAGGGCTTGAATATCCCCACTTTGGGCCTCCCTGGTGGCTCAGCGGTAAAGAATCTGCCTGCCAAGCGGCAGACGTGGGTTTGATCCCTGGATCAGGAAGATCCCCTGAAGGAGGAAATGGCAACCCAGTCCAGTATTCTTGCCTGGGAAATCCCATGGACAGAGGGGCCTGGGGGGCTATGGTCCAGGGCGTCACAAAGAGTCAGACACAACTGAGCGACAAGCACATCTGCCCTTCGGGGTTTTCTTCCAATGATCAGAGAAAAGGTAGACAGAGGTGTGAGCATCTCTGCTCTGAGCTCTCCGGAAGTCCCTGCAGCAGGCGGAGTGGGGAGGTGCACACAGCCTGCCTGCCTGGCGGCCACAAGGCACGCCGGGTATCTGCCACAGAGCCGCCCAGCACGCGGCTAAACCGGTCACAACGTGCTTGCTCCTCACAAGCGCACTGCAGCCAGCGTCCTCCGTGCTTATCTGCTGTACAGGCAGCCCCTGCTCCGGGGCCCGGCCGAATTCCGTCGCCCCTGACTGACGGCTCGCGGCCCTCACTCTGCTTCTTTCTTTACTTTCACTGACTTGGCATCATTGTTCCTGCCTCCTAGAGTTCCTGTTGATCCGGGCTTTCCTGCACTGACGCCCTTGTCTTGCTCAACAGACAGCTGCCTGGGCTGTCGTCCTTCTGCCTGAAGCTCCTACAGAGTTTTCTTCAGAGAAGGTCTCATGGGTCAAGCTTTCCCAGGTTTTTTCTCTCTTCCCACCCACCCCAGCCCCGCGGCCACAGTCCCGCTGGGCCTGCGGCTCTGGGCTGGTGGGCTCTTCCTCTCGACATGGAAGACCTTGCCCCGCTGTCTTCTGCTTCCTTCACTGTGAAGCGGTTGGTGTCCGGCTCACACTGCTCCTCGTGGGTTGCCTGTCTGCTCTCTCTGGCTACTTTCACAGTTTCCTGTTTGCCTTCGTGGTCCTGCAGTCGCTCAGATGAGCTTGGATGCAAGTTTTTTTTTTTAAACTCTCTGGGTTGGGCCCCCTTGCCTTCCAGAGCTGAGAATGGTGCCTCCATCAGTCACGGAAGGTCCTGGGCCGCTGGCACTTTCAGTCATCCACCCCGCATTCTGGTGGGGACGCTGAACAGGCACACAAGCCCCCTTCTACCCCTTGTCTTTGGGCTGTGCTCAGCCTCATTCCTTCAGTTGTTGCTTCCAGGTTGTGGGATTCCCTGGTGGCTCAGTGGTGAAGAATCCTCCTGCCAAGGCAGGAGATGAGGGTTTGATTTCTGGGTGGGGAAAAATCCCATGGAGAAGGAAATGACAACCCACTCCGGTATTCTTGCTTGGAGAGTCCCATGGATAGCGAAGCCTGACAGGCTACGGTCCACGGGGTGGCACAGAGTCAGACACAACTGAGCACACACACATCCCTTCCAGGTTATCAGTCTTCTCTCTGGCTGATCTCACCGAGTTTCTATTTTCTGCTAATATGTTTTCATTCTTAGAAGTTCCATTTGGCTCTCTTTAAACTTTCCCATTTCAGTTTCAGCGAGTTCTGGTTCGTCATTCATTAGTATCTTACTTTTAATATGTTAAACATGGTTACTTTATCGTTTAAAACTGAAATGAAAAATTAAGTTCTGGTAGGGCTGGTGACGGAAATCAGAGGAGGCACAGATAAACATGTTAGGATAAGAAGCACGACTACAGGAACAGTAGAGATGAAAGACAGTACAAGAATGCTGGTAACTTCAATCAATAATTTGGAAAAATTGGCCGAGCTAGAAAAAATTCCTGGTAAAATGTAATCTTCCAAAATTTACTCAAGAAGGGATAAAAAATAAATGACAAAATCAGTCACTTAAAAATTTCACCCAAAGGAGACCCACGGCCCAGGAAAGCTCTTTCAGTCAAGGAACAGATTATTCTGACCCTACATTCACTTTTACAGAGAAGAGGGTACTCCCAGCTGTCCATCGGTCTGTCTATCCCTCCAACCATCCATCATCCATCCATATCCAACCACTCATCCATGCAACCAACCACCAATCCATCCATCCACCCATCTACTATCTACCCATTTATCCATCCATGCACCCATCCAAGCACCCACCATCCATCCACTTATCCAACTATCCAACCACTCATCCATTCAACCATCCACCAATCCACCTATCTATCCATCTACCCATCCACATCCACATCCATCCATCTAACCATCCACCATCTATTCATTTATCCATCCACACACCCATCCAGCCATCCACCACCCACCCATCCATCCATCCACCAATCCATCCATCTATCCAACCATCCACCAATCCGTCTATCCATCCACCTACCCATCCAACCATCTACCATCCATCCAACCATCCACCCATCTATGCATCCATCCACCAAATCATCCACCCATCGATCATCTATCCATCCATCCACCAGTCCATCAATTTACCCATCCATGTACCCATCCATCCATCTAACCACTCATCCATCCAACCATCCACCCATCTGTCCATCCATCCATCTACCAATCCATCTATTCATCCACCCACCCAACCATCCACCATCCATCTACCCATTCACTAGTTCATCTATCCATCCATCCATCAGTCCATCTGTCTATCCATCCACCCACCCATCCAATCACCCACCATCTATCCATTTATCCTTCCCTCCATCTGCCCACCCATCCATCCACCATCCATCCATGTACCCATCCAGCTATCCAACCACCCACCATCAACCACTTATCCATCCATCCAACCATCCACCTATCTGTCCGTCCAACCATCCACCAATCCATCTATTCATCCATCCACCCACCCATCCATCAATCTATCCATCTATCCACCAAACCATCCATCCATCCACCAGTTCATCTATCCATCCACCCACCCATCCAACCAATTCTCCCCCCAAAAATTGATTAAAAAAACATGGTCTAATAGAAAAATGGGCAAAAAACTGGAAAAGAAAGGTTGAGTGGCCAAGAGACCCGTGAAAAGGTACTCAGCCTCTGAGGAACGAGGAAGTGACCCCCCTGCTGGACTGGGTTCTGTGTTGTCCTGCACACTGATAGGGTCAAATGTGAAATGCCATGTTGCTGAGGTTGGTCCTCCACTACTGAGGGCCTGAGGGACAAACACTCAGATGCCACCTCATAGACGTGGGACCACCCCCCCTCCACTGGGATCTGCCTCAGGGATGCAGCTGCCCTCTGGCCATGGCTGACCACACAGGGTGGGACCCTGATGTAATTCCCAACCTGGGCCAACCCGGTGAGTCCTGGGCCAGAGAGCAGATACAGATGGGGAGCCCCTCCGGGAACACCTGCAGGTCCCCTTGAAAACGGGGTGTCCCCGTGAAGACAGGAATGTCCTTAAGCACCTTCGTCAGTGGGCCACCAAGGGCAGAGCCCAGGTCCCCTGTGTGTATGAAGCTGGAGCAGAAAACATGCCTTTCAGGTTTGGGGTCCTCACTGTGGCATAAACAGCTGTGGCCTTATTGCTGCAGTACAACTCTGATAGTTTGCTAGGGTTTTATCCCTTTTAAGAAAAAAGCAGTCTTTAGAAAATAACTCATTCCATAAAATGCCTATCACTTGAAGGCAGAGAGGTGTGTCTGAGCACGGCGCCAGGAATTTTCTAAAACGCAATCCCGGTCCTGCTGCTCCCAGTCCTGGGGGGACCCCCACGTCTAACCTCCCCAGGGGGCCCTGGGCGTGGCTGGGGGCTGACCCTCCAGGGCGCTACATGGCTCTCCTCCAGCACCCTCTGCCCGGGTCACGTCTGGTGAGCACCCTGGCGCCCACATTGCCATCTGCCTCCCCCCCCCAATTTCCGTGGCGGCGCCCCGTCTCCAGCCGCTCTGGGCGTCAGTCTGCCCCTAGCGTGTGTCTAGCCTCCACTTTACACACAAGGACTGAGCAGTGGGGGGAGGCTCTAGCTCTTAAAATACATAAATCTCTCATTACTGGGGGTCTTATTGTTCATTTAATAGACATCACTGAGCAGCCCAGGGAGAACCAACCACTAACCATCCTGCAAACTTCGGAAACATCAGGGAACAAGAGAGACAGACCTCCGCCCGGCCTCACAGAGCAGGGCCCCACGTCCGCGGGACCGGCCTGGGTGAGGGGTGACATTCACGCAGGAGCCAGGGCGGTGGGCCGCAGGGAAAGCAGGGGAGGGGGGTCAGGCTGTGCTGAGCCGGGGAGGGACTGGGGGCCAGTGCAACTGGGAGCAGGGAGTCGGGCTTGGCAGAGGGATCTGAGGCACACGAAGGCGTACGGTGGCCCCAGGAGGAGAGCAAACGGGGGCCACCAGCCTGCTCTTGGCCCGGCCGTGCGAGCTCGGAGAGCTGGGCTGTGTGCCTTCACTTGCCCGCCTGTGTCTGGAAGGAACCAAGCTGGAGAGGCTTTGAGGACCTCCCTGGTGGCTCAGACGGTAAAGCGTCTGCCCGCAATGCAGGAGACTGGGGTTCAATGCCTGGGTCAGGAAGATCCCCTGGAGAAGGAAACGGCAACCCACTCCAGTATTCTTGCCTGGAGAATCCCATGGACGGAGGAGCCTGGTGGACTATGGTCCATGGCGTCACAAAGTGTCAGACACGGCTGAGCGACTTCACTTTCACTTGGAAGAGAACAGAGGGCTGGCTGTGGGTGATGCCGAGTCCGAGTGATAGATGGGAGCCCCTGGCCGCCCCGGGGCACGTTCACCTCGCGTGTATTCCACGTCACAACTGAATCAGAAAGGAGGCTTGTCCTAAGCTCGGCCTTTAACAAGCCAGCCTCGAGGAAAGTGCGCAAGAAAACCCTTGTGCAGAGCACCTGGTTGTGGGTGTGGGTGTGGCTTTCTACACTGCAGTTTACAAGAGCTCACACCACACCCTGAGCGAGCAGAAACCAGAGAGGTTACAGCACCAAAGAAGACGGTCCTTACGGAATCTTGGCCGAACCCAGGTCACAGTGTGAGTTTTCCAGAAAACAGAACTGCACTTTAGTGGGCACCTCTGGGCCTGCCGGGAACACGAGAGATGACGGAGCCCAGGCCCCCAGCCCATCCTCAGGGGCTCACGGCCCGTCCCACTGTCCGGGAGCTGCCCCGCCATCCGCCCAGCCTGTGACGGTCCTGACCCTCATGGCTGCGCCCGGGTTCAGACGCCCGGCCACCCCGACAGGTGCCCCAGCCCCTGCGCTCTTCCCAAGGAGACAGACGACGTCCCCCAGGTCTCTCTGGCCCACCCTACCCCCTGCCCAAAGGCTGGCTCTGCGATCCCCTCTCCCCATGGGCAGAGGGCCCTGTAGGACTCAGAGCCATGGGGGCCCGGGGGCCGCCCCAGCCTGCTCTCCTGCGTCTTCCCTTCTCTCTTGGCCTCTCCAGGACCACTTCCAGAGATGGGTTTCTGGTCGGCCTCGTCTCCCGAGTCCTCCGCCCTCAGGCCCGGCCCCAGCCTCCCTGCTGGCTCCCCTGGGGAGGGGCCGAGGGCCACCTGTGGTCACCTCTGACTGCGGTTCCCACCTGCTGGCAGAGCTCCTCCAGGGGCCTTAGGGAAGCACGCTCCCGCCAGGGCCGGGGCTGAGCCCTCCTGGGCCATCCCCTCCTCGGGGTCCTTGAGGGGCTGGGCTGTGGGTGGGGTCCCCTCCCCCTCAGGAGGGCCTGCACATCCGTCTGTCTGCTCAGGCTCTGTGGCCTCAGCGTGGGGACTGCATCTGGCGACGGGGCTGGACTCAGCGATTATCCGGGGCCAGCCACATGGTGTTTCCTGAGCCTCCTGGTGATGGCGCAGAGGCTTGGAGAACGTGGCTGGTTTTCAACAGTTTTTAAACACCAGCAAAAATGAACCACATGGCACCAAAAAACCACAACTCCTTTGGATAAAGGTTAAAAGACAGGCTCCATTGATAGGACTGCGGAAGGCATGCACCCGGGATGGCGGGACGCTCCCGGGGCCTCCGAGGTGGGTTCCGGTAACCCCCTCGGGCTCAGGTCCCCATTCCCCCACAGGAGGAGGCCCAGGAGCTCCGGGGCAGGTCCCCTCTTGCCCGCAGGGGGTGCAGGGCCACTTCTCCAGGGGAGGGTTGGGAGCTGATGGGCCCGCTGGAGGCATAGCTCGGACAGGCGGCCCACCTCCCCGACCCAGCGCAAGCCGTGTCCCGAAACACGACTAGGGGACAGCCTGCTCCATCCTCACGGCCTGCGTGCTGCCACTTCGGTGAGGTGAGCACAGGTGAACTCCAGCTGGTGGGCTGGAAGCTGATAGCGGGCTTGGTCAACCCGGTATCTCCTGCGTCCACCCGCCGCTTCTAACCGCCCGGGGCCGCCTCACTCTGTGCCCTGGCGAGGCAGCACAGCGGAACAAGGGAGGGTCACTACCACGGCTGCGGGCCACTTGACCCCCACCACCTCCTGCACGGGGTCTTGGACTTGGGCTCAATGAGATAGTGCCATGGGACCCCCAGAAGCCACACGGCTAAACAGAAAACGGCCCCCAAAGGAGCCTCCCCTTGGGGGCGACCTATGACAGGGGAAGTGACTCCCCACCTGCCCGGGGCCCTGCCCTGGGCTGCAGCTGCTTGGCACGCCACCCACCCAGCTCCCGTAAGTGACATCTCACTGTCACCATCCCCAAGGGCTGCAGATGGCGTGAAGCTGAAACTAGCCAATACGATGGCTTCATGTTTAATAGTCAGTTCATACAGCTTCAGTTCAGTAGTCAGTATGATGGCTCTTGGGGCGGGGCAGCCGTCCAGGCCCAGCCCCATGCGCGCCCCTCTGCTGACCCCCATGGGCAGGCAACACCGGCCGCGCACAGTCGGCTTCCGCAGCCCTGGAGCAAGCTGTCCCCGCGCCCAGCATCAGCCTCATCAAAGGCCGAGGGGTGAGGCTCCCTCCAACTTTCTGGCATTAAAAAGATTTTTAAGAGACCTCGATAAAACTAGGGCTTCCTGCTTTTTGATGTGTTTCACCAAAGGAACACTTTGTCCGAAAAGCACAAGCAGCTGAGCTGAAAGCCGAGTTCTCTGCTGCTGTTTTAAAATAGCTGGCTCTCAGAATCAAAAGCCCTCAAGATGGCTTGAATATATAAATCAGCTGCCTTCTCCTAGTAAAAGGGGTGGGGAGATCACGTTATGGGAAGAGAGGAGAGGTGGAGAGCTCTGCACACTTTGGAAAGCAAAAGCAGGTGTTGCTAACAAGCTGATCAGACAGGGGAGACTCCAGCAGGCCCCTGGACCCAGGTGTGACTTAGGTTACAATGGACACCATCCAGGACACGCAGAGGTTGACAGGAGAAAACAAAGCCCTCCCTGGTGCCTGCCCACCCAAGCTTACCACCTCCACCCCTGTTGCCAGCCAGTGGCCTGTCCCAGCAGACAGCCAGGGAGCACGCACCCGGGCCAAGGAGCACGCACCCAATTCAGGGAGCACAAGCCCAGGTCATGGAGCACAAGCCTGGGCCGTGGAGCACAAGCCTGGACTGTGGAGCACAAGTCCGGGCCCAAGTCTGGGCCAAGGAGCACCGCAGGCAGGCCCTACAGGGAGCCGCCCTGTGATTCTGCCTCTTTCCCTCCCTGCCAGGAGTCTCAGATCCCCGCTGTGAGCCCCTGGGCCCGGCCATTGGGAGCTGCCACTGCAGGAAGGACACATCTGTCCAGGGGCAGGGCTCAGGCACCCTCACGGGGAACCAGATAACCCTGACCCTACTGAGAGAGGGTCTGCGCACTCTGCGAATGTGGAGAAGCCCCATTTTGTCTGATGGGCCCTGGGGAGGGGAGCAGCCTCCAGGCATCTCTGGGTGGGCCTGCACCTCCCTAAGGCCCCCACAAGACCCTCTGGGTCTGGTGAGTGTGGACCCTGGGCCTTGCTCTGCCATGGGCCAGCTGGCGACCTGGGCCACTTGGCCGTGCTGCCCAAACACCAGCGGCTCTTTCCTTGGCCCCTCCCGGCAATGCCGTGGGAAAAGCAGCCAGAGAAAGCTGTGTGGCGGGCATGGGAACCACCCACGCTTCCCTGATGGGGTCAGGAGGCTGGGATGTGGCCTCGTATCCAAGGCCGTGGATGCATTTAAAGCTTCGGGAAGAGCACGGTTCCAAAATCTGAGGTGGAAGCTACAGAGTGGGTTTCTGTCATGAACTTCAGATTCTCAGAACTGACCCAGGCAGTATCCCCACCCCCGTCCTCCCCTGCCAGTGGCCAGGTAGTTTTGTCCACCAGGAGTGCCAGTGGGCGTGAGCGTCCTGGCCTGATGGCATTTTAGCCTGGAAAGCTCCCTCCCAGCGGGTCTCCCTCCATGGAACCCTGCAAAGTTCCCTCTGAGCCCCGTTGTCACACTGGGCTCCTGAACCCAGTCCTGGGCATCGCCCGAGGGTCAGAGCAGCAGGAGAGCCACAGCCCACGCTCCAGCCCCCGAGATGGCGTGGTGACACCTCCCTCAGGACCTGCTTCAGGACGTCCCAGAGAACCGACCACCTGTGAGGAGGAAACCAGGCAAAGGCGTCCCGTGCGAGCCCCGCATCGAGGCAGGTGCCTTTAAAAGACAAATGCTGAGCCGTCCGCTCAGGGGACATGGCTTCTAACTGTCCCTTTGCCCACCCACTTCCGGCCACAGTCAGACAGTCCTGCCGGGCGGGCAAGCCTCCTCTCAGATGTGAGTGGCAGACGTGCAGGCTGTGGGACAGTGGGGCAGGGCGGGGCCCTCCTACCTCATTCCCCAGCAGGGCAGAGACGCAGGCTTCCGAGGCGTCGCAGATGGCTGTGAGATCGTGGCCCCCCTCCAGCGCCAGGACAACCCGGCCACCGGCCAGGCCCATTAGCTGCTTCGTCAGGTACCCGAAACCTGCGGGGGACACGGGAGAGGCAAGTGGCGGGTGAGGCCAGGCCGCGGTGCCGGCGCCTGGCAGCAGACCGCACCGCCTCGCCAAGGCCCCGAGGCTGGCATTCCGCGTGAGACACCTAATGGAAATCAGGTTGGCTTGTGATAAATTCACTGGAGGGTTTCGGCTTGGGATTCTTTTTGATCTCCGTGGGAGTAGGAATTACGGTTTCGGGGCTTTGATTTTATAATGCTGCAAATCATCTCGTTCGGGGGCGGGGAGGAGCCCCGGGGGAGCCCCCATCTCGCCTGCGGAACCACAGAAGCCAGGAGGCAGGAGGGTGGCGGGCAGCGCAGCTGCCGGGGCCCGGCCACGTCCGTCCCAGAGCCCAGGGCGTTCCCATTGGCCGAGTGCTGGGCACAGGTGTGGCAACAAGCTCGCACGCGTGTCACCACCAGGGCCCCTACGCCCTGTGTCACCGCTGCACCCCTCCAGGGCCCTCCCGCGTCCCCATCTGGCTTCCTCAGCAGCCACGGGCCCTGCGCTGCAGCACAACGCCCTCCCCACGGGGAACGGGGATGCCCCTCCTCGGGGAGCCAGGCCGCCTGACCCCATCCGTCCGCAGAGGCTGGCGCTCGGCAGAGCGGGCCTGAGGCTGGACTCTGCCCCTGGGCAGCTGTGGGAGCCAGTGGGGCCCTGGGGGCCCCCAGCCTCGGTCTCGTCTCCCAACGGCAACAGTGATGCTGGCTTGGAGGGGACTGCGAGGGCCCCAGGAAGCACTCAGGCATGGCCCCCACGCTGGGCGTGGAGGCCGCTGGTGCCCTGTCTGCCCAGGACTCAGCCTCTCGGCCCCTGGCCGGGCAGGTGGGCTCTGCGAGGCTATGCTCTGTGGCTGGGCTTCTTCTTCACTGCACCATGCTCTCCCCACGTGGAGGCGGGGGACAGGCTCCCCTGACAAGCCTTCCCTGTCCCCCTGGAACCCCAGGCTCCCAGACACTGCAACCCCCAGGTCGCTGGTCAGGGTGGGGGCGTCCAGGCCTCTCTGTGGCGGGCGCTGGGGTGGGGTGGGGGCTGCTGTCACCTGCGTGAGTTGCTGAGACAGAGAGGACACACAAATCTCTCCTCCCCTGACTGGAGTGAGCCTGCTCTCGACTCTGTCTGTCTTCACAGCGTTTAGGGCCAGCTCCCCCACAGGCCCCATGGGGGACGACAGCCCCCAGGAGGAGGGGGACCTGGCCCCAGCTGACAGCGGCAGCGGGCAGGCCCCAGGCTTGCTGGCCTCCTGGCTACATGCCTGCCGCAGGCCTTGTGCTCTCTGGGGAGCGGGTGTCATGGTTTCAGTAAGATGTCTTTGGGGTTTTGGGGTGGACACTCCTTCCACAGCCACCAGAGGGGAAGCCTGGTGTGCACACCGCACATCTGATATCCGGCCACCCGCAAACCTGACTTACATTTGGCGGAGAGGTTGTAGCCTCCGAGGGGCGTGGGGTGGCCCTCCACAGCGTCGAAGCCCGAGGACACCAGCACCACATCCGGGGCGAACTCACTGGCGATCGGCATGACCACAGTCCTGCACGGGGCAGAGGGGGAGACGCCGCGTCAGCCCAGGGCGGCCACCGTCGCTGGCTGCCGGGGCTTCCGGGGCACCGCCCAGCACTGGGGACCCGGGGCCGGGTGCCTGAGCTGGTGACGGTGTCCCAGAGCCCCTGCGCTGGGCTTCCACGACGCCAGCCTGAGGCCACGCCGTCAGCTGCGATGGACCAAATGACCTGCTGCCGGGGTGCAGGAGGAACGTGTAAGGTTAATTAGAAAGAAATTCAACACTTAGGATCCCTAAAGGGAAAACTGATGCTCCAGTTTAAGAGAACCAACTGGTTAGAAGTATAAACAGACACTGAGGAGGTCAGGGGCTAAGTTACATTTGGGAAACAGGGCAAGAAAAGTTGGGGGAAGCTCCTGTTAACACAACTGCCTCAGGAGCTCGCAGCCTGAGTGTACGGCTCAGCCTGGAAATCTCGCTTCCTGCTGAGACCGGGAAGACTCCCATCTAGTCCAGCACCTGACCTGGAGCCAGCCTCATGGGCCTGAAAACCACCCTGACTTTCTGTCTTCCCCTGCCCGGCTCCTCACCTCTGAGACACACCTCGCCCCCACCGGGTCTTCAGAAGATTGCACGAGGGGGTCAGTGTGCTAGGCATGACCAATGGTCCCCACCCCTCACGGGATGGGCCCCAGAGGGCACCATGGGCACAGGCTGGGTCCCAGGAAGCACATGGGCATGGGGCAGGCCACAGGGAGCACTGTGGCCACGGGCCGGGCCCCAGGAAGCACATGGGCACGGGGTGGGCCCCAAGGAGCACCGTGGCCACGGGCCGGGCCACAGGGAGCACCATGGCCACGGGCCGGGCCACAGGGAGCACCGTGGCCACGGGCCGGGCCACAGGGAGCACCGTGGCCACGGGGTGGGCCCCAAGGAGCACCGTGGCCA
>NW_024070212.1:116075001-116081907 GCF_014754425.2 Oryx dammah
AGGGAGCACCGTGGCCACGGGGTGGGCCCCAAGGAGCACCGTGGCCACGGGCTGGGCCACAGGGAGCACCATGGCCACGGGCTGGGCCACAGGGAGGATTGTGGCCACGGGCTGGGCCACAGGGAGGATTGTGGCCACAGGGCACCCCCTAGAATCCCACAGGCTCTCATCAGGATGACATGAAATCACCATTTATGACAGCAAAGTCAGCTCTGGAAGATGACAACTTTGGTCAAAGAAACAGAATCTGTTCAGTTCAATTCAGTCAGTTACTCAGTCGTGTCCAACTCTTTGCAACCCCATGGACTGCAGCATGCCAGGCCTCCCTGTCCGTCACCAACTCCCGGAGTTTACCCAAACCCATGTCCATAAGAAACAGAATGCTCAGCATTAAATACTTCTCCATCTAGGAACTATCCTGGGTCGCAGTCCTGTTGAGAGGTCCCTCTGATTTCAGGTGGGGGCGGCCAAGAACTCTGAAGAGCCACACACAGGTGAAGACCTGGCCCTGCTCTGCAGGACCCGTGGTGAGGAGTCAGGAGGCCTGGCTGGACTCCCGTGACCACGCACGGCCCGGGGGGCTTCCCAAGGGATGTCCACCTGCGACGGGTCAGGTGCTGGGAGCGTCTACCACCAAGACTCACCGACTTCACCCTGGCCCTTTGTCCACCCAGGAAACCCCCTTCTGGAATCAGGGAGTCACAGGCTAGGTGGGCCTTTCAGCAGCTTGCAGCTTCTATTCTTTCCTCTGAGGCTGTGCCCAGTTCAGTTTACTCCTGAACAGCCTCTGCAGAGCTGACGGAAGTGCTCTCAAGGACTCAGGCTCTGGGCCTCGGGGACCACCCCTCAGAGCCCAGCAACACTGCGTGTGGATCAGACCAGGGGCTGAGAGCATTCCCGCCGAGGGCCAGGGAGCAGACACTTCCATCTTTGGGCCACTCAACTTAAAAAACACAAGGTGGGACTTGGTCCCTGGGCTGCCATCCACCAGCCCTGCCCCAGCCTTCTGCCATTCCGACTCTGCTAAAGTTGCTCCACCTGTGATGCCAGCCCCAGCTCTGAGTGCTTCTCGGCGCCAGTGGGACGAGAGCTCACAGGAACTGGAGACGCGACGTAGAGAGAGCACAGCCTCTTTTTCTGGCTGCACCATGCGGCATGTGGGATCTTAGTTCCCTGACGAGGGGTCAGACCGGTTCCCCTGCACTGGAAGCGCAGAGCCTTAACTGCTGGATGCCAGGGAAGTCTGTAAGCCCGGTCTTCTAAACACAACACAGGCATCAGAGCAGGCCCTGGGGCTTGTGTGGAAATTCCTGGTCCAGGCTGGTGGGAGGGGGTCCACCTCAGAATCCAGGAAGAGCTGTCTGCTCTCCCTCCACGCCCGGCAGCTGTCTGTCCTCACAAAGGCACAGGCCACCCTTCCCCACGTTGAGCACCCGGCGGGCCCCTCTGCACGAGCCCTCATCATTCCAGCGAGGCTGGTTTTCAATTATTTTTAATGAAGTTCTTGTCACATAAACTTTGTCTTTGGGCAGGAGACCGGCTTCAGCCGCAATCTTGGTAGGGATTTTAAAGCCGGCACAGTGTTTCAGTGAAAACCACAGACGTTTCAAGCAGACGCTGGCTCATTCAGAGAGCTCCAGCAGACGTTTTGAAGCAAGTGCATGTGGGCGCTCTGCTGCTCTGCTTTGAAGTATCGCGGAGCGATTTCATTTCTAATCCCCCCACAAAATTAAAAAAAAACAGCCCTGTGAAAATCATCACTAAAGGAGGTGAGTACCGAGAGGGTCCCTGGTGTCTGTGCTTCGTGTGTGGCTTTGCTCCAAAGCCAATCATAACAAGTTGTAAAGCAATGCTGGTCCCACGTGTTGGTGTGTGGGTGAGTGGTGTGTGTGTGCGTGCGTGCAGGGTCTGGGGAGGGGGGTTGGCACACAGGCCAGGCGGGAGTCTGAGCACCTGGGAAAGTGGATATCCGTGTGCACACCCTCCTTCCCTCTTCCTGACTGGGACAGTTGACACTGTAATCCCGAATGCTTGCTACAGTAAGAAAATCTGACATGGTGCTGTTGGCCCGGTGTGTGCTGAGTGGGTGTGCAGCACACATTTTTAGTGTGCCCTAAGCCCTGAGAAATGTCGTCTCCCCTTGACTCGGCTTCCTTGTGGGTAGGAGAGGGCTGGATGCGTCACTACTGACTGTCTGCCAGCCTGCCTTCTGGACCTCCCAGCATCACCCTGCTGGGGACCCTGGTGCCAGAAGCAAGCTGCCAGCCCATGACCAGTTAACAGGTGCTGCAAAGAAACTGGGAAACTGCCTGACATTTTATTTCTAGGATGAAGTTTTAATGAGCAGTTTAGTCTGAAAATAACAAGATCTAAATATCCGTTGAAGGCCTTCCCTCAAACCTTAGAGTCCAAGCTCTAAGGTGAGTGGGTGGGTCTAGGAGTCCTTGGCGACCTTCGGGGGGACAACCGAGGACAGCATGGAGGGCCAGGAGCCTCCCAGGGCAGCAGACTACCAATCGTCCACTTTCAGGGAGGAGACCCTGAGAGAGGAGGAGGCCAGGTGCAGCTCCGGACGTGGGAAAGCTGGAGGGAGATGGCAACAGGGATGAGCGGCGGAGGTCCTGGGGCCTCCGCACCCCGGGGGGTGGGATGCAAACGCGCAAACCGCCCGCGTAGCTGAGCTCCTGGCCCGTGACGCCTGGGGCCCAGCCCGGCGCCTCTGCTCTGGACACACGCTCTGCCCCTCCATCCTTTACCCCTCCATCCTTTGTTCGCTGGCCCGTACACACCTGCAGCCAGGTTTCCACGGGGAAAAGCCAGGCTGGGCGCCAGGGCTCGGCAGGCCGGACAACAGGGCGGACGTCGCTGACGGGCCTGTGCCTGCTCGGGCCAGCCTGGTGGCTCCACGAAGGCGGCAGTGCCCGGGGGTGCTACAGGGTCCCTACAGCTCCCAGAACCACGTCTTCTCAGCTGCACTGTCCCTCGCACGGCCAGACTCTGCCGTGCCAACATGCCAATCCCAACCCACAGTGAAGTCTAAATGCGTGAGCTGATTCAACAGCTGGCTCCAACTTCTAAAAAAGAAATGACTTCTCGATACACCACTCAACTGGGGCCTGCACAAATCCACCAGACTGGTGGTCAATGCCAGCTAGGGGCAGACGACCTGGTGGCCAGTGGGCTGCGGCGCTGTGTTCAGGGGCTGTGCCCACTGGTTCCAGGGCCTTGGTTGGAACCAGGGTTCCGGCTGCTACGCTGCCCCTGGCTCCCTTCTGACCCTCTGAATGCCCTGGAAGCACTGTCCACGCAAGCTGGCCCCCGGAGCCTTCGCCCCACAGGCTTCCTTGTTCACGCTCACGCCCATGTTTCTGCTGGCTCCACAGTTCATGTCTCCAGCCAGGAGAGCGCTCACTGGCTGGAGACGCCAGGCAGAGGACGCTGACGCTGAGCCCTGAATCCAGGCCTGGTTTTATAAGAGGTTGCTGCTAGGAGCCCCAACAGCACGATTTCAGTGACGGTGTTTTGATCATCAAAAACTTCCTTTCGTTTATGCTCTGCAAGGGGAGCTATGTGCCCTTTGGGATCTGGAATTCTGTACACCTGCCCAGGGGGCGCCTGGCCTCTGAGCCCCTGCCCTGGGGGTCCCAGCCTCTGAGTCCCCCTGCTTTGGGGGCCTGGCCTCTGAGCCCCTGACCTGGGGGTCCCAGCCTCTGAGTCCCCCTGCTTTGGGGGCCTGGCCTCTGAGCCCCTGCTTTGGGGGCCCACATCCTCTTGAAACCCGCCCCCTCCACCAGGACCACAGGCCAGGGGCCCAGCACCTGCTATCAAGTACCCGAGCTCTGCTGAGAGTCGGGATGGGAAGGAAGACAGTGATGACGGGAATGTGGCTGCCTGGGCCGGGCCCCCCAGCAGTGATGCCGTGGCCGCGGCCAGGCTGAAGGCCGCCCCTGCTGCCGTCTCCCCGCACAGGCCCTGCCCCGCCCACCCCGCCCCCCACCGGAGCTGCGTCCCTGAGGCTTGGCCTCTTCGCTCTCTGCTCACCAGCCTCCATCTGCCAAGGTGTGGACGTCCCTCCTCCCCACCCCTAGCAGGCTCCTGGGCAGCGGGCGGGCACCTCACCCTGCTCTCGGCCCTGCGCTCTGGGCCCCGCCCGTCAGCCCCCAGGAAGCCTTACCGGCCGTGGGTGCGTCCCCCGCCCCGACACCAAGAGGCCTCCACCCGAGGGCAGGACGCCGCATGCCATCGGCACAGGCCCGCCTCAACCGGGGCCCTGCCACCCACAAGGACAGGTACAGGTACAACCCCCACCTGTACACGGGTGCAGCGACCGTGGGCTACACGCTGCATCGCTCAACTCCGAGGTTTTACTTCTATCTTCTGCTTCTAAGACCACTGCAGTAGAAATGTCCTGGGATAAACGCTCTGCTGAGGAGAAGACCTGGATGCCCCTGAAGAGCTACAGTGGGGTCCAGGTGGGTGTGTTCTCAGCCCCCAGGGCCTGGGCCCTCAGGGACAGTCTCGCCGGAGCAGACACGCTATCGTGAATGCAGCCAGCGCCCCGGACTGGAGGTTCACACGTGTTTCAGAAGGTCAAGTTTTATGTACAGTTTAGCTCAACAACAACCAACCAGTGTTTTTAAAAAAGAAAAACATGGGAGAAACAAAAGCACCTCAACCTTCCTGCAGGGCTTCAAAGGTTGGGTAAATGAAATGAACCTGCCCAGCTGCTCAGAAGAGAGGCCAACTTCACTCAGAGAGAGATGAAGGCTTGCACTTGCAAACAGGCAGTTTCACCAGCATCTCTGATAACTTTTATAACATGGCCTTTCCCTCGACACGGCACTCTGAGAGCAGTCCCGGTTCCACCATCCCTGAGCACCTTTATAACATGGCCTTTAAACCCACACCAGGCTCTGGGAGCGTGAGCAGTCCCGGCTCCACCATCTCCGTGATGGTCTGGCTCCACCAACCCTGAGCACCTTTAGATCATGGCCTGTACCCCATACTGGGCTCTGAAAGCAGGAGCAGTCCTGGCTCCACCATCTCCGGGATGGTCTGGCTCCACCATCCCTGAGCACCTTTGTAACAAGGCCTTTTCCCCCACACAGCGCTCTGAGGGCAGCAGTAGTCCCGGCCCCTGCACCCCACACTGCCAGGCAGCAGGGAAGTGAGGGGTTAAGAAAAGTACACCAGCATCTCCTGGCCCTGAGGCCTCTGCTGCTCAGCAGACTTCAAAGCTGCTGGCCTGGCTGGTTTGAATTAAGGTCCCCTTTTCTCCCAGAGTCTCAGGCCCAGGAGAAAGTGCCGCTGCCTCTGGCTTTCATTAGGGGCAATTTTCTTATCTCTTCTTCATCTCGGGCTTGATCTCCTGAAATGCAACGAGGCAGGCGTGGGTCTCAGCAGAAGGTGCCGCCTGGAAGGCATGGGGCGAGCGTCGTCCGGGCCCCCGGGGAGCGGGCAGAGGAGGGGAAACGGCTTCTGACCCTCCTTCCCCACTCCGATCGATGCCCAGGGAACCATAAATTGTTAACTTCAAAGTGCTATTTTACATTAAAATCAATAAAAGAAAAAAAACCCTAAAACAATTTTCCTTTTCAAAGAGGCCATTTGAGCTTTAAAAAGTTCACTTGATAGGGCATCACCATGTACACACTTGGCAGAAGATTAAAACGGGGCATCAACAGCAACTAGGGGTGAGGGGTCCGTCGTAACGCTGGCGGACGGGGAGGGGGCGACCCCAGGACCCGCCTCCTGCCCGCTTTCCCACCCCATCAGCGTGCCCAGCACCCCAAGACAGCCCTGGAGGCCGGTTCAGTCGGAACCTGGTCCGAAGGAAGAGGGAACCGCCATTTTTATCACTTTAAACCCGACTGAGCAACTTCCCTTTCACTTTTCACTTTCATGCATTGGAGAAGGAAATGGCAACCGACTCCAGTGTTCTTGCCTGGAGAATCCCAGGGACGAGGGAGCCTGGTGGGCTGCCGTCTATGGGGTCACACAGAGTCGGACACGACTGAAGTGACTTAGCAGCAGCAGTAGCAACCCGTAGTTTAAAGACAGCCTCCACCAGAATTCAGCCATGCTGGGTCCCCTGAGGCATCAGAGGTCACTGGGCTGTATTCATGCCTCTCAGAGCCGAGTCCAGACACTTTTCTTCCCCAGGAAGCCCCTGAGGAGGGCCTGTTCTCGGGGTGGGGTGTGACAAAATGTAGGTGGCTGGAGGGCATCCCGGGGCGGGTGGTGATGGCCTCCACAGTGAAGGCCAGTTTTGATTTCCTGAAGCTGATATTTAATTGTGTACGTGAGCGGTTTTCAGATGTGGTGTCTGTTTGGGGGGAGTCCTTCTCCCCTAAGTAAGGGGGGAACAATATCACGGCATTACATCTTACCAAGAGGAAGAGGAAACGACAGCATTAAGCCACTGAGATTGGAGGAGAGAGTGGTCCGGGTGGCGACCTCGTGGGCCTTCTGAGGAGGCGATGGGGTCCTGTCTGAACCGGCCGCTCTCACTGTCTGTACAGCTCATCATTTGAGCTGCTGTTTGACGGGAACCGAGTGGCAGGAGACGGGGCCTCATGCCGGCGGAGCCACCCTTGGGGCCTGGCCTTTGCATCACCAGACCCAGACAATCGCCCCTGAGGCCAGGGCACAGACGCTGCAAGAGGCCGTGTGAACCCTAAGGCCACCCCACCCAGAGCCCAGCCCAGGGCAGGCGGCCGGGAGGGCCCTCAGTCAAGCTCTGACGGCCTGGCCTTCGCTAGGATCCCAGCTGCAGGCGCGACACAGCTGTGCTCACATCCACGTGTGCCTCCACGTACATGCTCATGTGCACAGGCACGCACGTGCACACACACACACACACACACACACACACAGGTGGGTCACACCCACACACATAGATACGGG
>NW_024070212.1:116081917-116139618 GCF_014754425.2 Oryx dammah
ACACACAGGTGGGTCACACCCACACACATAGATACGGGCACATCACAGACACAGACACAGATACAGGCACATCACACACACTCACAGATAGAGGCACATCACACACACACACAGAGATACAGGCACATCTCACACACACACAGAGATACAGGCACATCACACACATACACAGATACACTCATATCACATACACACACACACAGATACAGGCACATCACACACACACACAGATACAGGCACATCTCACACACACACAGATACACGCATATCACATACACACACACGTGCCCGCATGCAGGACAACCAGAGCACGCACTCAAGAGGAAGGGAGGAGAGTCACTTGGAAACTTGATGGGCTCCAAAGCCTGGTGCAGAGGCTGTGTCTCAAACAAAGATGGAAGGTCTGTTGGGCTTTGCTACTGATCAGAACTCTCCTCCTTCCCAGGGGCCCTGGACACGCACTTGCCAGGGGCTGCCCCCCGTCCCCTGTCCCCCGCCCCCCAGTCATTGCTCTGACTGCAACAGGAGGAGGAAACCAGTGCTACCAGCCCTAGGAATCCCTTCAATGTGGCCCAGATCGAAGCAGAAATCACGGCTCAAAAGCAAAGACGGTTTTACGAGTCACCTTGTACCCGACTTGCCCAGCCCAGCCTAACACAACGGAACCGGAGTGACTAGGGGAGGCCCTCCCGATTTTTAAGTCAGCAGAGGAGGGATGTTCACTTCTGTTTCCCATCATCTCACAGAAGGTTTTTTGAGAGAATTAGGATATCAAGAGCTTTTTCAGACAGCAGCACCCGATTCTCATTAACCTCATGCTTTCTGACACCTTCCCCCAGCCTCCCTCACTTTCTTACTATCAAGACCCCAGATAGAGTCCTGGTTTCCACATGACGCACAAGACGGGAACCCTGCAGACGGAAGGTGAGAAACAGTCTTGGGGATGCCACCTCTGGCCTGAAGAGCAGACTGTGAGAAGCCTCGGGGTTCATCCCCCAAAACGCAGAGACAGCAAGACCAGTCCCCGCGGTGCCAGCACACAGCGGTGCCCGGGGACGGAGCGGGGGTGCTCACAAGGGAAGGTGAAGGTCAGAGGAGAACGGTGAAGCCCGCAGGAGCTGGGCCCCCGCGAGGGGTTCCCAATTGCTCCCTAAGTGCCCCACAGGGCAGAAGCCAGGACCCTCACCTGAAGGCTGCCAGGTACTCTGCATCTCCCATGGGGGGGTCCAGGCCGCCGGTGAAAGCCATGTTGACGTTGAAGCCCACGCCAGCGCCCGTGCCCACCTGCACAGAGGAGACATGCATGCCATGACCCGACCCGGGCAGCCCTCGGGGTGTGCCCCTCGCCCACCCACCCGCCCCCAACACGCTGCCTTTCAGGATGGGGAGTTTTCAGAGGCAGGAACCCTGTTCCCCTGCACGTGCAGAGTGTGGGGGCTGCGTGCCCTGCCTGAGGGAGGGGCCACACCATGAAGGGCCGCGGGGACCGCTGCGAGCTGGCCGTCTGCCCCGATGTCCCTTCTAGGACGAGACCCCGAGGTGGGCGGGCCCGTCTCCTTGGACGGGATTCCCCACTGTCGGGCTTCTCCGCTCAGAGCAGGGACCTTCGCTGGAGCCTCGGGGGTCACTCGGGACCTCACCATGGGCACTCGACTGGCGAGAGGGCCGCTGCCCTGGACATATGTGGTGACTGTGCAGCAGCCTCCCCCAAGGGCGAGGGTGCCCGCGCTCACCGGCCCAAGCCCTCGGCCTGCTCAGGCCAGAACCAGCGTTCCCAGGATGTCGTCTGCACACGGACCAGTCGTGGCCCGTGGGGGCACACGTGAGGGATGTGGGCTGACGGCCGCCCCCGGTCACGCCGGGCCCCCTCTGCTCACGGGCTCACCTCGTCGGGTGCACCGCTGCCTGGGAAGAAGTTGCCGTCGTCGTAGCGGTGCAGGGAGATGTAGAGCACGCGGGGGTCGCTGTAGAAGGCCTGCTGGGTCCCATTCCCATGGTGCACATCCTGTGGGGCAGGGGGGTGCTCAGCGCCAGCAGCCTCCCGTGAGGCCAGCACCTCCCGCCAGGGGGGACGAGCCCCCCCCCCCCCCCCCCGGCTCGGGGCCCTCAGGGCACAGCCTGTGGCGGGTTTGCAGGATGTCTCGCTGCCCCGGGGGCTGCCGTTTCCAGGCAGGGTCATTTGATCAGTGTCTTGCCCCAACCCCGGGGGTCAGGGGCTGTTGGGGTGAGGGGGGAGCTTGCCAGCACTGTCACTGCTGGAGTAAATGCCCTTCCTGCCAGCCTGTGGCTCCCACGGCTGCTCACTTGGGAGGGCGGGCTCAGGGCCAGCTCCGCCAGGGGCTGAGAGCTGGGGGCAGACCCAGAACACCAGGGGTGCCAGACCCCGAGTGGGGCGACAAGCCACATGAGTGGGGGTGGCTGGCGGCCGGTGCGTGAGCTGTGGGCTACAGACCAGCCGCAGTTTTCAGCCCAGGAACTGCTGAGAATCTGCACACGAATGCTGTCTGAGCTCACTGGAGAAAATGCAGAAGGACAGCTGGGAGCGGGGGGCCAGCCGGATGCCACTGAGGCCTGAGGGTGAGGGTGGGGGAGGTGCCACTCGCTGCCATCTGCGGCCACAGCAAAGCCTCCCGCACAGCCCTGGATGGCAGCCGGCGAGTGTCCGCCTTCTCCAGGGGCTTCACGCCCCCAGCATCTCTGACTGCTCCCCATGGGGGGCTGACGAGGGGCTCCCTGGGCTGAACAGAGCAGGCACTGGGCGTGTGAAGACCAGGGTCAGCAGCCGATGCCCTGCAGCCCCGGCACCAAGGACCTCTCACCAGCGCCTGCTGCCCGGAGCTTGGGGTGTCCCTGGCTGTGTTCTGGTTTTACTTTTCCCAAACCCAGGAGGAACTCTGCAGCATAAAGGATAATCCCGCCTGAGGTACCTGATTTTTTTTTAACTAAAAAAATTATGAAATGGATCATAAAATCCAAAGGGAATTTTCTCCCCTCCCCTTGCCATCTATGGCTTGAAAAACAATAATAAAGTGAACACCTTGAGTACCCACCTCCTACTTCTGGAATTCAGTTATTCTACAGCATTTTTCATAGACTGTACCCTTTCAGGCAGGGCACTGTCAGAAGTGGCCCGTCATGTGGGAAAATGGGACAGGGGGTTAAATTGGTAAAAACTGGGTCACCCGGCAGAAGCAGGAGTGACAGGGAGGCAGGGCGGCCGGGCTGGTCGGGGCAGGATGGCCAGGCCCCCGTCAGTGCCAAGGGCCCACGAGCCCCACCTGCCCCCCACCCTCCTACAAGGTTTGGCAAGACCACCCTCTAGCTGCTGCCCTCAACCACCGGCCTGTCTCCAGACACTTCAGAACCATGGTCACTGATAGGACGGGCTGGTAGGAGCTGGCACACTCCTCAGGTTTGGGGTTTTACTTTCTGCATCTTTGAGGGAGTTTCCACAAAGTGCAGGTCCGCAAATCCAGTCGTCAGCGGAGGTGGGAAAGCCTGCCTCTCCTCTGTCTGCTGGAGGCGGGGTGGGGTAGGGACGAGCTGGCAGTGCCCCACGCCCCCTCAACTCACCCAGTCCACCACGAGGGTCTTGCTCACGCTCAGCCTTTGCTGGAGAAGCTTGGCAGCGATGGCCACGGAGTTGAAGTAGCAGAACCCCCTGCAGGGGAGAATCAGGAGAAACGGAGAAAAAAACGTGGGCTCTGATTAGTTTGTACACAGCTTGCACAAGAACATTCGAGAATCCCGAGGGTCTAAGTCTGGTGAACCACGGCTTCTGATGACGCAATCTGGACACCTTAACTGATGCTGATCATGGAGGCGCGTGCGCGCGCACACACACACACACACACGCACGGACCCTGCACACAGCCTGTCCATGCTCTCAGGGTGACAGAGTCCATTTCACTTCGTGTCCCGGGACACCTGCTGGGACGTGCACTGACCAGCCTCCCAAGAGGCACAAAGGCCCATGGAACACAGAAGTTACTATTTTACTTGCTCCCCGCTTATCTTTCCGTGTTCTAGGATGTATACAATGATTCTAGAGAGGCTTCGAGAGGATGGGAAAAACAAGCTAAGAAAGTGAGTCGAGTAAAAATGAAAATCTCCTAAACCTGAACTGCCACAGAAGCTGAGAAGCCTGGGTGGGCTTGTTTTGGGGGTGCAGGCTGTCTGTCTGGAAGGGGTACCAAGCACTCGTAGCCTCTCCTGCCTTGCTGGCCTCTGGGACCCCCAAGAGAGCCTTCAGGGACAAGACTCCTCCAGGCTCCATCCAGGTCCCCCTGAGCCCACTCTCTAAAACATGTGACAAGCCAGACTCAGATTAGAAAGGTGACCTCAGAGCAGATACTCAGTCGGTCAGCACCCGCTTCTGGGTCACGCGGACTGTCCTGGGCCAGGGAGGGATGCACGCGGGTGACGACAGCTCCCTCCACAGCAAGGGCCCTTCCTGCAGCCAGGTCCCGACGCCCCCACTGGGGTCAAGGTGGCTCCCTGCCTGAGTGCTTCCTGCTTCTCCCCGCGGCTCTGTCTGCACGGCACGTGTGTGCCTCACTAGCCGACAGGCCGGCGCTCAGCCTTCCAGGCTCCGCCTGTCGCCTCGTCCTGATGACCCCAACCCTGAGTCTTCTGTCTCAGGCCCCGGTAGAAGCCCCATATGGCACTCACTGAGGGTTTCCTGTGTCCACTTTGGGCACAACTTGTGGGGTCAAGTCCTGTGACTCCTGCAGGGGGCTTCTCCTGGACAGGGATGGATCCTGAGTCCACATGCCACCCTCCGCCACCTCGGCCAGCTCCACAACCCAAAACACAGGCTGGACAGCTGACCACTGTGGTTGTGGCCTGGTGACCTGAGCCTCACGATACCAGAGCATGAGCAGGTCGGCTGGAAGGCCACATGTGAGCAGGCTCAAGAACAAGGACGTGCCCCCTGAACTCCTCCTGGGGCAGCTGACGTTCCCTTTCCTGGGCTAGACAAGGAGGTGGCGCCTCTGGACTCACTTCTGCACCCTCGGCCTCCCCTCTGTGCCCCCTGCCACCCGACCCCGCATCTTTCCGGAGTCACGGCCAACTCCAGCTATACATCCTGCTGGCCCGGCACATGGGAGGGGTGTGAGACAGTCGTGTCCCCTGCCCGTGAGCGACCACGTGTCCACTTACATGGGCGTGCTCTCCTCTGCGTGGTGTCCTGGAGGGCGGACCACAGCAAAGCCGTTCTAGGCACGACACCAGCGGGGAGAGACGGACAGAAGATTGGTTTCAGGTCAGTGAGAAAAAGATCACAGGCTGCCCTTGAGCACAGGCAGAGTCTGCATGGTTTCCAGCCGCCCCTGGGCGCAGACGTGGGCAGGACCCAGGGCTCCCTGTGAGTGGTTCGGAGACACCCAGGTCCCTTCTGTGAGAGGCCTGTTGTCATCACAGATCACTGAGACAAAAGGTCAGCTCACTCCTGACTTTCCATCCATAACAGTCTTCTGGCCAGGCTGTGGGCTGCTGAGCAGGGGAGTCTGGGAAGGAGGGGAAGGGGCGCCTGTGGCCCTGTTCTGATTATAACCATCAGGAAGTAACTGGATGGGAATGCTGGAGCAAATGAATCTGATGGGGCTTGGCGGCACCTTGGTTGGGTTGTAATGTCAGCTTTCCTGCTGTCTCTGTGGCTCAGCTCCCTGGGGAATGGGCAGTGCAAAAAAAGGACCACTATCGCCTGTGAGCAAAGTCGACAGGCTGGAGAAGAGCTGCAGGCTGTCCCCTCCAGGCCCTGAAATCATTTAGGCTTTAAAAGGACCATCTGCAAACCATCCTGCAGCCACTGTAATAAAGACGGTTTAGACCAGCAAGCCCAGTCTCGCCAGCCCAGGAAGCTGTGTGGCCAAGGTCTGCAACGGAGGCCCCAGGGCCACGGACCACGCTGGCCAGGCATGGGAAGTGTGCCCAGCCTGCTGCAGAGACTGGGCCGGGGGTGCACTTGGTGGGAGACCCTCTCAGCACCGCCCAACCCTCTCCCTGTCCCTGGACAGGACCTCACAGCCCGGGCCTCTCCAGTACCCCCACGGCTCTGTGCCTGCCCCCGTGTAGCTGAGAGCCGACCAGCGGCAGGTGCGGTGGTGGGGGGAGCACACAGGTTCTCAGTGGAACGGCAGCTCTGTGCCAGCGCCCCAAGGAAGCAGTGAGACTTATCAACGTCGTTAAACCTGGACGTCTCTTTAACACCCGTGCAGAGAGACGGGGTGTGTAACCAGCCCAGCGGGGCTGTCATCTTGGGGAGAACAAGACTGTGGTCAGCGTGGGATCTGAGCTTCCTGGTGAAAATGAGAGCTTTGGAAAACCAGCTCTTGCCTGTGCGCAGGAGACCCTCCTGACGAGACGGGAGGTGACAGGCACGGTTCCCAGGGTGTGGGCTGCAGTGAACACTGCCTAGTAAGAGGTGACTGAAGGGTCTGGGGCCCTCCGTGACCCCTCATCTCCAGACAACCAAGCACCATGCAAAGTCAGGATAAACGACGGACTTGGCGTGCGGGGCCCCTCATAAAGCAGGAGGACAGAGGCCGCTGGTGTGTTTCAGGGTCTGCACGGCAACACGTCTTCAGGACAGCGCCCCTCGCTGAACTGGGGTGTAGGGTCAGAGACGCAGACCTGCAGTCCCCTGAGGAGCCCCTCCCCTCGCCCTGCACTAGGCCAGGCTGCACTGCCTTCGTGTGCTTCAACCAAGGCTGCGTGTCGCCAGCCACGGATGCAGAAGCGGGTGTGACGATCCCGGCTGAGCCACAAAAGCCAGATGTACTGTTATTTTTAAATTAACAAATATTTACAAAGCTTCCTTTTTCAATCTCTGATGACTAGTCAGATGTGGATGACACAACTCCTACAGACAAAAGCTCTCCTGGTCTTTCAGCCACTGTGAGAGGGTGGGGCTCTAAGAGCAACCTCGCTGAGAACTGCTGTGTTTGTGTGTATTCTCACAAGGGGCAGGGTCCCCTGCGGGTCAACAGCGGGGACAGACCTGGGCACCCCGCCCCCCTCGCAGCCGCCTGGTGCCCTGCAGAAGCGGGGAGCAGAGGCGGCCGGCTGCCCCCTCCCCCCAACCCCGAGTCCCTGCTGCGGGTCCTCACTGACCTTCAGCTCCCCCGTGGCCACCTTGAAGACCAGCTCCACCACACAGCCCACGGCCAGGCGGGCAGCCCCCGACGAGTGCACCTCGTTCCATATGGTATCACTGTCCACCTGTGGAGAGAGTGGGCCTGCGGTGAGCCCGGTGCCCCGAGGGCCACACCGCCCCCGCCCTGCCGGGGCCCTGTGCTCTGCCTCTGAAACTGGAGGGTCTCGTCTCTCCCTGACTAATTACAGAACACGGCTCACATTCCAGCTTACTTTTTTTTTTTTTTTTTGAAGACACGCCAAAAAATACTGAACAGGAAAAGAACGGTAAATGCACCCAAAATAGCGCACCTGCGTTCTCACTGCTTTCTGAGGCGTCATTTCTTTTCTCAGTGGCTCCAAGTTACTCCAAGCTAAGAGTCGTGATGTCAAGGTTACCTAGCTCCCCCAACCTCTTTTTTTAAACTGCAACTGCAGCTGAGTTACACTCACAGTCAGCAAAAGCAAATGTTAAGAAGGGTTAGAATTAGCTGTTTGCTGTTCAGTCGTGTTCGACTCTTATGGACTGCAGCACGCCAGGCTCCTCTGTCCATGGGATTTCCCAGGGAAGAAGAGCACGTTGCCATTTCCTTCTCCAGGGAATCTTCCCAACCCAGGGATCGAACCTGTATCTCCTGCTTTGCTGGTGGTTCAAATGGTAAAGAAATTCGTCTGCAATGTGGGAGGCTGGGGTTTGATCCCTGGGCTGGGAAGATCCCCAACCCGGTCTCTGGGAAGGCCGGCTCTCATGTCGATTTTATTGAACTGATTCTTGAGCTGAAATAACTGGTCCCCAATATTCTAGTTGAGAGACTACTGCAATGAATAACAGCACACCATTATTTAGAACAGAAGCCTGTCTTTGAACGTTGAATATTAATGCCGCGGAGACCGGACTAAGTGCAGAGCGTTCTTCTGACATTTGGAAGCTATTTAAAGAACATAGCGGTTTGGTCATTGAAAAGAAGAACCCGCACGGAATAACGCTCCTCAGGAAATAGCTCGAACCGCTCGTAAATGTATTTTAAATCATCTTGCTTTGAAGATGAAGCCTCAAGACTTCACTGAAAGAAACCCATCCACCCCACGTAATGATCAGGGCCTGGGCGCCGACCCTAGCGGGGGCGGGGTGCCAGACCCTCACCTGCAGCTCAGCCCCTGTGTCTGGGCCCTGAGCGTTCAGGGCTTGGAAGGGGTTGCCGTGGGCAGCAGGTTCTCACGGGCCCTGCAGACTCCGCTCCAGGTGGACAGGCCTGTCACTCAGGCTTCCCAGAGCCCTCTCTAGGAAGGGCATGGGAGTCCCAGGCGTGTGCTCCAGTCCGTAAGAGTACCATCCTCGATACTCAGGGGTGGTTTGGGCAAAAAAACCACTCAGATTCTTTCTCCTCCAAATGCAGTAACTTGGGCTTTTGGCTAAGTAACCAGAGCCAGAGGGGGAAATGGACCGACCCTCCGCGTTCAGTGAAGGGTCTTTGTGCTCTGCTCTTGTCTCAAGGGTCCAGAAGCTCCCATACATAACATTGTGTCCAGGGTAAGGGACAGACCCCCAGCCCCACTGCAAGACCCCAGGCTGCCACTGCCGCCCGAGAAACTGAAGGTGATCTGCACTGCCTCGGGGCCTCCAGCTGCTGGCCAGCAGCTCCCCGTGGACCCACTGGGATGGAGGGCTTGGAGCCCTGAGTTCCAGAAGAACGAGGCTCAAGGGAGGGCGCTGGGAGGGCGACACCGCAGAGGCGGCCCCACTCGGGGTGACCACCACACGCAGGAGTGATGGAGGCGGGGGAAACAGGGCCCACCGCCCAATTCCTCCACAGTTCCCCACAGTGAAGGTGGACGGGAGGACAGCTGGGGAGACCCCACATGGAGGTTTCAAACGGACACTTGGGGTGGCCCTTCTGGGTGGGCTGCAGGCCCCCAGGGCCTGCCAGGGGCTTCCCCCTTTAGCCAGCGAAGGGCTGGAAGGGAAATGCAAAAATCGGGAGGAGAGCAAAGCAGAAGTTGCTGTTAACTTGGTTTTGGGGGAAAAAATGTAAAACCAGAAAAGCCTGCATTACACAACCTGGATGTTCACTTGAGCGACCTTTCCTTCCTTGTCTCCACAGCTGACCCACCCCTTCCCAGCCACACCTGGGTCCCTGGGGTCTCCGCGGCCACCCCAACACCCCGGGGGCTGGCCCTGCGGTCTGGAAGGAGACACTGAGGCCCAGGAGGGCTGTGGCTGCACCAGCGGCGCGGCGAGGCCCCACTGAGCCTGGCAGGAGGCCGGGCACCGTGACCCTCTGCCCGTCTATTTGTGTCAGTCGCTCAGTCGTGTCTGACTCTGTGCAACCCCAAGGACGGTAGCCCGCCAGGCTCCTCTGTCCATGGGATTCCCCAGGCAAGAATCCTGGAGTGGGTTGCCATGCCCTCCTCCAGGGGATCTTCCCGACCTAAAGACAGAAGCTGGGTCTCCAGCATTGCAGGCGGATTCTTCACCATCTGAGCCACTAGGGAAGCCCTCTTGTTAGGAGTAATTATAGCAAACAGTTGGGAGTGGACAGTCCCTTTGGACACTGCATGGCTCACACACCCCCGATTATTCTGACTGACGGACTCCTCTCTTGACCTGGCTCCTCTTGCTAAGACTCTACAGGTCTCCATGCTCCTGAGCGTTTCTGTGCCCGGATGTGGAGGTGGGTGCCACAGCCCACCGTGGTGGGGTGGGACCTGGACTTCACACCGGAGAGGGGTCGCCTGGCTCAAGCCCCCAGGCCCCAGGCCCCATTTTGCTTTCGTTTGTGGATTATAAATCCTGCCTTGCGTGGAGCGGCTGCAGGGCACTGCAGATCCAAACCTTTTCAAGTCTGGCCAAAAATTTGCCCCGAATTAAGAGATTGCAGCCTATTTACAATACAAAATACAATAACTCTAGGAGGGCCTGGTGGTGGTATGAATAAATGCCATTTATTCTCTTTCTGACGGGATAATTTTCAAAGCAGCAATTTTTGTAAAGACTCAGGAAGAAAACAATTTTGTTTCATTTCCATAACAGAATCCAGACCTGGGCTCCGCTGTGCGATCTGTCATTACATGGACCTTCGACCGCTGCGCGGTTCCAGCCGGGACGCCTTTGCGTCCACTGCGGCCTCTGGCCTCTCTGGGACCAGGACCAGCCGTGGAGCTCCACGGCCAGCAGGCTGGCTGGGAGGGGGCTGCTCTGACCCCCGAACCCAGCACACTCGCCTTGCCTGCACCCTTCCTCATCCAAAGGCCGGCAGGTTGGGGGGCAGACCCCCCTGGATGAAGGAGAAGCTCTGGCTTTGCTAGGGGTCAGCTGGGCGCCCAGACGGGTTCAGCGCCCCCCACCATGGGCAGGGAGAGCCTGGATGAAACACAGAGCCTAGTTCTCCCATGTGTCTGCCCGCGCACCTCTGCTCAAGGGCTCGACCCCAGGGGCATGGCTCTGCCCGCCTCTCACGGCCCATAAATCTTGTGCCCACAGTCAGAGTGGCATCGGGGGCTTCGGGCTGGAGCTCGGCTCTGGGATTGGGATCAACACGCTCCCATGCGGCGATGGGATTCGCGAGCTGAGTCGGACCAGGGGGACCGTGGCTGGGCAGGTCGGATGAGATGGGCCGCACACCAGATCCCGTTTCCTGAAGCCAGTCCCGCTGCCAGACGGCCTTCCCCGGAGGATGGTGCCCCAGAACCACCATCAAACGCTCAGAGGCTCACGGGGCCTTTGAAGCCGCACGTGTGCGCGGTGGGGTAATCCGCCCCGCGGACCCTGTTTATGGAAAACGCCTGGCAGCAATTACCTGCTCTCCGGAGAGCGGGGCGGCGGTTTCTGTGACCACCAGGACCCTGAGCACAAACAGGACGCTATTTACACATTAAAGAGACACTTACCCCGACACCACCACAGGGCAGCCTGACGAACACGGACGTTAGCGAGCCTGTGGGGAGAAGAGAGCCCGGGTCAGGCGGCAGGGTCGCCAGGCACTAGCAGGGACGCAGTGTGTCCACCGAGGGGGCACGTGCGGCCGCCAGGGCGACACCTGGCTAGCAGAGGGTCCTGGGCTGAGCGGGCCCAGCGCCGGGGAGAGACCTCGCCTTCCCCACGGCACCAGCTGCTCCTCAAGGGGCGGGCAGCCCCGAGGGGAACCTGGCGGGGAACCAGCTGAGTGGCAGCGTCCAGAGCTCCTGCCGCGGACACGTGCTCTCAGCCCCGAGCTCTGGCTGCCACCCTCCCCAGCAGTGAGCAGGAGGCTTGGGGTTATCGCTGCCCCCTGCCCCGTCCCGGGGGAGCCCTTTAGATGTGGAATGCGAGTCACGGCAGGGTCCCCTCCCTATGCAGGAGTGTTCCAGATTCACTGGGATGTGCCCAGCTAAGAAACCACACAGCTGTGGGGCTGGCTGTCCAGGGAGGCCTGCGCAGGGTCCATGAGGCTCGGACTGTCCCCGCCCAGGGGCAAGGCCAGGGACCGTCTTCCTCCTAGATTTGAACCGGGTGCAGGATGACGACCAGCCTAGGAGGCGCCCCTTCCCCAAAGGGAGGTGAGGCCTGGGCCCACCTCATCCGGGTTCCTGGCCGGGACCATGCTGGGGACCCTCCCTGCCCCTCGAGATGGTGGACCTGTCCTGCCTGTGCGCACTGCTCTCCTCCAGGTCAGGGCCTCCCCCATCGCCTGCCACTGCGGCTCTGGACTGCAGTTCCCAAACTGCCCCTTGTCAGAGCCACACGGCCTCCAGCCCCCTTCCCTGTGAGGCCGTGGGCATGGCTGCGTCTCCTACTGCACCTGTGAGCCTCAACCACCAGACCAGGCTCCCTCCCCAGCTTGCCGCTGTGAGAAGGCGGTGACCAGGCAGCTCCCTCCAGGGTCTGCTGCTGACATCAGTCTGGCCAAGCCGTGTCACCGCCCCATACTAATCACAGAGGTCTTTCTGCATGTGGCTTAGAAATGTGCAGATTCAACTGAAAGAGGCAGGGAGACCACGGGGCAGTGTTGGGGCACCACTACCATCATCAGAGGTTACCAGTCACCACCAGGTTGGGATACTCAGATAGATGTCCTGATGACGGGTAAGCAGGTCTCAAGCAGTGAGACGCTATCTGCCCGGGCATCCTCACGGCCACATGGGCGCACGTCACAACACAGTCACGGCCGAGCAAGCACACGTCACAATACAGAGCTCGGTAGAGAAAGAGGAAACAGAACGGGCTATACTGTTATTAATGTAAATGGAACACACACAACACGTGTATGTGTGACGATACCCTTGGCTCATAAGAAAAACACTAAACGCTCACACAGCTGCGGAGGGCAGGGATTGGGGTCTGAGATGATGGAGGAACACTTCAACAAAGACACCACAGCAGCAGAGGGGCTTCCAGGGAGAACGATACTGGATGTACTGAGGAGGGCACCCAGGGGGGCGGGCCTGGCTCGGCGGGCGGGAAGCGACAGCTCCCGGCTCACCGCCCCGCCCCGTTTACTCTTCCCCGGTGACCCCTGTTCTGGCATCTCTCTCATTTCTGATCACCTGCCCTAAACTTTGGAGCCAGTTTGAAAACCTCATCCATCCTCCTGGTGGGGGACTTGAGTCCACCTGCACCCCAGCACGGGGACCAGTCCCCCATCCCCCGGACTCCTGTCCCTCAAGTGTCTCATGCCTGGCGGATGGGCAAAAGGGGTGGGCTGACCAGGAGGGTGGACGTGGAGTGTCAGGGTGAGCTGGGAAGACCTGTGCTGGTCAGAAAAGGACATGAGTGGGCTTGGAGGCCGCGGGGTGTGTTCAGGGGTAGTCCGACCACTCTCTGGCCTGAGGTCCCGCAGAAGTGGGGGTTACTGGGACTGCAGCCCCAGTGTTGTCATGGGGCCCACGGGCAGCCCCACCTGTGCTGGAGAGCGTTCCAGCAGCAGGGCTCCATGCGGGAAGGAGCTGAGCTGCCCCTAGGATCTGGGGCCAGGCTGCAGACCTTGCACTCGGCCGGATCCAGGCCTCCCTCTGTGGCCACTGACTTTGTCCCCAAGCTGCACCATCCTCGTCTTTGGGGGCTCCTTCTCACCAAGCCCCACTCAGCTACAGGCCAGGCCCTCTCCTCTGGGCCCCCTGCTGGTGCCGTTTCATTTCTAGATGTTTCGGCTCGTATCCATGCCACTTCGAGTGTGATAGGCTGGCTTCTGGGCTCCTCAGTGTCCCCTGTCCTCCCCTTCCTAGGAGTGGCCAGCTTGGACCACCCTGCCCTCCCCTCCCCGCAATGACTCTGGGTGTGGGGCCTGGACACTCCCAACACCCCCTCCCAAGCTCAGAGGACACAGACGTGCTTTGGGGGCCAAGTGGAGGATGCCGTCCACACTGAAGAGTCTGTGTCCAGTCTGCACCGCCCAGGGCCTCAGCCAAGGGAGAGGGAACAGCAGGGCGCCCCTCCACGGGGACCAGGGCCCTGCCCAGCTTTGGGCCAAGTGAACCTGCACGGCTCCTTCTGGTTTCTCGTGTGGTATCCTGAACCATGTGGTCGAGCGTTGGAAAACTCAGCGGGGTAGCATTCATCCTCCAGGGCTGGCCTCTGTGATTGGTCCCGCTTCAGTGTGTGTCCCCAGGTTCACAAGTCGAACTTTGACCCTAGTGTGACGCTGGGAGGTGGGGCCTTCGGCAGCGGCTTTAAGCCCTGAAGACAGAGCCTGCAGGAGTGGGGTCAGTGCTCTTCATAAAAAGAGAGCTCCCCACCCCTCCCACCATGAGGCAGCATTGGCCGTGAACCAGGCAGAGGCCCTTACCCACCATGCTGGCACCCTGAACCCACAAGTCCAGTCCTGGGGCAAGGGGCATGTCTGGACAACGTGCCTGAGCCTGGCTGGCTGGAGACTTCAGACTGGAAAGAGCCTTCCTCGGAGCTGGCCAGGCCTTGCCCTGCAGCTGTGGCCTGACTTCGTCCTGGCTCCCAGCAGCCCTGGTCCTCTTCCTGGGAGGCGGCAGCATGCTCGCGTCTGGCCCCCATGCTCTGAGACTTTCCAGGGTGCTCGCTGCAGGGTCCTCCCGCCCTGGGACCCTCGAGTGGCTCCCCAGTGCTTGCCATTCCTCTCCACGTCCTCTGGAAGCTCCCAGGCCCGCGCACTAGGGATGCTCCTTGGATTTCTTCTCTTCTCCGGCTTCCTGGTGTTCAGCCCTGGTCAAGTTCCTTGACTCTCTGTCCCGTCCAGCCCAGAACTCGGTTTCCGAGACCATGTTTCACATTACTCCCCCCAAATGTTTTTATTTTTCTCCTGTTCTCTTGTCTTGGCTCGCGTTCTGTGGACATGTTGCCTCCCCTCCAACGATTCTAAGGCCAGTCTTGGCTTCTGTGGCAACTCCTAGAAGTCTGGTCTCCGAGTGGTGAGCACCTTCCTAGGTGCCCGCAACCCCTGACCTTCTGCTCTGGCTGAGGGTGAGGGTGTGAAGCTCGTGGAAGGTCCAGGGACACGGCGGGCTCAGGCACCGTCATCACCACTGTCGAGGATCTCAAGGCGCTAGGTGTTGGGGTGCCCCATTGTCAGCTCCCTCTGGGCAGACGGACCCTGAAGGAGGTCCCCCATCTCTGCTGGGGGGTAAAGGTCAGCAGGCCGGGAGCCCAGGATGGAGGGAGGGAGGGCCGGCGGCCTCACCTCCTCTGGGCCTGAGTCTGTCCCAGCCCAGGGGCCCCCTGCCTGTCTGTCTGGGGCTACAGGGCAGCCAAGGGGACGTGATGGAGACCTCTCAGGCCCTGTGGCCTGGTCCCCTGAGTCCTGCCTGCCTGCACCTCAGGGCCAGGGTCTCTACAGTCCCTGTCACTTGGCTGACAGCGGGCGGCAGTGGGGGCGTCTGTCCCTGGGGCCAGCTCTGGACCCACTTCCTGGCAGGTGTCGCCCAGCTCGGTGCCTCAAGCCCCTTCCCGTCTCCCAAGTGTGGTGGATTCTGACGCCTAAAAGCCCAGTCACTGCACACAGTCCCCTGCCCAGACCCGAGCACACTTCCAATTGTACCCCGCCTCCAGCTATGTGCTTTCCAAGCAGTCAGCACCTACAAGGCGCCCAGCAGGAAAGATGTGTCCCCTGCGTGCACGGGGAGGTGGTGGGGCCACACTGCAGGGTCCCTGGGGAGGGGGGTGACACCCATGCAGTGAGGGCCAGGCACAAGGCCAACCCTCTCCACGTCCACCCTGGAAATGAGAGCAAACAGGGCACGGCCCGTCTCCCCCAACCCCAGCAGGACCCGAGAGTCTGGTTCTGGGACCCTCTCTGCCTGCCTTGGCTCAAGGGAGATGAGGGGCGTCTCGCCCCAGGGGGCTGGGACAGGTAGAGAAACCCAGGTTGGCGACTGTCCTGGCTCAAGATGATTAGGAAGTGGTAGTGGTGGTAGCGGGTGGAAACTGTCCAGAAAGTGTTCTGATGGGGGGCTCTGCCCTTGTGAGCCTGGGCACTCCACCTGTCTGTCAGCCCCACCTGCCTTATGGGGACCCTGACCACCTCCCTAGGGGGAAGGAGTTCTTTCCATCAGGCCCAGATCCCGTTACTTCATCTTGGGGGCTGCCTGTTCCAGATGAAGCCCCGGGCCCCAGGAAAGGCTCAGGCCACTGCCGTCCCCCTGGGAGCCTGGACGAGCGTCCCCAGGTGGACTCCAGGCCCAGAAAGGGGTGGCCAGGTGGTGGCTGCAGGCCCTGACCAGCCTCTCCCGTCACAACTCAGCTAGTAGAGATTCTGCAAAACCAGCGGTGCTCAGCCCGTTTGCTTCCCAACATGCCCAATGCAAAGCAGGAAGCCAAGCGCCCATGTGAACGCCAAGGGCGGGTTCCTCCTTGGACCCTCACCTGACAGCCTGGCCCGGGCACCATGGAGAAGGGCCGCCTCTGCCCCCACTGCCCACACACAGCCCGGTGGGCAACACTCCGCCACCTGCCAGGGCCCCAAGGGCGGGATGGCGGGGCCTCAGGCGCAGGCCGGGCTGGGAGCAGCCTTGCGGTAAAGGTAAAGAAGGCCTTGAAATACCTAGAAGTTTCTTACTGTCCAGTTTCTGCCTGTTGAGGGGGTTCGTGCCGTAGAGCAGGGCGTGCGTCTCCGAGTGCACTGTCTGCAGCTCCTCCAGCGTGGCCTTACGTCCACGGATGCACTACGGGACAAAAGGGGATGGGAGGCCGCCGCGGTCAGCCACAGCAGCAAACCGGCACCCGAGACGCAGCGGGGCTTCACGTGCGCATGAGCACAGTGTGACTTGGTTGTTGTGAAATCAAAAGCAAACACCACCCCACACGATATTTGAAAAATATTTGGGAAATATTTTAGAGGGCGTATACTTTAATTACAACTTAGACATTTTAGAAAAAAAAAGATAATTCCAGCCTTCAACGCTTTAGCCTTCACTGTCACGTCAATGATTTGGCATCAATTTGTTATTTTGCTTTCCAACTGTCTGGTCTTAAAATAGATGGAAACCGCCTCACACGTGGGGCTGCGCTCAGCTCTCATGAGGCCAGACCCCAGCTCTCTGGGTATTGAGAGCCTTCCTGGAGGGGAAGGCGGCCCATAGACAGCCTGACACCCCGGGCTGTGTCACTTCTTCACTTTGGATATTCCTCAGATCTTTGGCTATTTTCAGATGTTCCCCAGAGATTACCATGGACATCATTCTTGAGTTGAGCTACGTTTACTTAACCTTTTAGAAGCAGGCTAGTTTGTGAAGCAAGATTCTGGTCGACACCTTACACTTTCTGAGTCGGAGTAATGCAGGGGAACCGACCGGACTCCGGGTTGCTGGGGGAGGGCTTGGGCTCTCGGGGCCAGACGCACCCTGTGCAGAAGTGGGCCAGGAGCTGCACTCCCATGGAAACCCCCAGGGGGCCCTGGAACCATTCCTAACAGTACGACAGGCTCCCACAGACGCCTGCCTGCTGACCAGGGGCCAAGGACAGGGAGCCCAAGATCAGCAGGCTGTGGCCAAGACTTTCGCGGTCTAGCTTCCAGCGTGAAGGGGTACAAGGTGGCAGGAAAGCTGACCCACCCACACCATGACCTTCCACACAGAGTGGCTCAAAGCGGGGAGCCAATCCAAAGAGTGGGGGTGCTGGCTGCAGGCTTGGGGGTCTCAGGAATTCACGGCACGGCAGGTCCCCTAACCTCCCCTGCCTCGGGTCAAGTCCCACAGCCATGTCCTCTGGACCATGCCTTGCATGGCGAGTGCTCCCAAGTGTGCGGAGGGCGGGCCTGGCCTCCAAGCATAATGCTGCGAGGAAGCACTCCTCCACCCCAGATCAGTCCCCCCTCAGCCTGTGTCTCTTCACCCCGGGTCCGTCCCTTCAGCCTGGGTGTCTCACCCTGGGTCCCTCTCAGCCTGTGTTGCTCCACCCCGGGTCTGTCCCCCCTCAGCCTGTGTCTCTCACTCAGGGTCTCACTCAGCCTGTGTCTCTTCACCCCGGGTCCATCCTCGCAGCCTGTATCTATTCATCTCGGGTCCGTCTCCTCAGCCTGCGTCTCTCACCCTGGGTCCGTCCCTGTGTCTCTCACCCCAGGTTCAACCCCTCAGCCTATATCTCTTCACCCCAGGTCCGTCCCCTCAGCCTGTGTCTCTTCACCCCAGGTCATCCCCTCAGCCTCTGTCTCTCACCCTGGGTCCCCCTTCAGCCTCTGTCTCTTCACCCCAGGTCATCCCCTCAGCCTGCGTCTCTTCACCCTGGGTCCATTCTCCAGCCTGTCTGCAGGCCTGTCTCCTGGGTGTGGGGACTCCTGTGGCTGTCAGTGCCCGCCCTCAGCGTTGCTCTCCTCGCCCCCACCTTCCAGCTCCTGCCTTGAAACTACCCTGGCGGCCGCCGGCCTGAGGGGACCGTCCTGTGAGTGTAGAAGCAGCTCAGGGCCCCACAGGCCGAGTAGTGGCCGGGAGGATGGCCGGGCAGGGGGTCCTCTGCAGGAGGCGTGTCCACCGGACCGATGCTGCCCCCCAGTGGCGCGTCCTCATTGTGTCTGGAAGCAGGTGTGGCCTCTCCAGCCCTCTGCCTGGGGGCCCTATCGTCTCTCCAGAGGGACTCCTGGGCCGGATTCTTGGCCCAGACCTCCAGCCATCTCCTCCAGAGATCGTGGGTCATCATAAGGTGGCAAAGATGTGGGGTCACCAGAGACGGGCTGAGCTCAACTCCTCAACATCCCGTCCCGAGGAGGGGCAGATGGGGAGCGGGGCTCTGACCATACCCTCCAGACGGCACTGGGCTCTGAAGGATGGACGGAACAGTTCCACTCAGCCACAGGCTCGGGCTTTCCGGGGTCACCCTACAGAGCTCAACCCCCTGCCAACACCCTATCCCTGGCTTTGTGGAGTTCATGGTTTGGGGGACACAGCAGGTCCCCACTAGGTGGGCACACGGGAGGCCAGGCCCCGTCATCCTGGAGGGCTCCCGGGAGGTGGTGTCGCCTGTCTGCTCCACAGATGACAGTGCTATGGCGCCCACAGCCTGGAGGCCCCCTGCTTGTGCACAGACGCCCTTCTACCCCGACCCCCCTCCCCAGACCCAAAGTCCCTTACGGTGGCCACACTCCTGCATCAGAGGGGTGGAGGGACCACACAGAGTCCTTCAGCAGACCTGTCCTCCAGGACCCAATGTTCAGGGGTGCAGAGGTGGGGACCGAATTCTGGGCAGACTGACCAGACTGACCCACCACCTTCACCCTGCAGGCCTGAGGCTCTAACCACACCCTGAGAGGAGCTTTCCCAAAAACTCAAGGAAGAGAACCTCCAATGAAAAGCCAGCAGAAACGACCGTCTTCCCCCAGATCAGGGCCACCAGATCCCATCCCGTGGCAGAGGCCCTGGGATGGCCTGGCTATGCCTGGGCGATAAGAGGGAGCCTGGTGAAAGGCAGGCTTCCCAGAGGATGACCAGGAAGGGGAGTGGGCGAGAGGGGGCCGGGGAAGGGCCCCTCGGGTTCCTCCAGAGGGCAGGCCTGCGTGTCTGCCTGTGCAAGGGCGGCGTCCCCCAGGTCATCACACGCGGCCTGGCTCGCGACGCCCTCAGGGCTGCCCTCACCTCACATTTGCCTCGCAGGCCAGTCTCCTGCAGCCGCGACCAGATGCTCTGGATGCGCCCGGCGTGCTCCGGGTGGCTGTTGGTGTTCCCGCAGGCGCACTGGTGCTTCAGCATCAGCGTGTCGTACACGAGGCCTGCAGCGGAGGAGGCAGGGGTGGCTGCGCTCAGAGGAGCCCTCGGGGTACCCGGCAGCTGGTCCCCCTGCCAGGGGAGCTGAGCTCAGGGCACTTGCCCAACAGCCAGGGTGCGCAACACCCGGGGGAGACGGCGAGGGAGGGAGACATGAAAAGGCAGCCCTGTCCCCAGGACTCAGGGCTCTCATATCACAGGGACCAGGCTGACCCAGACAGTGGGGAGATTTTGGTCCCAAATTCAGGTCTGCCAGGGACCCGGTCTATGGAGTAGTTTGCCCCTGTGGACTGAGATCCATCTGTCCGAGGTTCTTGGGGCTCAGAAGGCTCGTTTTCTGCCTGTGGAAATGTGCAGAGCCGCTGGACAGGAGCACACGTGCCTGCACACACACAGAGACACACACAGGGATGCAACTGCATTTGAAATCAGCCTAGACAGTGGGGCGGGGGAGGGTGGGGCGTGGCCTTCCAATAACAGAGCAGCAGGACAGGAGCAGACTGACGGAAACACAGACGCACACGCCTGTCCACGTGGGCTGCAGGTACGCGCGTGTGTGGACAGCACCAGGACACGGGCCCCACCCGACGGCATCACGGAGACACAGCCGCGTGCTGCTGCTCACGGGGTGCGAGGCGGGAACTTCACCGTGAAGCCACCCGCGCCCCTTTCACAGACGGGGAACAGCAGAGAGCGAGCGGGGAATGGTCAGGACACTGCGGAGATGCGTGTGGACGCAGGAAGAGGCCCAGAGCGGCCCACAGCAGTGTGGGCCCCGCAGAGTCCTGGCTTCGTAAAATACACCGTGTCTGTGTCTACCTGCCTGTCTGGCTACGTGCAGACACAACCCTGGGCGTGTGGCCTGACGCTGACAGCGGCTCCCCCAGGGGTGGGGTCGGGGCCACCCACTGCCTGCTCGCTCTGTGTGCTTTCTTTCAAGGAACATGCACTGTTTCCTAAGTTTGTCAAACGGGAATAATGAAGAGAAACTGGGAAACAGCAACAGAGCGGGGCTCGCCAGCCAGGACACTCGTGGTGACATCATGTTGGCCCGTGGGCTCCCTCGTGGGGACCCCTGTGCACCCAGGGGGCACACGCAACATGAGAGTGTCTCCACTGGGTCCTGGGGTCGTCCGAGCTGTGCCTCCTAAGCAGGGGTCCAGCTCAGCCGATGCCAAGGACTCACTCTTAAAGAGCTACGTGCTGACTACTCGTGACACCTTGCCGCTCTCTGGTTTTCTTACTGCAAAGCAGGAATTTAACTTCTGGAAACTGACTATGAAACTCTTCTCCGAACATGATCAGTCTCCTTCCAAAATCTGACAAGGAGAATGTAGCCACGTCTGCACGTTACAGTGTGCAGAGAAACAGAGTGTTCAGTGAGATCTGACGGCACGGGATGAAATGGAACCACATTTAGATAACCTGTCCTGAGTGTGTCCTTGGGAAGAAACACCCGACGTATTAGCAGAGGACAGGGTGAGGCACTGTCCTGAGGCCCTCCGTCCCAGGCGGGGTGGGGGCTGGTAGCAGGGGCCGACCCGGAGCCCCTGGGCCGGGACAGCCAGTCCAGCGCCTCGACTCCGGCAGACGCTGCACTCAGCCACAGACCTCTGCCCTGACTCCCAAGGAATGCTTGCAGGCGGAGAGAGACTTCTGCAGGGTTGGGAGGCTGTGGGTGGGGGTGCAGCGAGACCGCAGGCAGAAGCAGGGCCGTGGGCCGTCCAGGAGCAGAAGTGTCTGGGCCGGCTGCGCCCTGCACCCACTCCACCTGCACGCTCCAGGCGTCGCCCGGGCCTCATGGGCAGGGCCCTGGGCGGAGCCTCGGTCCAAGGACAGGACAGACGAAGGAGGGCAAGGTGGTGACCCTGTCGACCCTGGGCGGGAAGCTGCCTGGTGCGGGCAGGCCCAGAGATGGGCAATTCTCTGAGGCCATGCTTCTCTGGGGAAGAGGAGACGGGCTTCTCGGCCAGGACAGACCCTGGTGACCTCTCTCTGTCTGGTGCCCCCAGCCTGGGGCTGAGCCTCGGGCAGAAGGTCAGGTGGGTGTGAGGCTGGGCACCACCCGGGAGCCTCGCCCAGTCTGAGCCTCGCCCTCTGGCCCCGCGTGGCACCTCCCTCACGCCCGCAGCTGTGGCTCCCCCGAGAGGGGGCCCTCGCTCTCCCCCGGCCCCCAACACCCCGCCCCACGGTACCTGTGGTGAACCTTGGCTTGGCTGGAGGCTCCTGCACGGACATGGGGAAGGTGGCGGACGCGGGGGAGGACTGCGCCCGGGATAGGGGCCGGTGCCCGCCAAAGGACACGGGGATGCCAGCGGCCTCCATGGACGCCTGGTAGTTCCTCAGCTGGTGGATCCGCTGCTGCTCCAGGAGGAGGGCTTGCTAGAGGCGGAGGAAAGGGGCCGCTCTGCTGCTTCCCAGAGTCTCCCGTCCCCGGCTGTAGGGCCACGGGGGGCCCTCTCTCCCAGACCCTCCACCCCACCGCCCCCGGGCTCCCAGTGCAGAGCCTCGTGCCAGGCTGCCGGGGAGAAGCCTGCCCTCTGGGCCAGGAGGGCGGCCAGTGAGGCGGCGGCCTAGGCCTCTGCTGATGAGTCTGGACATCCCCACGGGGAGATAGACTGTCAGCGGAAAAGCCTGCCCAGAGCTGATGGGGGGCCCGGGCAGCCTGGGGCCCGTGAAGGGCTCCTTGAGGAGGTGACACCTGGGAGGCGGGGTGGCAGTACCCAGGCAGAGGGTGCTGGTGGGGGAGTGGACTCTGGGGTGTGAAGGCAGGGACTCGGGGTGGGTCCGGTTTTGCCCAGGGAGGCGGATGGAACCCGGGGAGAGGTGGTGGGACGGGTGGGGGGCCTGCCCGGCCCTGCCAGGAGCACAGCTGCTTCTGTGGGGACCCAGGAGGTCTCCTCCCCGCACGGCCGAGGAGGGAAGGGCAGGACACCCTACTTCGGGTGCCCTACGGCGGGGGGGGGGGGGGTGAGGAGCAGGCCGCTGCCCCTGCCTTGGGCCTCCCTCCGCAGGTGCTTCCTACCACGGCCTCTCCAGGCGTGCCTCCTGAAGCCCCTGGAGCAGATGCCCGTCTCAAGGTGGCTGTAGACTGCTGCACGTGCCACCGCATTTCCCCGAGACGAGCCCTGCTGCGGTCCTCCCAAGAACCAGACCCCCAGTGCCTCTGACCACTGCCTCAGGCTCAGAGCCCAGGGATAACTCCCCGAAGAGAATGCCGACCACCTTATCATTGGCAAGACAGCAGCCCTAAAAAACCGCCTCCCAGTTTCACACCAGCGCAGTGAGAGCACGCTGAACTCCAGCTGTAAGAGGAGGCCGCCGCCTCTGTGAGCAGGCGAGGCCCTGACCTAAGCCGCCGGCGTGGGAACGAGGCCCGCCACCCGGACGGCCCGCCTGGGGCGCTCACACCGCGGGAGTCCAACGGCAGCGGGGACGGTGGCTTCTCCTGTCCTGCCCTCCTTGCTGTCATTAGCACTGGCTCCAGGGGCCCTTGAAGAGTAGGGGTTTTAGCTCTAACACTGGCTGAGACATGGAACAGGCTGCCCTCTGAATGAGAACTAGCAAAAGTGACCGCCAGCCACCTGTGGCCCCGCCTTTAAACGCGGAGCCGGAGAGAAGGCTGACCTGCTACCCAAGAGGGGCTCCCGGGAAACCGAGGCGCTGAGCTGAGCCTTGGTGTCACCTCCATCCTAGTCCCGGGGTGGTGGGGGAGGCACCCCCTGGGCTGTCGGCGGAGGAGGAGTATGCCTGGGCAGCCAGCACTGGGCCCACAGGGAGGGTTGGGTGAGCCAGGGCCCCACAGCCCAGGTGCTGAGCTCCACAATGAAGGACACCATTAGATTTTAGAGTCCACCCCTCGGACGCCCTGGCCCAGCTTCTCAGGAACAAGACCGCTCCCTGGGGGCACTCAGGCCTAAGATGGGGTTTCGACTGGCTAGCTGGCTGTCCTAGTGCTTTCTCGTCCTGGCCGTTTTATTCTTCACTGTAAGTTAATGAATCATCCATTGGGTGTATTCATCACTCTTAGGAGTCTGTTAACTGTCACCGCCAGGGAACCTCACTGGCTCTGGGTGTCCAGACCAGGCTGCTTTTCTGGATCTGTCAGGCTGGTCACTAGTGTCTTCTTGGGCCCAAAGGTCCTGGCTTCTGACCAGATGCTGCAAACCTTCTTGATCAATGATTAAGTCAGCCTCCCTCTTCCCCTTCTATGCTGAATCCACCAGCATTCGGATTTGCGTTAATCTGCAGCCTTTGGGCCTGAAGAGGAACCATCCCTAGGGAGTCTGGGGCTTGTTCAGCTGAGAAGCAGGTGCATAAATACACACAGTGGTCAGAGGGCCAGTGTCTCTGGGGGTGATACCTGCAAAGCAGGGCTCACGTCACATCTGCCTCCCGTATCAGGAGGGAAAGCTGGGGGCCAGGACCGGCAGGTGTGGAGGACGAAGACCTTGGACTTGCTCTAGGGGCCCTGCTCACCCCCTGCTGCCCGTCCCCCCCCCCCCCCCCCCCCCGCGCGCACCTGTCTGAAGAGCAGCTCCTGCTCCGTGGGTGGCCGCTGGCCGGGGTCCGCCTCCCGGGGGGGCTCCGTCTCCTCGTCGTCACTCTCGATGGGCTCCTGCTTCACCTGCACCCCGGCCAGCGCGTGGGCCTCCTTCTGCCCCGGGAGCCGGTCCGGGAAGGGCTCCTCCAGGAGTGCCTGGTGCTCCCGCAGCTCCTCCTCTGTCTCCTCGGGGTGGCTCTCGGGCTGCCGGGCTGGCTCGCTGGGTTTGGGGATCATCTGTAACACAGGGTTACCAGGTGGAGCGCGGTGGGACGGGGGGGAGGGAGGTGCTGGGACAGGAAGGGGGTGGTCACAGAGCCCACGTCTCGGGATCAGCAGGGCTGACCTGGGCTGAGGCAGGACACACACAGAGCCCACGTCTCAGGATCAACGGGGCTGACCGTCCGAGGACGCTGTCACCCTGGGCTGAGGCAGGGGACATGCAGACACACACACAAAGACACACACACACACATGCATGCATGCACACACGTGTGCCGGGCGCTGTCCATGGTGTGTGCACACGTGCGCGCACACACACACACACAGACATGCCAGGAGCTGTTCGTGGTGCTGAGATAAAACACAGTCCCACACACACACAGACACACACACAGACACACACAGACATAGACAAAGACACAGACACACACACACACACACAGAGACACAGACACACACAGAGATACAGACAGACACACACACAGACACACACAGATACACACACAGACACACACACACCCACACCCCGGGCGCTGTCCGTGGTGCTGAGATAAAACACAGGCTAGTGTGGTACCTGCTATCACGTGCCTGTTTGCCAGGCACAGTGAATCGCAATGCAGGCACTCACCACAATCGCAAGGTGTTGACCCACGTCCATACCTGGGTGTGAAGTGGGGCTGGGGGGGGTGCACCCTCCTTCCTTCTCAGTCACCCCACCCACCACCCCAGCAGCTCACAGCCAGGCACCACAGGGACAGGCGGCCTCTGAGTGCGCTCACCCGCGCCGCTGGCCCTGAGCCCGCAGCTGGCACACCACGCCCCGTCCCTCCTGAACTTCCACGCACAAGAGCCCCGCCCTGCCAGGGAGGACGGACCCTTCCTCACGTCCTGTTTCTAGAAGGAAACCAAGGGCTTCCAAGAAGCCTCAAGTTTTAGTCCTGAGCACTTGTGTCTTAAAAAGTCCTCCTGGAAGCACCTGCTCCCTGACCCACACCCGGACGAGCGCAGCCTGGCCCATGAGGGGGGGCCTGGGGATGCCTGTGCTAGGGCTGGGCTGCAGGCATGGTGAGCAGCCGGGCCAGCTGCACCGGGGGCCCCAGGGCCAGGCCCCAGAGGAGAACGGACCCACTGGGCGAGGGACTTGTTCTAGTGACCGTCCCCTAAGCTGCTGTACTAAGCTCTGCAAAGGAAGCACGCTGTGAAAGGCAAGCCCGGCCCCTCTCTACATCCGCCCCAAGGCAGCATATCCTCAGGAAGATCCAATCCAGCCGGAACATGGAGGACACAGCTCCGGGAGCAGGTCCGTGCTCAGTGGAAGGTGAGGGGTGTGAGTGGGGACAAAGCCGCGGGGTGGGCAGGGGGCAGACAGGCTCCAAACCATTTCAAGTAAACAATCCTCCAACCTTCCATCTGGTGATTTGACTGACTTTTCACAGTGGTTCATCCAAAAAAGTGTTCTGAAAATCTGTCTTTGAAGATTTGGGGATCTGTCCATCTCATCTGCTTCCCACATACCTGGAGCTGGTGAGGCCCCGCTATGAGCTTTGTGCCTGGACAGAGTCCACTGGGGGTGAGACCACACCCCCCCCCATCCGGCTGGGGGCAGGAGGACCCATCTCCACCAGCAGAGGGTGCTGGGCCTCTCCCGGGCCCCCCAGGTCCACAGGGGTCTGGAAACCTCAGCAGGTGGCCAGGAGCCTCAGCTTTACGGTCCATGGGGCCAAAGCGCTCGCGTTTCTGTCATCCCTCAGCGTCTGATGCAGAGCCCAATAGGTAACAGGCTGGGGTTGACGGGAGGTTTGGGGAGCCCAGGGCCTGGGAAGGTGGCTGGGGGACAGACTGGTGAGTAGATGTCACAGCAGAGTGACGGGGAGGGAACAAGGATGGGGGAGAGTGGGCGCGGGCAAGGCCCCTATGCTGTGCTCCAGGGTGAGGCTGTGAGGGAAGAGGCTGTGGGCGCTGCGTGGGGGTCAGGGAAGAGGACACGGGGACAGGGCGTGGACAGCGGGGGGGATATGGGGACGCGAGCCCCCAGCAGCACAGACTTAAGCCTCCAGACAACGGTCTGGAGGCAGGTGCTGTCTCAGAGCGGGAGGCAAGCTCCTCTCTGCTGTGGGAAGATAAAGAGTCAGGCTGAGAACAGGTGGGGTCAGGGGACTGCCCGCAGAGAAATGACCCTTTGGGGGCTCAGTCGGGAGCGGGCGGAAGATCAGCAGAGGGGCTGGTCCAGGCGCGCTGGGGGACCCTGGGGATTCCAGGCCAGGTGCCTGAGGACAGCTGCACGGAGGGAGGTCGGGGCGGGAGGGGCACGGGACCCGGGCCTGCCGCAGAGAGGCTGAGACCCACACTCTGGGCGACCTGCGAGGGGCTGTCCTGGGAAGGGGGATCGGAGCAAGGGGCCGGGCTATGGGCCAGGGCTGGAAATGATTGTTAGGAAGAAGCAGGCAGACGGGAAACAGAGGCGAGGCTTTTCCCAGGGGACTTGGAGAAGCTGTGTCTGATCCTGGAGGAGCCGGGGCTGCCCCAGGCCCTGCCAGGAGGTCAGGTCCGAGTGGGCATGCGTGACCTTGGGAACGACCGCGGTGACCCAGCAGCAAACAGCACACGCAGACCCGCTCTGTCTCCCCAAGGCCTTCTGGACCTCAGGAGCACCCTCTCACCAACTAAACGAGAACGGAGGTAACTCCATGTTTGGAACAACAAGCTTCTAAAAGCCAGACTGGAGTTCAGGGCCCAAACCAAACTGGTGAGCAGGCCAGCATTTAAGGTTACTGGACACACTCACCATTGGATGCCCAAACAACTGGGCCCCAGTGTTCGTGTTCACAACTGAGCTGAGGAGCAGTAGCCCATGCGAGGAATGGCTGAGACCCTGGTGCACTCCAGCCAGGGCTGCGGGGTGGGGCTGCGGGCCTTGGCTCAGGAGCCTTCAGGCCACGGGCCCAGAAGACAGAGGGCAGAAATGTCGGTGCTGGCAGTGCTGGGTATGACTGTCAGCTCCCTGCACCCTCCGGGAGATCAGTGCATAAACACTTCAATCAGCTGTCGCTCGTGACAGCAAATCAATCACGGAGGGAAATCCAGAGAGATCAGCCGCGTCTGTCTCTCTGTTGGAGAACATACCACATGTGAACAGGTGTTCCCATCTTTCCAGTCTCCTACCCTATCACTCAGAGAACGACACAACCCAATTAAGAAGACAGTCGGCATCAGAAAGGTGACACAGAGTGCCTCTGACACTTCGGCCTCATCTTGCCCACCTTAAAGGTGCCTTTCCTGCCCTGCAGGGCTGCATTCAGCCACCCAACCCACTCCCGACCCTGCCCTGTGCCATCTGGTAGGGGAGCCCGCCAGGCACAGGGGCTCTGGGGCAGGGGTGCTGAGCCTGTGTCCCAGCGCTTGGGCAGTAGGGCCTGGTCTGAGGCAGCTTGCTGTTTGTTCAGGGCCCCCAGTTCTCCCAGGACAGGAGCTGCTGGGCAATGTGATGGCTCTGCGTTTAACCTTTGGAGGAACCGCTGGACAGCTTTCCAGAGTAGTTCCTCTCATTCTCTATCAGAAAAGGACTTTGCTTCCAATGTTAGCATTTGGAACCAGTTATTTGAAACTGCTGCTCTTGCTTCAATAACCAGCAGGAAGGGCCACATTGACCTCGGTGCTGCTTGCTGCTAAAAGCAGGTTGGGAGTGACCGATCAGATGTTGGATGGAGGGACGCAGACCTCTGGGCAGGAGCCCTTTGGCCGAGGTAGCTGCAATGGGCAGGCAGAGCGCCAGTGTCCAGGGGCCTGTGCTTCGGGGGCCCTGTGCCTCTGCTGGGCACTCTGCTGGGCATTCTCCGCTGGGGACTCACTGCTGGGAGTTTGCTTACGAGGATAAATCCCCTTAAGAAACCCCAGAGACCCGTGAGGGGCAAGGAGAATAAGCCACCCAGGGACACAGACGCTTCGGGAACATAGCCCACCCCACTCCTGCCTCCTTCATGCACCAATGGGACAAGCTGCTCACTGCCCTTGTGTCCCCGGCCCGGCCCCGCCCCGACGTGTTCCAGGCCCCGCCCCCACGACTCCTGGCCCCGCCCCGCGCCTCACCTTGTTGAGGTGCAGCTGCGGCTGCTGGAAGTGCTGCTTGTGCTTCTCCAGGAACTGCTGGTGCTGCTGCTGGATGACCAGGTGCTGCAGCGCCTGCGCGCTCTGGGGCAGCGGCGCCGACTGCGTGCGGCCCAGCGGGCGGTGCTGCCGCAGCTTGTGCACCGAGGGCGCCACGCGCTCAGCCCCTACCAGGGGCTGCGCGTGCAGGGGCAGCGCGCCCAGGCCTGCAAGATAGCGGTCTGGAGAGAGCACGGGGAGGGGAGGAACAGAAGGGAGGGGCGAGGCCTGGTGAGTCCGTGACGGAGGCTGGCCGCCACAGCCTCCCCGAAGCCCGCCAGGCCTGCTCCTGCACGCTGACCACCCGAAGCCTGGACTTAGGGGCAGCGGCCAGTCATCTGGTCCCCCCATACCCAGGTCCAGGTCGTTAGTGGGCAGCCCCAGCACAGGCGCCCTCAGAGGAAGGGGCCAGGGTCTGGTGGCTCCAGAATGTTCTGGAAGACCAGCGAGTGGGCATCTTCTTGACAGCCTCAGAAACCCAGGTGTGAGGAAGACACCTGCCCTTATGAACCAAACCATTTTAAGGGTCTCAAGACATCGATTTTATACACAAAGAGGGCATCAACACTTGAAAAAAATTCTGATGCATGTTGTCAAAATCTCTGCAAATTTCTAGGAAACGCTGTCACCTCCTGCCCAGGAGAAGGGCAGCTTGGCCGCACCGTGTCTGGGCTGAGTGTTTAAATTAAGAATCTGTATGGACAGAAGAGGGTAGGTTTGAATCTGTGTTTGAATCTTGCTTCAAAATGCAACCTCCTCATGTGAACCAGGAGGTGGAATGTTCTCCTATATTCCTTTCAACCATCAGTACTTTTTCTTTTACAAATTGTGGGTTTAGACAGTTTACCATTTTCCCTGGTACCACAGGCAAAAGGGTGTAACAGACCCTTCCCAGGGCCCCTGAGTATCTGTCCCCTGGCACCAGAGCTGGAGAAACTAAACCACATCACTCAGGCTGCCTGTGACCCCAGATCAGGGCGTCTGACCAGGAAAATCACAGGTAGACAGGCCACGCCAGCTCTCAGCCACCCAGCGCTGACTCCTGGAGGGGGGGCTGTGTTGCCGTGTTTAGTCGAACCCAAGCCCCCTCCAGGGGGTACTGACTGTCAGTCTTTTTCTAGTCCCTTCCTGGAGATTATTTCTGTATTAAAATTTTTACTTTGTGTACAAATAGAAAAAAAAAGTTCAACTCTAGCTAAATAGTCCTTCACTACCTTTTCAAAAAGTTAACCAGTCACAGTTCTCTAAACCACCATCACTTTTTATCCAACCCAAACAGTTTTCCGGAAAGATAAGTTTATCTTAAACCTTATGATCTGCTTGGCTAGTAAACTAAAGTGAATAACTCGAAAGGTAGAACCAATTCTGTCCTGGGTTTTCTATTGATAGAAAAGTTAAAAACAAACAAAAACACAGCATCAGCGTGGAGAAGGTCTTTCATCAGTTGTTGGTCTGGTAGCTCAGACAGTAAAGAGTCTGCCCGCAATGCAGGAGATCCAGGTTCAATCCCTGGGTTGGGAAGATCCCCTGGAGAAGGAAATGGCAACCCACTCCAGTATTATTGCCTGGAGAATCCCATGGATGGAGGAGCCTGGTGGGCTACATACCATGGGGTCACAGAGTCAGACACAACTGAGTGATTTCACTTTCACTTTCTTTCACTTGGTCTGGGTATTATGGGGGATTAAATCATTTCACCAGCTTCCCAGGTGGCGCTAGTGGTAAAGAACCCTCCTGCCAATGCAGGAGACATAAGAGATGTGGGTTCGATCCCTGGGTTGGGAAGACCCCCTGGAGGAGGGCATGGCAACCCACTCCTGTATTCTTGCCTGGAGAATCCCATGGACAGAGGAGCCTGGCAGGCTGCAGTCCATGGGGTGGCACAGACTCGAACATGACTGTGAAAGTCACTGAGTCTATACAGTCCATGGAATTCTCCAGGGCAGAATACTGCAATGGGTAGCCTTTCCCTTCTCCAGGGGACCTTGCCAATCCAGGGATCAAACCCAGGTCTCTCACATTGCAGGTGGATTCTTTACCAGCTGAGTGACCGGGGAAGCCCTAAGTGACTCAGCCTGCAAATCGTTTCATGGAGGGAAGAAGGATGTCAGCCACTGGACGCTGCACTTATGGGATTAAAAGTCCACTTAGTCACTGAAAGTCACCCTCTCAGAAGACATCACTTGTTTTTAAAGCTTCCTGAGCCCCCAAGAATGAGGGTGTCACAGGTGGCAGGGCTGCAGAGCCCTGCGTTGGGGCCACTGGGCTGGCCATGCCAGCAGGGAAGCGGCTCTCGGTTTTAGAGGAGGAAACACTTAATTCCAGAGATCCAGTGTCTGCTGTAACCCCCGTCAGGGAACCAGGACCCCAAGTGAGCTGGAAAGGCGGGGACTCTGGGTGCTCCAGGGCCCCCTCCCTGCGATTGGGGCTCCAGCCACTTGATGCTGGCCCAGAAGCCCGCCTTGGCCGGGAAGACACCACCCTGAGGACACAGGCCTCTGTCCCTGCGGGGTGTGGGCAGCTGGCGGTGGAGAGGCCTGACTTCCAGTCCCCAGTGCTGGGGGAGCCCGTGTCTACACGGAGCCCCGGCTGTTCAGGCTGGACCCCGGTCTGGTTCCCCTCCCTCCCCTCACCTCTTACCTCCACCCCCTTCACCCCAGATTAGGCTCTAGTTCTTCCGGCAGAGGGGTGGGTAAAGCTGTGGGGCCCCCACACTTGAGGAAAGTGTCATGATCAGCACCCCTTAAAACTGGACATCTGACCTTCCAGGAGAAATACCCCATACCTGGTCCAATGTGGACTCAGGCCACGCTTGAGTTCAGAAGTTTCTGGTTCAGAACTGGAAGATGACCCCTCAGACCATTCACAGGAGCTTTTGATGGTAACTGGAAACTGGGTGGTTTTCGGTATGTGCTGTGAAACTTCCAAGAAAGAGGGCCCAGCACATTAGGGTCCAATTCTGTCCTAGTGACCAGCTGGCCTGTGGAGCCTGGCTGGATAGCAGGGCCCTGGCAGCCTGTGGCTGCCCTTGTCCAGCCCCAGTGAAGGGACCTGAGGGTGGCCGGTGCCAAGCGGCTCCTCCCGGGGACAGGGCGGGCCAGCCTCCTCAGAGGTCCTCTCTGGAGCAGGAGGTAAAGACGACAACGGGACGGGAGCTCCTGGTGAGCACCCAGCCCTTCCGCGGACGCCTGGGCTGAAGGTTTCCTTCACCTGCACTAACAGTAAGTGAATCTGCAGACAAAGGCGCCGCGCAGACGCCCCCACCAGGTATGGGGGTTAAAGAAAAAGAGAAGTTGAAAAGCCAAATCGCCTTCTGTTCTGGGCCTGGTTCGGCCGCGCCGGCCTTGGCACTGGGGATCCTGTTCAGTCCATGTGGATTCTCACGTGAAATCCACGTGAGACAGGTGACTCCTGTGGCCTGAGCCCTTACACACCCACTGCCCAACTTAAAGAGTCTTTACAGCTGGGGTGTGTCGACCTGCACACCCCACCTTGACCAGCTGCTCAGAGTTCAACCTGGGAACTGTCTGGGGCACTGGGCTCTTTTCGGTAGAACTGGCACGTGATCACCAGCTGTCAGGAGCCTCCTGCAGTGGCGAGGACCGAGGCTGTGGGAACCACTCTGAGCAGGCGCCGTGTGGAACTCACACCCGCACGGCTGCTCCCCGACAGACCCAGGCCGGCTGCTCCTCCCGCACGGTCAGCCTTTGTGGAATGATGTGGCCCTAGCTCTGACACCATCTGTCCACAGTGACCACCAGCAAGCAGGCACGTCTGTGGGCCCTGGGAACCTCAGAGAACCTACCAGAAGCCAGCCTGCAGTGTGAGCCCAACCCTCCTTCCTGACATGGCTCAGACACCGCCTGGCACCAGGTGCCACCGCAGAGGTATCTGCTGTGCCTTTTCTGGCATCAGACGCTGAGGGGGTGCCGAGCGGGGCTGCGCAAGGTAACTCGGTGTCTGCGCTCCGGGGGATAGAGGTACACAGAGAAACTGCCAGTGCTGAGCGCCCGGGAGGCCCCCAAGCTGGGCCTGACGTGGAGGAAGGGCTCTGAGGCCGGGCATGCAGAAGGCGATGTGGGCCTCGTCAGCGCTGGGTGAGCCTGCACCCCGAGCGCAGCACGGGTCGGGGGTTGTGCGCCAGGCCGGAGCTGTCTGCGCTGGTGGAATGGTCCCCGTTCCTACCACGCCTCAGCCAGTGGCCACATGAGAACGTGGCGAATCACATGTGGCCTGGAGAAGCCATAGCCAGCCACCGCTTTTAACTGTTACTGTCCAGGGGAAGGACAGGGGCAGGGGTCGTTGGGGAGTTTGGGATGGACGCATACACACCGCTGGGTTTAAAATGGGGAACTAACAGACCTGTTGAGCAGCACACGGAACTCTGCTCCGTGTGGTGTGGCGGCCTGGATGGGAGGCGGGTTTGAGGGAGCACGGATATGTGTGTATGAGTGGCTGGGTCCCTCCACTGCCCACCTGAAACAGTCACCGCACTGTTGTTAACAATGAAAGTGAGATTTTCACTATGAAAGTGAAAGCCTCAGTTGCTCAGTCGAATCCGACTCTGTGACCCTATGGACTGCAGCCTGCCAGGCTCCTCTGTCCATGGGATTTTTCTAAGCAAGAATATTGGAGTGGGTTGCTGTTCCCTTCTCCAGGGGAATCTCCCTGACCCATGGATTAAATCTGACTCTCCTGCATTGCAGGCAGACATTTCAGTGTCTGAGCCACCAGGGAAGTATTGTTTGTTAATTGGCTATACCCTAACACAAAATAAAAGTGAAAAGAGAAAAAAAAAAGTGAAAAAGCCACAACTTCCAGTGTCAATGTGAACAGCCACAGCTCTGGGCCTGGGGAGGGCTTCCTGGCATACCTACAGGAGTGTAAGGCGACCCCAGGGAGGCCCGGGAACAGGGAGTGGGGCAGGGAAGGGCCCACACGACGCTGGGAAGGACAGACAGGCCAGCTGGGAAGTAAGGGAGAGAGCAAGGGTGAATGCTGAGAACGATAAAACCAAACGTCTCCACCAGAGCAACCAACAGCTGAGGGGAACTCCCCTGCTGATACTGACCCTGGGGACTCTGTCGGCCCTCCTAAAACCTGGGGAGGAAGCTAAAGACCCAGCTGGATGGCGCCTGGACCTGGGAGGTCAGCTCTGCAGCAGGGCCCCCTCATTTAACAGCGAACCCTGAGCACTCTGTCACTCGTAAAGTAACACCTTTACACTGCTGTTGCTATGCAAATCTTATAGCAAATTTGTGTGTGTGTGTGTGAGTCACTCAATCATGTCTGACTCTTTGTGACCCCATGTACTGTAGCCCGCCAGGCTCCTCTGTCCATGGGATTCTCCAGGCAAGAATTCTGGAGTGGGTTGCCGTGCCCTCCTCCAGGGGATCTTCCCGACTCAGGGATTGAACCTGGGTCTCCTGCATTGCAGGCAGACTCTTTACCATTTGAGCCACGGGGAAAGCCCTAATTTTTTTTTTTTCTAAACATAACCACCCATTAGATGGGGCACATTTAAAAAAAACAACATTGCTGCTGATAGGAACCCGCTGCCCAGCAGGGCCAGCTCGGTGCTCCATCACACCCTGAGCACCCAAAGGGCAGACACGTCAGGAAGCTGCAACCTGCTCTCGGGAAATCAACCAGAAGGTGTGTCTGACGCTCTGGCTTCCACGCCCCTGGCCTGTGAGTGGACTCGGCCTCTCCGGCCACAGCCTGGCGTGGGAGGGCTTGGGAGCAGGAGTTCTGGAGGACAGGTCACCCGCCCTCCCCCAGGGAGCCCAGGACGGCCCGACGTGGCCTGCTCACCTGTGACAAGGGGCGTCTGTGCAGGTGGCTGCTCCAGGAGGACCACGTGTTGCAGGAGGGAGCCAGGGGCCGCGCCGGCGTCACGCTCCAGGGGCGCCGTGCCCAGGTAGGGGGCGAGGTGGGTGCCGGGGAAGAGGGAGATGCGCTGCTGCAGGGCGGGGAGGGCCAGTCTCTCGGCCTCCTGCTGGCCGGCTGCCCCCTGGACAGACAGGCACAGCCGGGCGCCCGGGTCAGGGGCCTGGGGGGCGCTGCCCCGCATCACCGCCTCGCAGACCCCAGGGGCGCCCACTTACCGTGGAGGGGCCGGTGGCAGGCAGCCCCAGCGTGATGTTGGGCAGGGATGGTGAGGTGTAGAGGGGCAGCGGGCCCACCGAGCCCTCTCGCGCCACGAGTCTGTGCGCCAGGCTGGTCTGCGGACAGAGCACACGGGCGTCACGCAGGCTGCACGGCCGGCCTGTGGCCCTAAGCCTGGGCCACAGGAAGCGACGAGAGAAACCCTCCAGGGCAGGCTGAGGTCCCCGGAACAGAGCCGTGTGAACAAGGACAGCTCGGAGGCAGACACAGCATCACAAAGCCATCAATTGATTCACGACCTGTCCCTCTCTTGTTTGCTCTTGTTCAATCCACACAACACTGTAAAACTATCAGAATAAACCTAGGATAATATTCTTAAAAATGTAGTCTTAGGATCAGGAATGTCTTTCCAAACATCATGTGAGAGGTAGGAACCAGAGAGGGAAATGTAGATTATAGAAAAATGCCTTCACATAAAAGGCAAATAACAGTGATGACAACGTTGGCGACTGTAGTACAGACAAAGGCGATATGTAAAGAGCAAGCAAATCAAACAACAATGAGTGAGAAGCAACAAAGAAGACCAGGATGGAGAAGAAACTCATTTGAAAAAAAACATCAGCAGTAATCTAAAAAAAAAAAAAAAGATCTAAAAAAAAAAAAACATTAAAAAACCTATGCAGTTGGCAAAGATATTTTAGAATGACAACCGCATCTTGACCCAGAGAAACATAACCGTACTGCTGGGTGGACCATAATCAGCCTGCTCCTTCTACAGGACAGTTTGGCCATCCATGTCAAAAGTCTTAAAAACAGATCTAGCCTTTGATCTTAAACCCCACTCCACTCGCAGGACACGCTCTTGGGAGAGGAAGCTGGACACAGATGGACTTGACCTCAGCAGCATTCACAGGGCCCTACAGCCAGTCAGAGGGTAAATCCACGAGGTGTGTTCACACACAAGGACACAGTCATCCACGGGGACACTCAGGTTGGAAAGATCCTGTGGACGACCTGGAATCTTATTACCATGTATGCCTAAGCGCCAGTCTCCGAGGACTTGAATCACTGTCGTATTCCGTGTCGTTTTGCCTCTAGAATGAAGGTTCCTGGTAGAAAGGACACTGTTGTATTCACACTGCCCCCTCTCAGTAGTAGAAAATGACACTAATGATGGACTTAAAACCGGTTTTCTCCTAGCTCTTCTCACAATGGATTATAGAATTAAGGCTGAGAAACATTTTGCCTGCTTTAAGATTTCATTGGCACGGTTAGAAAGAATATGAGCTGAAAGTTACTGTGAACAAGGGCAGGACTGCAGCCCCGGCCGGTAAGTGCCCCTCAGTTGCCCCTCGGTCCATCCGAGGGTGGAGCGATGACCACCTCGGCGTGTGTTTGCTGGAGTCCTGTGCCGGGCAGCAGTCCCTGGGTGGCTTCCTGGTGTCACACGCACAGTGTCAGTGGAAACTCACACACACTTGTGCTCTGAGGGCACCGTAGGAAGGGCCACTCGGGAGGGAGGTTAGAGTGTCTCTCCTAGTGAAGGCTGCATCACTTTACTCTGTTCACATAGTAAATGGTACAGTAATGACTAAGGGGCGACTTTAAAAGTAGCTCTTTTTCTGGTTTTAAAAAAATCAGCAAGCTCTGATTTAGAGAAAGTGACTGAGCTTGCCAAGGAAAGCATGATTCCACTGTATTATCATTGCCCAGGAATAAAACAAGCAAACACTGAATGCTTCAAAGTTGTCATTTCCTCTTTATAACCAAGTCTTTTTTCCAAAAAAACAAACAAACCAAACCTGCTTCACGTTTAGAAGTCAAGCAGCCTTCTGGGAACTGTCTCATGTGCTGACTGGCTCACGTTTCCACTGCTGGCCGTCTACATCTGCCCTATGGCATGCCGTCAGCTGCCCAGGAAGGCCGGGGCCGGGGCAGCACCCCCACTGCCATCCCCAGATCCCACCTGGCTTTCAGCATCGCATGAAGCTCCCTCCCTGGGGAGAGGCTTCCAGGGTTGGGGAGCCCTGCTCCCCCCATGTAAGGACAATGCTGAGCATCCCTCAGTCCAGCTGGGAAAGGGGCTGCAGGACTGGGCCAGTGGCCCCCTCCCGTGTGAGGACCCCTGGCCGCCTCTGGATGCGAGGAGGAAGACGAGCGGCCAGCTCTGGCCTCGAGATTTCAGAGGCACTCAGGGAACTGCCCAGGCCTAACTCAACTGAAATCCACGAAGGACATCCAACTGTGACCACATTTTCAAGGGCTAGCCCTCTGATTACAGTAAATATCTAACATAAAACACACCAACTGCAATCTTTGTTTCTTGCAAATCCTTTGACATCTTCTATTAATTTCCAGTAGCTTAATTTACATGAAAATGCAATTTGTAAAAATTAACATGCAACTTAAACTGGCATCCACTCAAATAAGGCATCTCTACAGTAGAAACCATTAGGTGACTACCCATTGAAATAAAACCGGGATCTGTGAGCACAACTGACAAGCCACATGCAGCCTTTACAGCTCATTCTGGGAAGCAATTTCTAGGGCAAGTTCTAAAGCTGATAACAGATAGATCTCAGCTATGACCTCAGCCTCACAGAGACGGATTGTTAAAACTCTTAATCTAAACAAGTCTTTAAACGGGGAGGCTGAAAGGCACAGGTAATAAAGACGTACAAGGAAAAGAACAAAGGGGATTAACAAGCAAGAGGCAGCAGCATGAAATCAACTCAGTTTCTAAAAGTCTGCTTTGTATCTTAAGTGTCTAAAAACTGAAAATGGAGTGGACACGTGGGCCTGTGTACTTCAACCAAAACCTGTCAGACCTCTGGAGGGGCAGGACTCATTTCTAAACATTTAAGGAAGAGAGCAAAGTACCGTGTTTGACAAATGACAGCCTCCTGTAAGTTGGAAGGAACTTAAAAAAAAAAAAGACACCTCACAAGAACCTCACAGTCAGGACCATCCGAGCAGGAAGCGCACGGCACAGCCGGCTCAGCCCTGGGAAGTGGGGTGTGCAGCCGGCTCCCCTTCTGGCCAGCACCCGCCCTCCCCAGTGGAGTGGAAACTGGCCCTGTGTGGGGGCCGCAGGGCTGGCACCAGGTGGGAGCTCCAGACACTCGTGGCATGAGCCGGGGGAGCAGAGTGAATAAGGAGGAAAAAGAAAGCAGGGACTGAAGGTTCTGGAACATTGCCCTGACCCAGGTCTGGTCAAGGGTGCAGCCTGCAGCCAGCCCTGAGGCGCCCCCGCCTGGCTGGAGCAGCCCCAGGAGGGTTCTCCAGGAGCGGCCTCTCAACCTGCAGCACAGCTGGGGTCTGCCCGGCAGAGGTGAGGGGCACCGTCCCCCATGGCCTGAGGCTCGGAAGTCCTGAGATGCCTTGGAGACTCTGCCCCGACGGTCAAGATGGGAGGGCGGCTGGACACCGCCCTGCGGACGAGCGCACCGCTCACTGACCTCGGCCGGGATGCTGGGGACGGCGGGCGTGATCCCGTTCTCCGTGCTCACGTTCCCGGAGCTGTTGTTGGGCGAGCTGGGCGCGGAGCCTGGGGCACTGCTGCACGCCGAGTCTAGGAGGGAGAGACACTCGTGAGCCTGACCCAGGTCCCAGCGAGGACCCTGAGGTGTGAGCTGGGCTGGCCTCCCGCTGTGGTGGCCCTCTGTTCTGAGCTGGCCGATGGTGGAAAGGACAGGACCACAGTCCCCACCCAGGGGCCATGGAGCTAATTCCCTGCTCCCGGCTGTGCTGTCGACTCGAGACCTTCACAAACCCGTGACCCCAGACGCGCCCCTGAAACCTTCTGAGCTGAACACACACTGTCAATTTTACTCTTCTTTTGTAAATGATCATAAACACCAGAAAAACAAGCCCTGAACAATCGTTAATATTGTAACAAGAGACGAGAAAGCACAGAGGCCAAATGCCTGTGAACAGGGGAAGGTCAAGTGCGCTGTGCTCACGTACACAGCCTCCTCTGTCAACGTCTGCTTTGAGCCAATCCTCGAGTTTTCCAGACATCCTGGGAAAAGCTCAGCTGTTGGCCTCTGTGACTGACCAGGTTATCTGACAATGTGTCCCGGACAGTCTCCAAGCAGCTGTGCTGACCTGTATGGCCCCATCTCACCCACCATGGCCGGGGCTGAGGATGGAGCGTGTCCCACCCCGGTCCTCCCACCCTCACTGCCAAAGGAGCCACTACTGCTGTGTGTGCAAACCCGTGACGGGAGCCCCTGCGACTCTCTATGGTGACAGGAGGGGTGTCTTGCGTTTCTGAGTTCTCGTCTGGCTGGATGGTGTCCAACACTGGCGCCTCCAGGTACAGCCTCTCAGAGGGAACCAGCCTGAGCTGTCTGCCTTTCCCTCCCTAGAGCCTGCTTCCCTGATAGCTCCTCAATGCAGGAGACCCCAGTTCAATTCCTGAGTCAGGAAGATCCTCTGGAGAAGGGCTAGGCTACCCACTCCAGTATTCTGGCCCGGAGAATTCTACGGACTGTATAGTCCATGGGGTCACAAAGAGTCGGACACGACTGAGCGACTTTCACTTCACTGCCTGCCCCAAGCACACTGACCACGGGACCTCTGACGACTTAACATTCTACCCCGACCTAGACTTGCAGGCACGTGGAGCGGAAGCCTGGTCCATCTCCTGAAGCTGGATCCCAAAGGGGCTCAACAGGCATTTTCCAGGGCAAATCTCCACGCCCTGCTCCCCGCCACTGAGGCCCGGCCCAGGAGCGCGAGCCCATAGAGCTGCCAGTGGGGCCTGGGGGACTCAGACTTGGTTCCAGCTGAAGTCGGGGCAACAGTGAGGAGGCTGAGGGTGCCATGCGGATGGACGGCAGTGCCCACTCCCGCAGGCCCAGCTCTCACGGAGGAGACCCGATCCCAAGGGCACATGCATGACCCCCTCCACCCAGGGGACCGTGAGCACTCGAGTCCTCGCCACCGAGCAGCCATCCCCCTGGGAACACCCTGGCAGCAAGTGCCTCTGTCCACTCGAGGCTCCCTGAGACCCCCCTCGTCTCCCCCGTGCACTGACGGTAAACCCAGGCCCTGGTTCCCCACCCACCAGATCCAGAGCCTGGCCTCCACCAGGTTAAGTCACTTTCACACTGGGAAGGCCACCTGGGCTGGCACGTGTCACAGGTCACCCCCCAACACCCACCACGGGCATCGCCCTGCCTGGGCACCCTCCCTGCTGTCAGCCTGCCCCCAGTTGCACAGAGCCTCCCCTCTGGCCCTGCTTTAAACAGGCCCGCCCAGCACCATTGGCAGGTAAACCCTTCAGAGTGGGAAACCAGGACAACTTTTGGGGGCAATAAAAATTATATGTCATCTCTCCAACTTTTCACTCATCTTCAGCTCAACAGTGTTTGGACTACTTTTTCACTCCAATTCAAGGAATCTGGCCTAAGAAAGTAAATATGAATGCATAATCACCATGGTATCATTTGCATCAACACGGTGGAATATCATTAAAGGCGCAAGAGTGTTGTGACTAATATCGAGTGGGAAAGGGATCGAGTGTACACAGGGTACATGCCAGACCCGCACAGAAAGGACTGGAAGGAAATGCACTCAGAGGTTAACGGCATTTCTCTGGACAGGGTCAGAGGGGCGGCTGCTTCTCCTGTCCGCTCGCCCTGCCAGGCACAGCTCTGATGAGGGAGTAGGCACACACGGTGTGATGCGGCCAGGCCCCTGACCTGCTTCATGAACATCTGAGGGCCGCCACTGGCCGCGCCCTCGCCTCCGTCCCTCCTGGCCTCCCTGTACAGGCCAGAGGAGCCACGTCTGGGATGCCGCGGCCCTCTCCTCCCCAGGACCCCAGGAGAGGGGACCCCACCCTCCTGTCCAGAGGACCTTATTTTCCCATCTTCTGGAAAGCCAGCTCAGAGCATTCTGCAACCCCCCAGCCCCCTGGGGCTGTGCTGGACCGGAAACCCACCCCCATCTCCGTGCGGCCTGTGCCCATACGTCGAGCTCCCCCTGGCCCAGGGGGCACCCACCGCCCTCCTTTCCTGCTTCCCGCACGGTGCCCTCTCTGGGCGATGCTGCCCAGCACTGAGCAGGTGCCGCAGGCCATGTGTTCCCAGCCCCAGTGTGGTGCCTGGTCTCTGGAGTCAGAGAGGAAGCTGCTGGGAGGTGAGGACGCAGCTCAGCATTGCAGTGCCCAGCCTGGTCCTGACCTCACAGGCTGAGGGCGTGAAGGCCAGAGCCAGCCCCAGGACAGAAGTGGCCAGGCCTGACCAGTGGGGCTGCTGCCCCCGGAAGAGACTAGGCCTCGGTGCGGGGGGAGGCGGGGGAAACATGCGCCCTGCCTCTTGCGAGGCCCGAGTCTGCTCAGAACCCGCGGTGAGGGCAGCCTGGTCTCTCTATCAGAACCACCGGGCCCAGACCCGACTTCTGGCAGGCTCCACCCCGGCCGCAGGGCAGGGCTGAGGGCGCTCAGCTCACCCCAGACCCCGCGCTCAGAGCTGAGGCCCCTCCCACGGCGCCCAGGAGCCCCTTCTTCCTGGGGGGCGGCCCCGAGAACTGCGGGTCTCCATAAAACCCTGTCCTTGGTGCTCATGGGCCCTCCCCGCCTCTTTCCAGGCCACCTGGGCAACCCCTCTGTGCTGTGATTCCAGGAACGGGGGCTGTGCGCCCTCTGCACGAGGGGTGCGCCCTCCAGAGGCGGTGTGCCCCTTGAGAGTGGCGCGTGCCCTCCTGGCCGCACAGGCCCAGGAAGTGGGGTGTGTCCTCGGGACCACCAGGAAGGGCCTCGGCCCGATGGGTGTGCTTCCGCGCGTCGGCCACTAGGTGGGGGCCGAGAGCAGCGCGCGGACCCGGGCACGGAGACTCCCAAGCTCCCGCCTCCTTCCCAGGAAGACTGCCGTTTAATGGGCAGGGGCAGGTAAGAGACCTGGGCTCACCACCCACAGGGCGGGAGCTGTTAAACACTCCAGCTCCAGAGAACCTTCCACTTAGAATCCCTGACCGTCTTCCGGGATGTCCGGGGGCCTGACTGCTCTCAGCTGCCCTGCGGGTCCAGGCTGGGGGCTGGACACGCTGCCCAGGAACAGGGCTCTGAGCGCCTCTGGGGACCACCTGGGGCCCTCGGACTCAGTCCTGGGGGCTGGCACCGCCCTCGGGACTCGGAGGGCGGGTGTGGATGCGGAGAGATGCAGGGTTCCCAACTAAAGGGAGAGCGTGCAGGCTGGCCTCTCTGAGATCGGCAGGCAGGCGGTGGGGTTTACACTCAAAGTACCTGTGACATCCAGGGGACGCTTTTTCAGAGCCGTGACCACTGGCCCATCTTTCCTGCGTAGCAGAGGACTGCTCCGTCTCTCAGCCACTTTCTGCTTTAGCCTGGAGCGTAATTTCAGGTTGGGTTCAGAAGCTGCAGGGAAAGGAGACGTCATTACCGGCCGGCAGACACAACGGGGCCAAGGTGCCTGGGGGCGGTTTTCCCGACTCCTACATCACACACGTCCTCGCTCACCTGCAAATCAAAGATTCCCCCACGTGTGACAGCCCAGGCCGGCTGCCCACTCGGATCCCAGCCACCGAGAGGTGCTAAGGCCAACCCACCTGATGAGAGGGTTAGCCACCTGCCTGCAGGTGAGGCCCGTTCCCCTCCGTGTCGCCTGACCCCCCAGCACAGGTGTGCGGGTTGCTCTTGGTAACAGCCCTGCTTGTGCGAATGGAGCCCTTTGCAAACCCGCAGCGGTCTGGCTTCTGCACCCTGGACCAGTCCAGTCTCACGTCAGCGTGGCTGCCTTGGGAAGGGGGCAGCCTCACTCAGCGGGGCCCTCCCTGTGGCCTCTGGACACCCGAGTCAGCCCCACGGGTAGGCACTTGGGAGCCCGTAGCAGCGGTGAGCTCAGCACCAGACTTCTGCCTTTGGAGGCTTTATGAGTTCATTCAAGCTTCTGCTACTTGTGGATCTGCAAACCGGCGAGTTTCTTTTACCTCTTGTTTTTGTTTGTAATCAGCAGCTGATTTTAATCCTTCTGGAAAAGGAAGTTGACCGCTCTCTAGAGCAACAAGCAACAGGATCAGACTTCCCCTCAGAGTTGGAAGTAAGCTGGCTGGTGTTATAAGAATGAGGCCGCGCGTGCGTCTCACAGCCACTGTGACTCCATCCTCTGGGGAGCCTGGGGGCAGGGCCGGGGGTGCCGGCAGTGGGGTGACCCTGGGGGGTGCTGGGAGGTAAAGGCGGGTCCTGGGAGGAGGGAGGAGCAGCCCACCTGAAGGGTGCTTCCCAGAGAAATGAGGTGTGAGGCGCGAGCAAGGTGGCAGCGTCGCCAGATGCGCAGCCTGCTCCGGAGACCCCGATCACAGGGCAGACGCCCTCTGCTCTGCAGTGTCTGTCTGGATGGCCAGGTTCCCCGGCAGGATGTTCGTGTCCAAAGAGGAAAAGGACCCAGTAACGGAGCAGCCATCCCTGCCGGCGAGAGGACCCGCTTCTGTGTTTTTTAATATTTAATACTGTTTTTACATTTCTGAGAAGTGGAGCTTCACGTTTCACTTATTTCTATTTCTACGCTCAGCTTCTTACTTTACCGTTATTTGAAAAGAAAAAAAAAAAGCCCAGCTCCCCGGCGAGATTAACAGGCGCAACCCTTTTCCCCGCAAGATGCCAGCTGAGCCTGCACAAGGTTGCTACAGCCACATGTCTCCTGGGGAGGAGTCTGCCCAAGACCCAGGAAGGACAGCGCGGCCCCCGCCCCAGCGTGGGGGGCCCTGTTGGCGGCCTGGTCCTGACGGGGGTGTCCCGGGAGGTCTCAGAGCTTCGGGGCCCAAGAGTCAGCCTTGTGAGCAGGGTCAAGCTCCGGTCATTTGCAGGGTAAGACAAGGGCCTGAAAGCCCTGAAGGAAGGTGACTCTGGACCTAGCCACACTATCCATCACTCGGGAGCCAGGATAAAGGCACCTGCCAGCAGGCAAGGGCTCCAGAGAGTCACGTTCCGCACATAGCTTCTCAGAAAGCTCGGAGGAGCTGCACAACCAAGGTGGAGGAGGAGACGAGAGCCAGGAGCAGGTGGAGTCCAGGGAAGAGGCCCGGGAGGCCGTGAAGGGCAGTCAGGGCCTGGAGCAGAGCCTCTGGACTGCCTGCCCTGGAGGATAGCCTCCTCCGTCTGCCAAATCATGCGGCTGAATTAAAAACAGGGACAGGGCGATACCCAGGGCAGAGTGATATTTTATAATAACTACAAATGGAATACAACTTTAAAAAACTGTCCACTTGAAAGCTGTATAATATTGTACATCAACTATACCTCAATTTTAAAACACAGGCAGACAGAAAACTAAGCAAATGAAACATACCATCAACTTCAGGATAAAGGGAAGTCACACACAAACTGGGATGCAGTCAAGGTCACGGGCGGTTTACGTGCCCTTTCTGTGCATTGCCATCATGACACAGGGCCGGGCGGGCCGGGGCCAGCTATTCCTGGAGGGAGCCTTGTGGGGCTCTGTGACTTATGGACAGTTACTTACTCTGATAACAATGAAAAGAGAACTCTAGAAAGACAAGGGCTTCCCTGGTGGCTGAGCTGGTAAAGAATCCGCCTGCAATGTGGGAGACCTGGGTTTGATCCCTGGGTTGGGAAGATCCCCTGGAGGAGGGAAAGGCTCCCCACTCCAGTGTTCTGGCCTGGAGAATTCCATGGACTGTAGAGTCCCTGGGGTCGCAAAGAGTCAGACACAACTGAGCGACTTTTCTTCTTTTCTAGAAAGACAGAGGACAGGCTGGAATACAATTCTTTGTAGCATACGTGACAGACGCAGGAGGGATATTAATGTATAAAGCAATGAGAAAAAAAAGCCGGCCGAGAGAAAAGCATATAGGGGAGCTGCCACTGAGCCGACATTGGGGACCGTCCCTGAGTGCCCGGCGTGGCGGCAGATGCTGGGCACAGGGGGGCGCGCCTGGCCAGCACGCACGCCACAAGGCTCAGAGGCACGGGCCACACTGGGCCCTGGGAACGAGGCCCAGCGGTTCTGCAACGTGGCGCTCAGCTTACTCCCAAGCAGGGACGATGAGACGTAACAGACATGCACGTCCCTGACGGGGACGGAACTGCTCTTTGAAAAGGCAGAGAGGTCACGGCTTCGGCACCCATCAGGCTGGCTGGGGTGACCCGTGGAGGCATCGCGTGAGTGAAGAGGGACGAGGACCTCTCACGAGCGGAGGGTGCGGCTCAGCAAGCTGGGCTTTGTAGGCTCTGCACACGCTTTCTAACTCAGGAGTCGATCCTGCAGCGTGACTATAGGCCCCCATATTTGAGGGCAGAACTAAAAGCTAGAAAACAGTTACCACTGCTACAATAATTGTAAGTTGAGATAATATAGGAAAGGTGTTGACCTTATGCGTTGAAATGGAGTGGTACCCCAGATACAATAGTAACTGAGAAGTGGAGCTACAGCAAAAGTGCAAAGCAGATGTTTTCTCGACAAAGAGACAGTCCATGCGTATCACCCGCACACAGACACACCCCCCCCACACGCCGGCATAGACCCCGTCTGCGCCGTAGGCACCAAACCAGACACAGGGCTGCTTCCGGAGGTCACACGCGTGACGCACGCATCTGACTTATGTTTTAACTTGTTGGAATTCAGACTTAAGTTGAAGAAAGTAGGGAAAACCGCTAGACCATTCAGGTATGACCTAAATCAAATCCCTTACGATTATACAGTGGAAGTGACAAATAGATTCAAGGGATTAGATCTGATAGACAGAGTCCTGGAAGAACTATGGATGGAGGTTTGTGACACTGTACCAGAGACAGGGATCAAGACCATCCCCAAGAAAAAGAAATGCAAAAAGGCAAAATGGTTGTCAGAGGAGGCCTTACAAATAGCTGAGAAAAGAAAAGACGCAAAAGGCAAAAGAGAAAAGGAAAGATATACCCATTAAATGCAGAGTTGCAAAGAATAGCAAGGAGAGATAAGAAAGCCTTCCTCAGTGATCAATGCAAAGAAATAGAGGAAAACAATAGAATGGGAAAGACTAGAGATCTCTTCAAGAAAATCAGAGATACCAAGGGAACATTTTATGCAAAATGGACATAGTAAAGAACAGAAATGGTATGGCCCTAACAGAAGCAGAAGATATTAAGAAGAGGTGGCAAGAATACACAGAAGAACTGTACAAAAAAGATCTTCACGACCCAGATAATCACGATGGTGAGATCACTCACCTAGAGCCAGACATCCTGGAATGAGAAGTCAAGTGGGCCTTAGAAAGCATCACTACGAACAAAGCTAGTGGAGGTGATGGAATTCCAGCTGAGCTATTTCAAATCCTGAAAGATGATGCTGTGAAAGTGCTGCACTCAATATGCCAGCAAATTGGGAAAACTCAGCAGTGGCCACAGGACTGGAAAAGGTCAGTTTTCATTCCAGTCCCAAAGAAAGGCAATGACAGAGAATGCTCAAACTACCACAAAATTGCACTCATCTGACACGCCAGTAAACTAATGCTCAAAATTCTCCAAGCCAGGCTTCAGCAATACATGAACCGTGAACTTACAGATGTTCAAGCTGGATTTAGAAAAGGCAGAGGAACCAGAGATCAAATTGCCAACATCCACTGGAGCACTGAAAAAGCGAGAGTTCCAGAAAAACATTTACTTCTCCTTTATTGACTATGCCAAAGCCTTTGACTGTGTGGATCACAACCAACTGTGGAAAATTCTGAAAGAGATGGGAATACCAGACCATCTGACCTGCCTCCTGAGAAACCTATATGCAGGTCAGGAAGCAGGTTAGAACTGGACATGGTACAACAGACTGGTTCCAAATCGGGAAAAGGAGTACATTAAGGCTGTGTATTGTCACCCTGCTTATTTAACTTATATGCAGAGTACATCAATGAGAAATGCTGGGCTGGATGAAGTACAAGCTGGAATCAACACTGCCAGGAGAAATATCAATAACCTCAGATATGCTGATGACACCACCCTTATGGCAGAAAGTGAAAAACTAAAGAGCCTCTTGATGAAAGTGAAAGAGGAGAGTGAAAAAGTTGGCTTAAAGCACAACATTCAGAAAACTAAGATCATGGCATCTGGTCCCATCACTTCATGGGAAATAGATGGGGAAACAATGGAAACAGTGAGAGACTTTATTTTCTTGGGCTCCAAAATCACTGCAGATGGTGACTGCAGCCATGAAATTAAAAGATGCTTACTCCTTGGAAGGAAAGTTATGACCAACCCAGACAGCATATTCAAAAGCAGAGACATTACTTTGCCACCAAAGGTCCATGTAGTCAAAGCTATGGTTTTTCCAGTGGTCATGTATGGATGTGAGAACTGAACTATAAAGAAAGCTGAGTGTCAAAGAATTGATGCTTTTGAACTGTGGTGTTGGAGAAGATTCTTGAGAGTGCCTTGGACTGCAAGGAGATCCAACCAGTCCATCCAAAAGGAAATCAACCCTGAATAGTCATTGGAAGGATTGATGTTGACGCTGAAGCTCCAATACTTTGGCCACCTGATGCAAAGAACTGACTCCTTGGAAAAAGACCCTGATGCTGGGGAAGACTGAAGGCAGAAGGAGAAGGGGGTGACAGAGGATGAGATGGTTGGATGGCATCTCTGACTCGATGGACATGAGTTTGAGCAAGCTCCGGGATTTGGTGATGGACAGGGAGGCCTGGTGTGCTGCAGTCCATGGGGTCACAAAGAGTCGGACACGACTGAGCGACTGAACTGAACCGATGCATTCCTCTTGTGATTTTTTAATTAAAAAAAAAAAGCACTCTACATGGTGTCTAAGACTGGTGTTTACACCAATCGTTTCGATAGCGTATTTCAGGCTGCTGCCAAACTCAGGTATGAAGAGGGCGCATCTGGACAAGATAAGTCCAGGTCTCACTGGGCACTTCTCATGCGAAGAGGAGTCCAGGTCTGATGGACAGCGAGGTCCTTTTCCACAGAGACACTGCCTAGTATCAATACTTAACTACACGTGTCATCTCTGGAAGTTTCTTCGGTAAAGCACAACAAAGCCTTTATGAAAACCCTATGAACATATTCACACCCACTTTGCAACAAGCACAAAGTTGAGGGAAGACGCAGCACCAAAAGCCCCCTGAGGGCTGGGAGCTTAGGTTGGCTTGGGTCAACCCCCTTCACCCCACCCGGAAAGCTAAGGAAGTGCCTTGTCCCGCGCCAGGACCGCAGGGCCCCCGACCCCCCCAGCCCCGCCCAGACCCACATGAAGCACACCCAGGCATAGCGGTATGCAGTGCGGCCCATGCCCACAGCTGCCCAGGCCAGCGGGCTGCCCCCGGTCCACAAACCACATCAGAACCAGACGGACCGCGAGGCGACCCGCCCTTCCCAAACTGCAGAGAGATGTGCCACGTGCGTCCCTGGTAACCTCGAGCCACGCTACTCATGGCTAGGATGAGTAGGAAGGGGATGACTGCAGGGCGAGCTGCGTACACTCACTGACGTGTCACGGGGTCTCAGTGATCAGATACCCGGGCTCTCCACCGGACACTGCCCACTGTCTCAGCCCAGGCAGGCCCTCCCTGGCGGCGGGGGCCCCACCGGGCCAGGGGCTGCGGAGGGGAACCCTGAGGCCCAGAGACAGCCAATGGGCCAGGGCTTCTGTGCAAACCCGATGGGGGGGCCTCAGTCCTCTCTGTTTATTTGGGGTAAAAAGCCAGCCCTGCCCTCCACGGGCCAGGCCCCCTCCCCCGGAGCCCCACAGGTCCAACCTGGGCTTGGACTCTGCAGCTCCCCTCCTCCTGCAGGACTGGAGCACGTGGACAGTGCTGGCCTGTCCCCTGCCTGCTGCACAGCTCATGGCTGGGCACCTGGGGAGCGCCTGACCAGCGTGCTCCCTAACCACTGTGGAGGTGCGCAGGGAGCCAGCCGCTGCTCGGGCTCAGGGCCCTGCCTGGGAGTGAGCACACGTCCTCCTGGCTAAGTGCCAGGAACCCCGGGGTCCCCAGCTTTCTGCCATGTGACCTAGCAAGGCCTGAGCATGAGTGTCCGCCCCGGGGGCCACAGCCCTGAGTCCGTCACAGACACACAGCTCCCGCAGACACAGACTCTGTCCCCAGGGCCCAGACAGGACCCCCCCGGGAGCAGCCGTCGCTGACACAGTGTCCTGAGGCTCACTTGCCCCAAACTGCCTGTAAAGATGGAGGGAAGGCGGATCCCCATGGGATTAGCTGAGCAAGTGTGTCGGCTGCTCAGTCGGGTCCTACTCTTCACGGCCCCATGGACTGCAGTCCGCGAAGCTGCTCCATCCATGGGGTTCTCCAGGCAAGAACACTGGAGTGGGTTGCCATGTCCTCCTCCAGGGGATCTTCCCGACCCAGGGATCAAACCCAGGTCTCCTGCACTGCAGACGGACTCTTTACTGCCTGAGCCACCAGGAAGCTAAATGCATAGATAGATGTAAATTATTCAGAATTAGCAGCGGCAAGTGTTTGAAAATAGGTGCTTCGAGAAAGACGCAGGACGCTGTGCTGCACTCTGTCCCCTAAGGGGCTGAAACTCTCCCCTAGAGCCTTGGCCTTATTACTATTGCTAATGTTCCAGGGCTGCTGTTTTAGAAGACAGACAGGGCAAGCACGTCTCTACTGAGCTTCTCCGCAGCCCACGCAGCGCGGGGTGGGGCCTCTTTTCTGTCCTGGGGACGCGGGGCTGGGGGCGGCGCTGCTGATTATCACGCAGCTCAGGGCCACACAGAAGGTGGCTCTAACTCGGTGGCCAGGAGCTCTGTCCTCCATGTCCTCCCCTGCCCCAGGGTGGGCACAAGCGCTGTGCACACAGCGTGCCCACTTTGCAGATGAGAAACTGAGGTCAGGAGAGCCTAAGAAATCTGTCATGGAGCCCAGGGCTGCAAAGGAGGGAGACACCCACTGAGCTGCAGAACCACCAGCCACTTGCTCAGAGCCAGCTCCCCACCTCCCTGGGTTCCACTTCCACCAGGCCCAGGCCTCCTGGGGCAGGCGCCCCGGGTCTCTCCTTGCACAGGGCCCTGTTTGACTGGCGGCGGCGTGGCTGATCGCAGCACCAGCTCCAGGACGGGGCATGGAGGACAGGCCTGGGGGCGGCTGGCCCAGATCGGGACAGACGCTTCTTTCTGTGGAGGCTGCAGGCTCTCTAGGTGAGAGCCACGGCCATTCTCAGCACACAACGGGGGACAGCCACGCACTCAAACGGGAGGCAGAAGCCACGCTCACAGATTCACCGGTAAAGTGCTGCCAGCCGACGCAGAACCCCAGCCACGCACGCAGACGTCCCTCCGACCGGGCAAGGCTCTGTGGACCCCGCTGCCCACTGGGGTCCAGCTCTGGGACGGGGCCCCTCCTCCTTGCACCCAGGATGCAGGTCAAGTCCCCTGGCACTGAGCGGAAGCACCTCCTCTGTGTCCGGCTCCTGTTTGGGGCTGGTGACCCCACGTCCTTCCTGGGGTGCACTGCCTACAGGGGGCCCGCCTGTGTCCTTAGGATGGGGAGGCAGGGGCCCCCAGCCCTGCTCCCTGTACCCCACCACTCCGGTGGCGAAGCTGTTCCAAAGCTTCTCTGTCCGGAACTGACCAAAATCCTTTGAATGAAGACAAATTCATGTTCGTGAAAAAGCAGCTGCCGCACACCCCCACTCCATGAAGCCCGGCATTTCCCTCGAGGGCCAGGCTACACCTGCCGCCTCCGAGAGCAGAGCCCCGCCCTCCACAACCAGGAGGGCGGCCAGGCTTCCCAGGGGCACAGCTTTGGGGAGAGGCTTGCCTTGCTGGCTCCTGCCCTCCTGAGCGCCCCAGTGCAAGACCCAGGGCTGCTTCAATCCTTCTTAAAAGCCACTGCCCGCTTACAGAGTCACCGCTGGACAGGGTCCAGGGGTCCCGGGCACTTCGCTTGTGTCTAAACATCCTTCTTCTGGCTTGTGACAGAGCGGCCGATGTCGCCCTGAGGACCCCCTGGTGGGCCCCCCAATCCCCTCCCCCTACAGTGGCCCCGCACCCACCTGTCTTTCTGAGGGGGAAGTCATCTTTGGCGTCGTACATGCCCAGGACCGGGTGGTTGTAGGAGGCCGACGCCCCGCTCTGGGGCGGGGAGCTCTGGTCCAGCGAGCTGTGCTGCGTCTTCCTGGAGAGAAAGGGGGGGACAGAGGCTGAGTGACCCTCAGGGACCTGGAGCCCAGGCCGTGCAGGAAGAGCACCCCTGGGCGCCCACATGGACGGTTCTCCCTTTGACGCGTGGGCCTGGCTTGGTGGCCAGCCTGCTGGGCAGCCTGGCTTCCTCCTGGGGCAGGACTGAAATGATGATACAAGGCCACCTGTGAGCCTGCGCACCTGGCCACGTGCAGCCTTCCCCAGGCCCAAGGGGCTGAGGACAGCCGGGCCGAGGGGCTGCACGCGTGCTCCAATCCCTGGGCTCTGCCTGGCCCCCTCGCTCTTGGGGTCTCCTGGCCTGGCAGGCCTCAGGCTGAGGGGGGTGTTGCCCCCGGCCACTGAGGGGCCTGGCCCCAGGACGCAGGAGGGAGACAGCAGGCTCCAGGTGCAAGGAACGCAGCTGTTGTTGGAGGTGGCCGAGACCTGGCCGGGGCCTGTAGGGACAGTGCTGGTGGCCTCTGGGTCCTGGAGGGCAGAGGCCACGTGGGGACTGTCCCCCTCCCAGGGACGGTCACCCCGGCCATCTCCCCTCCCCTGGGGAGGCAGGGATCGGCGGCACCCTGGGCCCCAGGAGCTGATCCTGGGAAATTTGCTTCCTCTGTGAGTTGGCGGACACAGCCCCAAACGGAATGACAGGCAGGGCGCTGCCAGAGGCAGCTCGAGGTGGGCTCAGGCCTCAGGAGGGGGTGTTGGCCGTGCTGGTGATGACCGTCCGCAAACGTGCTGTGTCTCGCTGGCAACACTGAAGGTGTAATGAATTCCAAGAGTCTGTACTCGGTGTAATCTGCTTAATGACTTGAAACAAATTAGCCAACTTACTTATTTGGAATTTGTTAGACTATTTATTTGCATACACAGCACTCCACGTCCCCACACACCTGGTGTTGTTTGAATTGAGAATGTGAGCACTTAAACGCTTACAGGTGGATGTTTAAATATTTGAGAGCGCAAATGGGTGTAAAGCACACAGTGATCACGGAGCCGGATCCACGAATGCCTGCAGGCAGGCCACAGCGGGCGCTCAGATCCCTGGGACAGGCCTGCTGCCCGCCTGCAGCCCCACCACCCCCAGGACGCACGTCGGGGGCCAGGGCCGTGGGCTCAGGGCTGGACTAGCCACGCTCATGCCGTCCGCACCCTCGCTGCGTCGGACTGCCAGGCCTCACTTGGGGGTCCAGTCTGGCACAACCCCACGGAAGGTCTGAGGGCGTCTCTCTACCCGACTTCTCCAGGCCACAGCCTCCAGGGAGCATGGCCTCGGCAGCCCCAAACCGTGCCATCACTGCGAGGTCTAAGCTGGGAGAGAGTTCACTTTCTCCTTCATGAGAAACATGGAAAAGCCCGTGTGTGTGTTATGTAATCTCAACACATGGATAATTACGATTAATGAAACCTCATAGGTAATAATAACCACTGTCACTAGATTCCGATGGTAGACTTTGCAATTAAGCCAGAAGTACGTTCCGTGCAAGATCTAGCAGACTTTCTCCTCTGTCTTGATCTCTTGAGATGCCATCAGTACTGAAACCCTCCCTCCCGTCCAGCCCTGACGTGGAGGAGCACAGGCGGGGTTGGCCCCCAAGCCGCTGTTCCGCGCCGTCCGAGAGGGCACTCGGGCCCGGGGCAGCGGCCAGGCTGACCCAGCGGAGCTGGACCCCTGCCGGTGGCTGCGAGGATGGAACCTGACTTCTCAGCAGCCAGGCTTCCCCAGGCCTCCAAACACCACGCAAAACGGAGGAAAACCAGCTCATCGCTAGAGGCCGGGGCCTCCCAGGAAGCAGTAGCCGCTGGCCCTCCTATGGGACCCGGCCCTCGTCACAGAGCCCGGGGCTCACATGCGCCGCAGCGGGCGACGGCCGCGGGTGTGAGCGAGGGCAAGGCCCGTCCTTGTCTGCAGGGGCACGTGAACTCTCACCCACCCTCACACGCAACCAGTGCACAGGCACACACTCACACTTACACAGACAGACACAGACAGACAGACACACACTACACAGACACACCACACAGACCACACACACAGAGACCACACACATACACCACACACACACATACCACAGACATAGACACACATACTACACACATAGATACACCTCACACACAGAGACCACACACAGACACACACACACAGACACAAATAGACACACCACACACACACACACGCACTCTACATACAGATACACCTCACACACAGACCACACACACCCCTTGCACCCCGGGGGCAGAACGTGAGGAGCTGCTCTTCTAACTCAGCTCCAGCCAGAATTGCTGTCCAGGTGTTCGACCTGCCCTTCCAGCTGGGAGGAAGCGCCTGGAGTAGCTCTGCTGTGATCCTGGCTGACGGAAGAGGCACCGCGTCTTAAAGACCATCAGTCCTCAGTGAAGAAGATGGAAGACAAACATGCCTGCTTTTTCTTTCTAAACATTGCTCTGACCATGATACGGAACAAAGCCGAACACAAACTCAGCCATTTACCAAGTAATTTAGTAAATTTAGCCATTTAACTAAATTCTACCAACAACTGGCCTTTCCCATGACCTCAGGTTTATGCAGGTGAATAACATTTGTAATCGCTCACACCAGCACTGTGCAACAGAAGTAATACAGGCTGCGTGTGCAATTTAAAATTCTTTCTTGGCCACGTGAGCAGGAACAAAAAGAAAGCAGTGAAATTACGTTTGGTGTTCTTAATCCAATACACCCCAAATCCTATCATTGCAACTAAAAAGTATTAAGGAGATAGTTCTCATTTTTTTCACATCTGGAGTGTCTGATGTTCACAGCTTGTCTCCATTTGAACAGTCCATTTCGATGCCCCGGAGCCCACGTGGCTGGCGGCTACCATGGCAGGCAGCACGGTCTCCTCCGGTATGCCTAAAACTGGGGGTTATGACCCAGGTACACGGTAAAACCATGCCAGTACAGCACAGAGAACAGTCACCTCCACGGGAAGGCCCTCTGCCCCCTCCCCGGCCCCTGCCACTTGGCTTCCCGTCCCTACAGACCGGCTGTGCCGACTCTAGGACCACATGCAGATGGCATCTGAAGGCACAGACTCTGCGTCTTCTCCGAAGCCTGATGTTTCTCGGTATGGGCAGGCCGCCCCGGGCCTTGCTGAGCAGATGAGAAAGCGGGGGTCCGTGTTGCCATCACCTGCTGGCGGACACTCAGCTACCTCCATGCTTTGGAGACAATGAGCAGAATTGCTGTGACCATCAGAACACAAGTCATGCCCGGATGGAAGACTTCACCTGCTCTTAGGGACACACCTAGGAGAATGGGTCATGGGTCATGGAGTGGGCATATAGGCAAGAATACTGGAGTGGGTTGCCACTTCCTCCTCCATGGGAATCTTCCTGACCCAGGGATAGAACCTTCCTCTCTTGCGTCTCCTGGCAGGTGGACTCTTTACGGTTGAGCCACCTGGAAAGCTGGCACTGGGTTTGTTCAATTTCAGCCGTTCCTGTGTGTGAGGGGTCATCTCGCTGTGCAGTGCATTTCCAGGGTGACTAATGATCTTCGTGAAATTACTGACCATTTGCATCTTATTTTGTGAGGTAATCAGTTCAGTCACTCAGTCGTGTCCAACTCTTTGCGACACCATGGATTGCAGCACGCCAGGCTTCCCTGTCCATCACCAACTCCTGGAGCTTGCTCAAACTCATTGTGAGGTATTGGCTCATGTCTTTTGTCTATATTTTTTCAGTAGGGTGCTTGTCTTTTTGTTATTGAGTTGTGAAGTGAAGTGTTACTTGCTCAGTCGTGTCTGACTCTTTGTGCTCCCAAGGACTGTAGCCTGCCATGCTCCTCTGTCCATGGAATTTTCCAGGCAAGAATACTGGAATGGGTTGCCCTTCCCTTCAGGGGATCTTCCCAACCCAGGGATCGAACCTGGGTCTCCTGCATTGCAGGCAGATTCTCTACCATCTGAGCCGCCAGGGAAGCTCTTTGAGTTGTAGGACTTCCTTATGTATTTTGGATCAAGGGCTCGGCTGCTCACATTCATTGTGAGTATTTTGTTTCTGTCTGGGCCTTGCCTTTTTATTTTCTTAAGGGTGCCTTTCAAAGGATGAAAGTATTAAGTTTTGATTAAGTTTACATTTTTGGTTTATAGTTGATGATTTGGGTGTTCAAAGATCTCCTTGCTTACCTCTTCACCAACGTCATGAAAACTTTGTCCTACATTTTCTTCTGGAAGTTTTAACAATGCAGCTTTTATGTTCAGGCCCATGACACCTGAGCTGACCATCACGGGTGGAGTGAAGCTGGAGTCCAGGCGAGGTTTTTCTCTATAAAGATGGGTTTTCCCATCTTGCCGTCATGCAGCAAGTGAACATGACCCATGATTTGCTTTGGTTTGTGTGACAAATCAAGGAGCCTCCCAAGTCCAAGGCAAACAGGCCCATTCCCTCTGACTCCACGGAGGTGAGTCCTTCCCCGGCTGCAGCGGGCACGGCCCCGTCCCCTGGGAAAGAGGGATTTCCCCACCAAGCACTGGACCGGGGCAAGCAAGCCGCCTCCGAAGCTGGGCCACCCTGCCCACCAGGGAGCCATATCCAACCCTTTGGGACCCTGTCCCCAGGCCCAGCCTGCCTGCCCCCGCCTCTCCCTTCCAGTTCCCAGGGGCTCCTTGCTGACCCCCTCCCCAGCAGCCCCCAGCACTGGAGGTGATGCAAGCTCCCAGCCCGTGGACTCCATCCTCCTCTTTGCACGCAAGTACATCACCATGGCATCTATTCCTGGAGGTTGGACGCCCCATGTCTCCACTCACGGGGGTCCTGACACCCCAATCTTCCCTTTGCATCCCTGTGGCCACCATCCATTGACTCCGGCATGGTCAACCATGACCCTCCTCCCACCACAACCTCCTCTGGGCCCACCGCCTTCCTAGCACTGCTCCTGAAGACCCCTGCTGCTCTCAGAACAGGGCCTCTGCTGAAAAGCTTCCTAGCCTGCAGATCACATCACCTCTCCCAAGGGAGGATCCAGGAGCACTGCCCACCTTTACCCAACAGGCTACTCCAGGGGGTCCTGGACCCCCCCAACCCCACCCCGCTTCTCTTCCTGCCCTGCCCAACCTACCACAGTGCAGGGCATTTGCCTGGTAGCCCCCCCGCCCCCAACAAAGGAGGACAACAGAGCCTTCCCAGCACAAAACCCAGGGGGTGGTCACTAGTGGGGAGACAACGGATCAGCGCCGCCACGTAGTGGGGCCCCCAGGAGCACGGCCCCAGTGTCCAGCGCTTGGGGCACGTGGCCGCCATGCGCGGCTCTTTGAGGCGGCCGCTGCCGTCGCGCCTGTGGCCGGGTGGTGGCGCTGCTGAGCCCACAGCCGGCCGGTGCGGGTGCAGCCGGAGCGGTCGTGTGTTGCGGGGGCTGCAGACACTCAGAGTGGAGATGGCTTCAGAACCAAAACGCCCTTTAGGCCGAATCTACTGAAACAAACGCGTTCATTTCTATGTGGTCTGGCAGCATGTTAGCAAGACTGCTATCCATCTCGGGGCTCCAGGAAGAGCTATGCTTTCCCTCCATGAACGAATGATAATCCCATTTTTATTTTAAAAAGCTGCCGATGAGGCTTCTTCCAGGACAGAATCACCCTTGAACGGAGAAGCAAACGATATCAAAGCAGAAAAAACCTGTGGGGCACCCCGGACTATGGTCTGAAGCCACAGAACTTTGTCACTGCACTTCCAGCTTGGCCTGGGTCAGTGGCCAGCCCCTCAGAGCCACACGCGGGCCCAGAGGAAAAACCCAACACACGAGCAATCCCGCCACCAAGCTCAGGTCCTCTTTGCCAGGCTCGTCGGCCTCTGAGCACTGACAGGCAGTCTGTGGTCTCTGTCAGCTACGCAGGCTCTGGGAGGTTCTTAGCATAAAAACAATAAAAAGACCACAGGTGCTTTTGACTTGACCAGTAATCAATAACATGTTGGGCAGAAATTCAGTAGGTGCATATGGACGATTTAGACCAGAGTTCCAGTTTAACAGGTGCCTTTTGTGGCCAAAAATTGCATGAGAAGCCAAGACTATGGTCAGACACCGCCCCACGAGTTTCCCTTCAACGTTTGTTTAAAGAGCAGCCCTCTCTGCATCTGGACAACAGCCGTGTGCCCTGACCACTGGACTGCTCGGGTCTGACCACGTCTGCTGCTGGCTCAGGGAGCATCTAATCCCACGCCCTCCCGGGGGGAGAACCGAGCGCCCCTCCGGTCTCCCACGGACCCCGTGTGCCCGGGGCCCTCCACGTACCCGTACCAGTAGCGAGGGTCGCTGGACATGCAGTGGTTCAGGCTCCGGTGAGCCAGGGCCTTCTTTTTATTGAGGACAAACTCCTGCAGCTTCATCTTCACTTCCGTGCTGGCCACGGCGCCTGGCGCGGGAGAGAGTGGGGGCGAGTGACTGGAGGCTCTAGCCCAGGGCCCCCTGCACTGCATGCCGGAAAAGGCAGGACAGTGATGGGCAGGGGTGGTGCCCACTCAGGATGCCGCCGACACCAGAGAGCATCTCATGGGAAAGAGGGGGGTCAGGGGGTTGAAGGGAGAGAGCTTCTTCCCAGGAACATTGCATATAAGTGCGTTTCATTTAAAGTGCAGACGGAATCAGCACAGAGACCCAGCGCTACCTAACACAAATCCCCTGCAGAAGGAAGTTCTAATGGTCTTCCATAAGAGGAGGGCCTGAGTTAGGAGTGCAGCTGTGTGGTTTCTTTCTCATGGCAGCAAAGCGAGGCCGAGTCTCAGAAGAGGTTTTGTGCCAACTGAAGAACCGTGTCTGAGACAGAGACGAGAGCGACAGCGATGTAGCCCGCCTCGCGGGGAGTGGGCAAGGCCAGGGCAGCGGGCAGGGCAGCCGGGGGCCTGGCCAGGCATGCCAGAGGGACAGTCCTGCTCTTTCTAGCCTACAGCTACCTCCTGAGGTAAGGCGTGTTTCACTAAGCGGGACTAAAGCTGAAATCTTGTGTTTTGTGCTTTTCTGGTGGTGGTGGCGGTTGTTCACAGCCCTGTTAAAGAAAACCAGCAAATCAGGGAAAAGACACTAATAAAGGCCAAAGCCACTGCCCTGTCTCAGGGGCCGCTGGCATCTGATCTGTGCTCCTTGGAGCTGCAGTGAGACACCAGGGCACGTGGGATCCGTCCGTCAGAGACACGGTGTCGTCCCTGTTGTCCAGAGAATGCAAACAGCATTCGCAATGGTGGGAAAAGGCTTCACGAGGTGAGCAAAGCCCAGTTACCGCATTCGCAATGGTGGGAAAAGGCCTCACGAGGTGGGCAAAGCCCAG
>NW_024070212.1:116139628-116155695 GCF_014754425.2 Oryx dammah
GCATTCGCAATGGTGGGAAAAGGCCTCACGAGGTGGGCAAAGCCCAGTTACAGCATTCGCAATGGTGGGAAAAGGCCTCACGAGGTGGGCAAAGCCCACTTCAGAAAACCCATTCCCGACTGGGAGATGGTTTCAGACATTTCTTTTTTGTTGTTTTTGTTAGAAACGATGTTGGCCAACATTTATGAGTAAGTATCACCCACCCACCACCTTCCCCAGTGGCTCAGACGGTAAAGACTGCCTGCAGTGCTAGGACAGACGCAGGTTCAATCCCTGGGTCAGGAAGATCCTCTGGAGAAGGAAGCGGCAACCCACTCCAGTCTTCTTTATGGAGAATCCCATGGACAGAGCCTGTCAGGCCACAGTTCACGGGTCACGAAGAGTCAGACGTGACTGAGCAACTAACACTTACCATCTCCCATATGTAGGATTATTCCCACAGAAGGGATGAGCAAAGCAGCTATGAACAACAAAACAACATTATAACCCTTGAAGAATCTAAGCTGTTTTCCAAATGTCTCTATATAGTGACCACCACATGCCACCCACTGGCCACATACCGGGAGGCAACGTTTCCCTATCAGTACTTGAGAGTACCAACTAACCCGTGTTTCTGTCTATAATAGTAGTCAAGAGTACCACCTGACTCTTACTCTCTATCAGCACTCAGGAGTACTACCTCACCTTGTGCCTCTTTCAGGAGTTGGGAGTACACCCTGACCTTGAGTATCCATCAGTACTCAGAGTATCACATGACCCTTGTCTCAATCAGTACTTAGGAGTACCACCTGACTGTGTGTCTCCATCAGTACTCCAGCGTACCACCTAATCTTTGTTTCTATCTATAACAGTACTGAGCAGTACGCCCTGACCTCGAGTATCCATCAGTACTCAGAGTACCACGTGACCCGTCTCAATCAGTACTTGGGAGTACCACCTGACCTTGCATCTCTACAGTACTCAGGGAGTACCATTTGACCCTTTTCTGCCAGTACTTCGGGGTATCACCTGACTCTGAGTCTCATTCAGTACTCAGGAGTGCCACCTGACCTTGAGTATCCATCAATACTAGGCAGTACCAACTGTTCCTTATCTATCAGCACTCAGGAATACCACCTGGCCTTGTCGATCAGTACTCACGTGTCCCACTCGACCCCATGTCTCTATAAGAGTACTGAAGAGTACCCCCTGATCCTTGTCTGTCAGGATTCTGAAGTACCACTCAATCTTGTCTACTAGCACTTATGAGTACTGCCTGACCCAGCATCTCTACAACAGTATTTGAGAGTGCCCTGACCCTTTGTAACAGTACTCAGGAGTGCCACCTGCTGCAGAGGAGAAGACCGAGCCTCACTGCCAGGTCTCTGATGGCCACCAGGACGCACTGGTGTTTCTCTCTAGGGATGCTCCTCAGTGAGGCACTCGGCTCACTTTTCTCAGTCTTCCTGTGGTGTGTGCGGTGGTGGTGCTGTGGGTCTGTGTGTACACTTTACATTTGTATCCTTCAGCGTGACTATTTTTTTTTTTTTGCTGTAATACACTTATTGTCAGCCATCACATGTTAAGGCATGTTTAAACCTCATCATTAATGCTGTTCAGTTCAGTTCAGTCGCTCAGTCGTGTCCGACTCTGTGCGGCCCCATGGACCGCAGCACGCCAGGCCTCCCTGTGTGTCACCAACTCCTGGAGTTCACTCAAACCCATGTCCATTGAGTCAGTGATGCCATCCAACCATCTCATCCTCTGTCGTCCCCTTCCTGCCTTCAATCTTTCCCAGCATCAGGGTCTTTACCAAGGAGTCAGTTCTTCACTTTAGGTGGCCAAAGTATCAGAGCTTCAGCTTCAGCATCAGTCCTTTCAATGAATATTCAGGATTTGTTTCCTTTAGGATTGACTGGTTGAGTCTCCTTGCAGTCCAAGGGACTCTCAAGAGTCTTCCCCAACACCACAGTTCAAAAGCAGCAATTCCTCAGCAGTCAGCCTTCTTTTTATGGTCCAACTCTCACATCCATACATGACCACTGGAAAAACCATAGCTTTAACTAGATGGACCTTTGTCAGCAAAGTAATGTCTCTGCTTTTCAGTATGCTGTCTAGGTTGCTCACAGCTTTCCTCCCAAGGAGCAAACGTCTTTTAATTTCATGGCTGCAGGCACCATTTGCAGTGATTTTGGAGTGATTAATGCTGTAAGTAGGTGTTAACATCACCACGAGGTCCGGAGGGACTCAGGATGGGCAGTCCCAGCGAAGTCGCTCTGATGTTCAGTCTCATCAGACCCCTGGCTCCCAGCTCCACACTCTACGGTTCACACGAGGTCGGCCTTGTTCTCTCATTTCTCTTTAAAGTGTGGCTTATATTCTGATGCTGTGAGGTGACAGCAAATGCTTGTCTGCCCTCAGTGCCTGGCACAGAGCTCCCGAGACCCTGTCACTTCCAAGTAACGGGAGCATGAGGAGCGCCCTGAGCTCTAATGGGGTGACTCTGGGGGGCCTTCCGGTGGGAGGAGGGCCACCAGCAAGACAAGCCTCAGGAGAAGCTCGCAATTCTCAGCTCCACCCGAATCCTCCAGAGAGGAGAGGGGCTCGATGGAGGTGGAGCTGGTAACTGATCACGCTCACGTGAGGAAGCCTGCACAAACCCCAACTGTAAGGGCTCGGAGGGTGTCCAGGTTGGTGAGCACATCCACACCAGGAGGGGGGCCCCCAACTCCACATACCAGGGGCTTTTGCACTCGGAGCTTTTCCACAGCACCTCTGTATCTGTTCCTGGGCGGCTCATCTTTTTGAAACACTTGGCTTCTTTACTCTCTCATTGGCTGTGCTGGGTCTTGGGCGCTGCCCGACACTCGGCTTCTTTATTCTCTCGTTGGCTGGGCTGGGTCCTGGGCGCTGCCCGTGGGCTTCGTCTAGCTGCGGCAAGCGGGGGCTGCTCTCCAGTTGTGCTGCGTGGCTTCACACTGCGGTGGCTTCACTTGCAGCCGAGCGCAGGCTTGGTGGTCGTGGCCCGCGGGCTCAGCTGCTCCGCGGCTTGTGCACTCTTTCCAGACCCGTGTCCCCTGCACTGGCAGCGAGACTCCTATCCACTGGACCAGCAGGGAAGTCCCTCATTTTGTTCGACTCAGCCCTTAGCCTGTGAGATCTGATGCTTCCTCTGGGGAGATAGTATCAGAACTGAGCTACACTGCAGGACCGGCCCACCCAGTGCTGCAGGAATTGCCTCTTGTGGGGAAATCCTCCACGTGCCTGGTGACCAGCAGTGTCAGGAGTGAAGTCCTCTGCGGGACTGGAGTGTACGCAAGACCAAAGGAAAAGCGTGAGACCAAAGAGCTGCACTTTCCCAACACTGGAAAGAAAAGACTTGTTTTTTCCTAACTCAAATGTTCCAGAGCTTGTCTTTATGGAGTCTATTCTAGTTTTCTCCCTGTGATTTTTTTTTGTTGTTGTTGTTTTTCGATTTCCTGGAAGTTTTGAAATTGATCTTTACACTGGTTCGGGAAAATAATCAGCTTCATTTTATCCTTGTTTTTCTTGTGTTGAGTTTTCATAAATAGGTTCACATTAAAGGCAGCACTCCACTGAGGCCATTTCATGACAGATTTCAGGGTGCCGTGGACGAGGGTCAGGCAGAACGAACCCCCTGCGCACAGAATCGCCCACACTGCAGCAGGACCTGGATGAGAGCCACCAGGAAGGCACAAGGAAAGTGCTCGACACCCGAGTGCACGGGGAACAGTCCACTGGGGTTTCGGGGCTTTTGCCTCAGGCCTTCTTGGTGTCCCAGGAGACAACCCACCATCGCCAGAGCAGCAAGGCTCACCCAGGCTCCATGTGTTAAGTGCAAGCGGGTGAGCCAGCCGCCTGGCAGAGCAGCCCAGACCACGTTACAGACCCAGTGAGACCAGCAGGAAAGGCCAAGGGAATGGTGATGCGACCAGGTGGTGGGAAGTGACCGGAGGTGTAAAATCACACCTCCGCTTTCGAGCAAGGCTCCCTGGGCTCCCTCCAAATGCAGCCAGGGCTGGGCTCAGACCATTCTGAACACTTTCAGCCGTCTGTGTCTGTCTGATCTGAAAAATCCCACTCACACAAACGCTGAAATCTGCATATCAGGTGCCCAACACGCAGCCCCCTGGCATTCCTGATGGCCTCTCAGCCCCAGGTGGACACTCGACAGAATGCAAATGGGAGACCACAGCAGGACACAAGGTCCTGCAGGACACCCCCACCAGGGGCGGGGCCAGGAGAAACGGGGGCCAAGGGAGGGTCTTGGTGTCCGGCTGCAGTGCCGGGCTGGGGCGAAGTCCACTGGGAGGACGAGCAGCAGGACAACCAGAGGGCCTGTCCAAGGAGCTGACCCTCAGGTCCGTCCAAAAGGCCCGAAGGAGTAAACCAAGCAGACGAGAAGCAGGGTCCTCGGGGCACAGGACCCCGCTCACTGGGTGTCAGCTGGCCCGACTTGCCCAGGAAGCCGTTACCATGGACGCACTTGCCGCTGCAGAGCGCAGGGCGCTGGCCACGCTGGGGAAGTGCTGGCCTCCCCGCTTAGCCACAACCCAGGCTCGCACCACGGGCTCCTGAGCCCTGAGGAGCAGCAAGAACAGGTGTCCGGTGCCAGCAGAGAGGGCACACCCAGGACAAACACAGTGTCAGGCTGGGCAGCAGGGCCCAGACGTGGGCAGAGGCGCCTGGGCCGTCCAGGGAGACGACCACCCTGGGGGGACTGAGGGACCTCGGAGGCGCCCACCAGGCCGGGACACGGATGGTATTCCCGTTCCCTGAGCCGTCTGCGGGGTCCTCACAGCAGGAGGTGCATCTGACGGGCCCTGGGCCACCGCAGACACACGAGGCCCTCGTCCAGCTCCAGGGTGGGCGTGGGCACCCTGCTGGGCTCTCATGGAGACAGAGGGAAACAAATGCAAGTCGCCAAACCCTGACTTCCAGTCTCCCTGACAGCAGAGGACTCAGAGCGGATGATGCTGGCTCTGCTCCTCGTCCTCTAGTTATACCGCCCTCGCCTCTCAAAAGACTTCTCCACCTTAAGTGAAGGCTCCAGCAGTGACAAAACACCTTCAGTAAATGAGTCCACGTTTTGGAGTTTCTAGTTAAATTAATTTCTGCTGACGATCACTCATTCATCTGACAGCCTTACGGGGAATGTACTATGTGCCAGCAGTGAACTAGCTGGTGGGGACAGAGGTAAGCAAGACACAAACAGCCTTCTGCCCCGAGGGTGTCGGGGCAGTCAGGGGACAAGCTTTCAAGGAAACCCAGGCAGGGAAGGGGCTCTGGGTGGGGCCTACCTGCTGGGGGCAGAGGCCGGGGGCTCAGTGGTCCCTGAAGCAGGTACCACCAGACACGTCTCCCAGGTTAGCGCCCAGGGAAGGAATGATCACCCTACAAATGGGCAAAGAACGACTCTCGCGGGCTGGTGTCCCATCTTCTAGCTCCATCTTTTTTTTTTCCCTTTTACACTTTTTTCATATTTTTAAAATTTTATTTATTTGGTCTTAGTTGTGGCATGTGGGATCTAGTTTCCTGACCTGGGATTGAACCCAGGCCCCCTGCATTGGGCGTGGGGAGTCTTAGCCACTGGACCTAGCCACTAGGGAAGTCCCTATCTCCACCCTTTTGAGCCATTTTTAGGCAAAGTTAACAACTTCTCCAAGTGAGGGCGCCTTCCCCTGCCCCCCAGGCTGTGGTTGTAACTACCAGAGAAAAATATGCACTTGCGTTAGTTCCAAACTGTCCAGAGGACAAAGACAGGTCTTCTGTTGAACTTTTTGTTTTTAAATGAATTTAAAGACAGTGTACCTTAGAGTCTTAAACATGGTTATATTAAATAAAACAGATGAAAGAGCATGTGTTCATGCTGAATAAGATGAAAACTGCCATCAACTCTAAGAATTCACTGTTTTACCAAATCAATAGCATTAACTGGTATCAATCAGGAAAACTGCAGAATAATTTAAAAGCACCATGAATGTTAAATGTAACAAACCTTTCAATGAAATATTCAAAAAAATTCATCTTTTAAAGAACCCCAAGAAATGACACAACAGAAGCTCTGCACTACATTTTCAAATGCTTACAAACTGGAGATGCTAACGCCAGGGCCTCCGTGAGCCACACAAACAAGAATCTCCTTCATAGGTGAGGCCCGAGCAGCGTCCAACATGCGGCCTGCCAAGCCTGCCTTCTCTCAAGACCACACTCTGAGGGCTGCAGGGCCGATGCAAGCATGCCAAGTACCCACTGTACACAGTCCCTTATTAATAATAAACCCGACCACCCAAACCCACGAGCTGAACTGCTGGGGCTGCTGCTGCGATGAGCCTGGAGGGAAGCAAAGAACATTCCTACAGTCTGTCAAGGGGCTGCCCGGCAGGCAGAAGAAATTGTTTTTGACTTTGAACAGATTGAAACTGTTTTCAGAAGTCAAATCTTTTCATATTTTGTGAGGCCTGAGATGTTATTTTTATTGGAAGTTTCTGGCAGACCGGGAGGAAGCACTGTAGACCAAGCTGCCTTTGAGCGACCTGGTGAGTCCCTGGGTTTGCTGGTGAGCCGGGCACACAGACTTGCTGACCCTCACCACCTATCCCTCGTTCCTCAAAGAACAACCTACCATCACTGCAAAGAAGAGCCCCCGTGGGATCACGAGGAGGAGCTGGCAGGAGCAGGAAAGGGGGCGGGGCAGGAGCAGAGGGCGGGGCAGGAGAGGGGGCGGGGGCGGAGCAGAGGGCGGGGCAGGAGTAGAGGGCGGGTCAGGAGCAGAGGGCGGGGCAGGGAGCAGAGGGTGGTGTGGGAGTAGAGGGCGCGGCAGGAGAGGGGGCGGGGGTGGGGCAGGAGAGGGGGCGGGGCAGGAGAGGGGGCGGGGCCGGAGCAGGTGCCCTCGAGGACCAGGTGGGCAACTCTGGGTGCCACATGCCTACTGTCCGACAGCAAAGACCACATGCTGTTGTCGGTGGGGTGGGGTCTATGGAAGGCAGCCCCCACGCGGTGGACACAGTGGGAGGCCACGGAGCCTCCAGGATGCTCAGGCCCCTAACTCAGAGCGAGGGCAACCACCCCAACCCCGGTTCGCAGTCTCCACCGCACCTTAGAGTCATCCCGGGAGTATCAGAAATGAAAGCTGGCGCCCATCCTCCGCCCCAGATAAGTGCATCATGACAGCCTGTGCGCTGGTGGTTCCTGACGTCAGTGCTGCAAGCTCAGGTGTGATCAGCGCCCAGCCATACCCTCAGCACAAGTGGCGGTGAGTGGCCTGTGGTGTAGACCAGCCTCCTGGGGTGGTTGAGCCTGTTGGTGTGGACCAGCCTGGCAGGTGGCAGAGGGGGGGCATGGGAGGCAGAGGGCAGGGAAGTGGGGACCACGTGTGATGGGCGCCATCTGGCACAGCCGCCCACAGCAGGGCCGCGATCTGAATTCACAACAAGGTGCAGGTGGCCGGCCAAGCCTGCAAGCCCACTTCTCCTGCCAGCCTTCCACCCTCATGTATGAAGTCTCGGCTGTGGGCTCCCAGGGAGTCTGTTTGTCGTCACCCGCCTCATCGCTGTGCTGTAATGAGCTATCCCACTCGGATTTACCGATTCCTGTCAAATACTGGCACACAAGCTAGACTTCATGTGGGAAACAAACTCTGCTGACCTGCTTTCTACACTGAAATTCTATTGGACAGTGAAAGTGCAAATATGCTTAAAATACATTTATTATTTCAAGAGTGAATGCTGTAATAACTGACTGGAAAAGCTGTTAATTTTCTGTATAAAAACAATGACTAAGAACGTGCAAATAAACAGAGACATAAATTGAATATGAAGAGACTACATTAGTTACATCCTTTTAGGAAAAATAATATGCTTTATGAAAGAAATTATTTATAAAAATGTACAAAATAATATAGGCATAATAATACAGATTAGATTCCATTTTAATTTAGAAAAGACCAGTGTAATTTAGGCTGCATTAGAGCTGAGACTTCTGTGGTTTCAAAGGCACCACCAGGAGAGGGACAGGGCAGGTGAAGGAAGACCCTCATGACACCTGTGACCAACCAGAGAACGGGCAAGAGACTGGAACAAGGACCCCACTGGATGGGACATCCCCATGGGCAGGAGCCTAGGAGAAGACGCTGGGTCCCGCTATGATCAGAGGAAGCAGCTGAAGCCAGGGGGCCGCTGCTCGGAGCTGAGATTTAAAGTCACCGCAGGGATGCAGGGGTATAGGACTTCTATGACGTCACTGATGGGGGTGATAGGCGGTCCAGCCGCTCTGGAGACTGGCCTCACCTGTGGAAGCTGACCTGCTCCACAAGGTGTGGCCGAAGGTGTATGGAGCAGCAGTGTTCGTAAGAGCCCAGGAGCAGCCCAAACATCCACCGACTCTCGAACGGATGGACACCGCTGCGGGGACCTCAGCAGGAAGCGAAGCCCTCCTGCTACACAAGGGCATGGCAGACACCACATGCATAGTGTGGGGTGAAAGGAGAAAAGTACAGGAGCCTACGACACCAGCTTCCAAAGCGGTGCTTTGTGTCGGAGCTGCAGGGCTGAGGGGCGGGGCGGCTTCTCCTGAACTGGTCGCAGGTGCTGTGCTTGGGGTAGCTGCACAGTGAGATGCACTTGTGGGTAATTCCCTGCACACGGAAGTCTGTGCGCTACTCTCTATGTACAACACACACCAGTAAGAAGACTTTTAAAACAATTTCAAATAACAGACTTTACAAGAATCTTCAAGACATCTTATGCTGTATCTCGTGTGTATATAAACTATGTATGTAAACTTTAAAAGCTTGTTAAAATGACTTGTACAGATGGCTAACCACTTTCAGTGTGTGTCCGTGTGCACAGTCGCTGAGTCATGTCTGACTCTTTGCAATCGTTTGGACTATAGCCCGTCCATACTCTGTCCATACTGGAGTGGGCTGCCATGCCCTCCTCTAGGGGATTTTCCCCACCCAGGAATCAAACCAGCATCACCTGCGTCTCCTGCAGTGCAGGCGGATTCTGTACCCACTGAGCCACTGGGGGAACCCAACCACTTTCAGCAGGTGAGGATAAAGGAGTTTCAAGGTTTTTGGAGGTCAGTATGTATTGCTAAAGTGTGTAAAGACTTCTTGTTTTACTTATGGGCATGAGACGAGTAAACCACCATCTGGTCAGGACATCGAATCCTGACATGGGTAGAAGTGCACAGCCTGACATACTTGCCAGATTAACAGGGCACCCATGCGTGCACCTGAGCTCTGAGGTCTTGGGAGAAAGGACCAGAGCCTGGGAAAGTCTACCTAATTTCCAGAGACAAGCACACGGAAGAGTCTCCTGTCTAAGATCAAGTTGGGCAACTCTTGCAAGATAATGGACTCTGCTGGGCTTCACACAAGCACAGCTAGGATGGAAAGCAAACACTGGGGTCAAAGGGCAAAAATGTGCAACCCAGGAGTCATCACGCCTCCTCTAGGTGACAGGCCATCCTACCATCTGCCGCTCAGAAACGCTCTCAGACAAAGCAACTTTCAAAAAGTTGAGGCTGAACTCATAGGTGAAGCTCACTATGATGCTTTACGGGTCTTAGTCATGTCTAAGTCCGCCAACAGTCTGCAAACTTTCCTGTAAATGCTTAAGACAAACCAAAAGTGGGGCCAGACGCCCTCTGCAGTCCCTGCGTAAAGACAAAGCTGGGGACCAGCCCTGAAGCTGGGGTGATCAGAAACACACGGGCGAGGTGGCTCCTGACGCGGCTTGGCTCTGGGGCCTGGGTCCCAGGCGATCGTGGGTGAGGGGCAACTGAGGGGAGGGCGCCCGCCGCCCGCCCGCCGCCCACCGCGCACTCACTCTCTTTGCCCTTCTCCTTGTTCTTGAGCTGCTGCAGCTTCTGCTCCCGGTGCCGCTTCTCCAGCTCCTGCTCCTGCCGGTGCCGCTCCAGCTTCCGCTGGTGCTCGAGCAGCTCCTGCTGGTGCTTCATAGCCAGCAGCTCCTGCTGTTGCTGTGGGCGGGAAGCAGCAGACACAGATGGTCAGAGCCTTGCTCTGAAAGCAACAGTGAGACAGACACGCGCGAGAAGAGCGGCGGGGGGCCAGGGTCCCCTCTCTGCCGGTGTGGCCCCTGGGCCTCGCTCCCCTCTGCAGGGCCCACGTCGCCAAGGAGGAAGCAGGGCTGCTCGAGGACGTCTCCTACACGTTTCATGCTGAAGGCTGTAAATGAAAATAAAAACGACTGACCTCCTGGAAGAAAATATGCGTGCCAATTTATGCAATCTAGGAAGTCGGGAGTCATGTACGGATGTGAGAGTTGGACCATAAGGAAGGCTGAGCACCAAAGAATTGATGCATTTGAACTGTGGTGCTGGAGAAGACTCTTGAGAGTCCCTTGGACTGCAAGGAAGTCAAACCAGTCCATTCTAAAGGAGATCAATCTTGAATATTCATTGGAAGGACTAATGCTGAAGCTCTAATACTTAGGCCACCTGAACAGCTGACTCATTAGAAAAGACCCTGATGCTGGGAAAGATTGAAAGCAGGAGGAGAAAGGGACCATAGAGGATGCGATGGTTAGATGGCGTCACGGACTCAATGGACATGAGTTTGAGCAAGCTCCAGGAGATAGTGAGGGACAGGGAAGCCTGGTGTGCTGCAGTCCATAGGGTTGCGGGGCCGGACACGACTGAGCGACTGGAATGCCTTTTCGAGAGTGACACAAAAGAGCATGAAAGAGCGTGGTCACTTTGCAAAACTGCTTGGCACATTCTTACAAAGTTAAACACACACCCATCCGAGACCCAGGCATCCCACACCCAGAACTAACCCAAGAGACATGGGAATACATCTGGGCAAAGCCCTGTGCAGGACCGCGCATGGCCGCTGTGCACACAGCAGCCCTGCCTGACACACCCCCGACGTCCTCCGGACGTGAGCCCAGGGACAGGAGTGCGTGTTCTTATGTGAGAATCCCACCCGGCGATGCGAAAGAATAAACTGGACATACTGGCAAAAACAAGGATGGGCTATAGAACAAGCAAAATGATCAGGTCTGGTGTCGGCTGTGGAAACAGGACAGAAAAGAGTCCACCTGCAGACTCTATTTACACAAAGTTCTGGAGCAGGAAATCCCAAGACACGGAGGTAAAAGTCAGAGAAGGCTGCTTCTTGGGTGAGGCAGTGGACAAGCCGGGGAGCTGCCCGGGGTGTGCACTGTCTGGTGGAGGTAGCGTTTACACAGACACGCACGACTGCCCACGAACACACACTCAGGATGTGTGCATTCTGTTCTGTGTAAGTTAGATCACGTTTCCAAAAATGATGTAACTGACAATGTAAGAAGCTACCTTCACAATATACATTGTCAACAAAATTAAAACGCAAAAGGTGACTGAGAAAAGCTCTTTGCCATACTTATGGTGCACAGGCTAACTTTTATATGCAGATGGCTGTTTCACGTTAATAAGAATATGATAAGCAGCTACTAAAAAGCTGAGCAAAAAAAGGCCAAGAGATTCACCAAAAAGAGTTTAGTTGCTCAGTCATGTCCGACTCTTTTTGACCCCATGGACTGCAGTACGCCAGGCTTCTCTGTCCTTCACTATCTTCCAGAGTTTGCTCAAACTTGTAGATTGAGTCAATGATACCATCCAACCATCTCATCCTCTGTCAGCCCCTTCCTCTCCTGCCTTCAATCTTTCCCAGCGTCAGAGTCTTTTCCAACGAGTCAGTTCTTCGCATCAGGGGGCCAAAGTACTGGAGCTTTAGCGTCAGCATCAGTCCTTCCAATGAACACTCAGGACTGATTTCCTTTACGACGGACTGGTTTGACACTTTTGAACTGTGGTTTTGGGACGACTCTTCAGAGTCCGTTGGACAGCAAGGAGATCAAACTAGTCACCAAAAAAAAAAGAGTGGTTAAAAATAAATGGGAAACAGTGTTCAACCTCACTAGCCATCAAATCCCATTTTCACTTAGCACGTTGGAAGGGGCAAGAATGGACAAGCGGGCCAGCGCTGATGGGGCTGTGGGAGAGACACGATCAAGCCCAGACACCTGAGAGGTTTTCCCGGAACATCAACCAGCCAAGTCCTCCGCTGGCGGCCAGAGCCGCCTGCTCCCACTGGACAGCCCCTCCGACTCATGCTCCCGCCGTCTGTCCGGCCCTGCCCCCGCCTCCCCGCTCCAGTGCTTGGCCACCCCTGCACAGCCTCAGCTTCCCACCAGCCACGTGGGGCCTCGGGAAGCCCCGAGGGCCTCCCCTGCCAACCTGGCCACCTGCCCAGGGCAGGTCTCTGCCCACAGCACCTTCCCGGGGGGCGCTTGTGTCCTGGCCGTGACTCACTCCCGACCCCTCTCCTTCGGCTGGGGCGGGTCTCGCCCTCTCCCTGTCCCATGGGGGGTGGGGGCGCTGCAGTCTGTCTCCTGAGAGGCCCCAGGACTCTCCGTGGACAAGCACGCTTCCCCCCACGTCAGCCACCAGAGGAGCGAGTGTAGACGGCCCCCAGGCGGCAGAGCAGCGAGTGTAGACGGCCCCCAGGCGGCAGAGGAGTGAGTGTAGATGGCCCCCAGGCGGCAGAGGAGTGAGTGTAGACGGCCCCCAGGTGGCAGAGGAGTGAGTGTAGATGGCCCCCAGGCGGCAGAGGAGCGAGTGTAGACGGCCCCCAGGTGGCAGAGGAGCGAGTGTAGACAGCCCCCAGGCAGCAGAGCAGTGAGTGTAGACGGCCCCCAGGCAGCAGAGCAGTGAGTGTAGACGGCCCCCACGCAGCAGCACACCTGCCCCCCACTCAAGGCTGTGTGGCGATGGGCAGGAGCGGACACCCAGCTCAGCGCCCACCCGTATGCTCCATACACGCTGAGCATCATGGCCGACCTCTCTCTATGGCAGAAATAAAAACAACCGCCTTCCCAACAAGTGGCTGACAGGAGCTGGGGCAGGACGAGGGTGGCAGAGGCCGCTCTGGGTGACCGGGTTTCAAGAGTAGCTCTCCACCCTGGCTCCCCAGCTCTGCAGTGACTGTCGCCCATGGTCAGCACATCTGGGTCTGACCTTCAGCGCTTCCAGCTGGCGTTACTGTGCATGTCTGTAAGACCAGTTCGAGAACTTTGCAAATGATTTAAAAAGGGGTGTTTTCTTCTCTTCTGAAAGGAACACGGAATGACACCACTGGGATAAAAGACTAAATGAAGTGGAAAGGAGCCACGTCCCTGTTACTAGTTTCCTTCCAGGAAGGAGGGCTGCTCACCCAGGGAGGTTCTTCTACCAGAGAAAATGTCTGTTGATCTGCCTGGATTCAGAGGATCCTGCCTTGGGGCCCAATGGCACTGTACCTGATGTCCAGGGGTACAGGCCCTCATGGGCATCACCAGGCCACTGCCAGCCACTCTGGGATTCTACCAGCATCGTTGGCCTTCGGAAACGGACACCTCAAAGGGCTGTCTGGTGTTGGGAAGCCAAGACAGTGCCCGGAACAACAGATCTTGGGATGAAGAACCTGGCGCTCTTGGTATTACCGATCCCCTCAAACTGCCTACACACAGCCCGGGCTCCCCTTCAACTGCTCAGCGTTCATTTAATGTGTAAATGAGGCATAGGCAGAAATCTGCTGAATCTGGTCTCACAATATTTACGTTTCAGCCAGAACCCAGAAAAGGAAAGTGAGATCTTTCAATTATCATTACAAAGAGACTCTGGAAACAACCAGCCTAGATCCCGGTGATTAAAATTCACAGGACGACACAACTTGCAAAAAATGACTGTTGCGCTGTTTTAGTGAAAGGAACATTAAGAATCCAGGCCTCCGGCATCCCCAGCGTCATGGCATGAAGGAGAAAGGGGCGGCAGAGGATGAGATGGCTGGATGGCGTCACCGACTCGATGGACACGAACTTGGGCAAAGTCTGGGAGGTGGTGAAGGACAGGGAGGCCTGGCATGCTGTAGTCTGTGGATTCGCAGAGAGTCGGACACGACTGGCCAACTGAACACAGGGGTCCAGCTTGTTTTCTGCCCCTAAGCTCTCGTGCCCAAACAGGAGGGATGTGCTGTGGTCTCTGCGCCCAGCCCAGGCCCCAGGGGAAAGCAGAGGCCGCTGGCGGCTGCCTATCTGCTCCAGGCCAAGGGCAGCTGGAGGCTCACCTGGCCCGTCTCAGGAGGGCTCCTGGTCGTAGGTGGTGGGCACCGCCTGCCCCTGTTGTTCCTCATCTGCTGATGGCTCAGGCTGGGGAGACCCACACCCGCACACAGGACAGCCTGGGTCGGCAGGGCCAGGACTGGAGAGGCAGGCCAGGCTCCGTGGGGGCTGAGCCATCCCCCGGGGCTAGGACCACCAGGGGCCCAGGCCACGCCCGAGCTGAGCAAGTGGGCCGGCGTGGGGCCTTCCCGGCTCCTCTAAGCCACTCGCAGGACTGTCTCCTGGGGAGGCCCCACCTCAACACGCAGTGGACGCAGCAGGCGGAGAGCTGGCCGAGGCCTCTCGACCCTGCCTCCGGCTGACACAGTGGCTGCTCTTGCCACCCACTTCCTGAGTCACTGTGAAAATAAACGCACAGATTTCAGGTGGCCCCTCACCGCAGAACGCACAGCGCTAGCACAGCCTGGTGTGGCCGGGGCAGAGCGGGGGTCACCCTGGGGGCATGGGGCTGCCACGGTGAAGGCCATGTCCACCTGGGGCTGGACCCAGAAGCTCTGTGCATCAAGCCCCGCCAGGCAGCGGTCATGGAGCTTTTCCAAGATGGTCAAGGAGCTTCTAAGGCTCAGGTGGCCCACTTTCGGGGAGAAGTCCAGGACAGACCAGTAACCCCTGGGGGCCAGAGCACCAGTCTGATGGAGGGGGCCTCCTCTAGGCTTCTCATCTCCAGGCTCATGAGCTACTTGGCCACAGTGGTCAGGGCCCATGCGAGACTGAAATATTCTTGCCTACGGGGTCCTCCGAAATGGAACCATGTCCATCTTTATCTCCCTGGATTTACTGGCTCAAATCAAAGAGGCATCCTCATTTCAGTTAAGTTCAAAATCACCCTTCCCTCCAGCCTCATGGAGCACAGCAGCAGTAATCAAGAGGTCCCGGGGACGTGTCACTCAGGTTCCCCCCAAATCGGACACTCAAATGCCACAAAGGGTCAGCCATCCACAGGCGGGTCAGAGAGAGGAGGGCCTGCATCACAGATGCTTGGCGCCCCGGACGTGCGGACGCCGCAGACAGGGCACCACTGTGAGCGGTGTGGGGAGTGGGGCGGTGACAGCGGCCCGGGGGAGCCCGCCACCCCGACCAGCCCAGCCCCACTCCCGGGACATGCCGCCTCCTCTCAGGTGGGTGCTCTGGAGACCAGCGGAGGGTCGCCTCCCCCTGCAGGGCATTCCGACCCCTCCTCTCTGCGGGGCTCACTGCCACCTGGACACACTTCCTGGGGCGGCTCAGGGCTGACAAAGACCCAGGCCGTGTCCTCTGGCCTCTCCCTGCCATCCAGCACACAGCAGGTCTACGTGCGCCTGTGAGGGTCCCGGGCCAGACCAGCGGCAGCGTATTTATCAGGGAGAGCCAGTGAGGAGAGATGAGAGACAGGCCGTGGTGCAAGGCCACACGAGAGGGTTTTCTCTGCAGAACAATCTATGGCTGCCAGCTCTGGAAACACGCTCGGCGCTCCTCCTCCTACCAGCCGGGGGTGGCGCAGGGCAGAGCGCGGCATGGAGTGGCCATCCACGCCCCCAGGGCGGCAGGTGTCTTCCTAGAAACACGGAGTGCAGGCTACGAGCCAGCCCTGACCGTATGTGCGCTCACGGGGTGCCGACGGGCTCAGGAATGACGCGGCGCTCGCGGCAGCCACGCGCCTTCCCGGGCACCAGGGCTACGGCCGCCGAAGCGTGTCCTCCGGGCTCATTACAAGTTGCTTCAGACGACCGAGAAGCTGGGGTCCAGGCAGCACTCAGCCACCCGGGGCAGGTAATCAAGACAGTAAACACCGTGGCCTGGCTCCCAGGCCAGAAAAGCAGGCTCCTTTCAGTTCTATCCACTTCCCTGCAAGGAAAGGTGTCATGTGCTCGCTACACAGCTCCTAAAGCTCTCCTGTCCAGAGAGACGGTGCCAACCACA
>NW_024070212.1:116160695-116168208 GCF_014754425.2 Oryx dammah
GGGAGGCGGCAGTGTAGACGGGGAGGGGAGCCTGCAGTGTAGATGGGGAAGGGAGGCTGTAGTGTAGATGTGAGGGGAGGCCGCAGTGTAGACGGGAGGGGAGGCCGCAGTGTAGATGGGGAGGGGAGGCCGCAGTGTAGACGGGGAGGCGGCAGCACTGGGGTCACGGGGTCCAGCCTCGGCTCTGGTGTCACCCACGCCAGGCATGTATGGGCTCTACCAGCTCCTGACGGCGTCCTCAGGCTCCTGTCCATCCACGGCCAGTGATCCCATGAGGTCCTGGGGCTGGCAGGACAGAACCACCTGTCACCCTCCTGGAAGCACTCTCTGAAGACCCCTGTCTCCTCTCTACGCTGGAGCCACAGTCATTGAGAAAATCCACGAGTAACGACTAGAGACTGACAGATGACAGAGGGCAGTGGCTGGGCTGGAAGCTCTATCAGCAAGTGGAACAAAGGCTGCTGAGACTGCTGAGGAGAGCCCCAGAGAGGAGTCCTGGGCCCGCTCCGGCCAAGGTGCGGACGGAGCCGAGGTGGGCTCTCAGGGGTCGGGGGGCAGAGCAGGGAGGGCTGCTTCTGCTTGCTCTCACCGCGCTGAGCTTCAGCTGGGAACATGAGATAGAGGGACTCCCTCGATAACATGCTTAGAAAATTTAAAATGACACACCAAAGCGGCAAACCCAGAGAACACCACGTCCGCCGAGTGATCTGCTCAGCAGTCCCAGCTGATCAAAGACTTTCTGGACATAAACACTCGCTGACACCCACACTCACGACTCCCTAGACCCTGGGCCCCACTGACCACGCTCCAGGACCCCCTTCCGGGGAGGAAAGAACTAAGTGTAGGACAGGACGGGGACAGGCTCCTGAGCGGCCACAACCAGCAAGCATCCAGAAGCAGTGCGACGCTGTGTCAGAACCCCAGAGAGAGCATCCTTACCCAAGGTTAACAACTTCGGTTACCTTTTAAACACTCTATGTTAGTCACTCAGTCGTGTCCGACTCCTTGCGACCCCAGGGACTGTAGCCCACCAGGCTTCTCTGTCCATAGGATCGTCCAGGCAAGAATACTGGAGTGGGTTGCCATTTCCTTCTGCAGGGGATTTTTCTGACCCAGGGATCGAACCCGGGTCTCCGGCATTGCAGGTAGATTCTTTACCATCTAAGCCCCAGGGAAGCCTTTTTAAAAACACCGTTCCCTTTTTTAATTATAAAATCCTATTCAAATTCACTGATGGTTTAATGACACTAATTAGATTGTGTGCTCAAGAAATCTGTCTGACAAACACCACTGCCAAACGTCACCAAAAGATGATGGCTTGTGAAGAGAGTGGAAATCGTCAAAACAGAGGCCGGCTGATGGGATGACGGTTACATAGTTTTAAATGGCTTCAGACAAATGATCTCTGCTGTAAATGGAGAAAGAAACAATTAAAGCGCAGAGAACACGTCACCTTGAGGTTTGTGAATTGTGTTTCTGGGGCTCCCATCCTCTCTGCGGGCTTCTGGCCTGATCTGCGGGCTTCTGGCCTGAAGGTCTGGGGGGCTGGAGGACCCCTGGTGGAGGGGGTCTGCCTCCAAAGATGGGGGCCCTCGGGTCACCGGGAGGCTGGGTAAAGGACTCGGAAGAGACGGGCTGCCCTGACCTTTCAGGCTTCTGAGATGACATCAAGATGCAGGAGTCTGATGGAGAAAGTTCAAGAAGCCTGCTGGTGAGGAGAGGAAACCGCATCCCAGGAGTGAGCAGTGCGAGTGGGCAGGGTGGGCTCTTCAGATGGCTTTCGGGATTCACAGAAAACAGGAGGCTGCAGCTTCAAGGACAAAACAGATCGGGCGGCCTGCGGGCGGCGCTCGCTGGTACCGAACGGCGGTTATGTGGACTGACTTTGGTGAGGACCTAGTCCCGCAGCCACTGACCACATGTGGCCGCAGTGCAGCTGGTCCACAGCGTGCACCCAGACTCAGCATGGCCACAACCGCTTATGTGGATCACGGGTTGAAGCGACACTTCAGAAATACGGGGTTAAATAAAGTAGCCTGAAATTACTTTTACCTGTAGCAACCAGGTCCCCAGTGGCCCCCCAAAGACTCCTTCCTGCCTCCTGGTGTCCACCCCTTGGCTGGGCCCCTGCCGGGAGGGTTGATGCCTATGACAGCAGAGCAACGTAGCAGGGGTGGGTGGGGGGGTCACCTTCAAGATTTGTCCAGAAGACACTGCGACCTCCTTCTTGGTCCCTTGGATCCTGGAGGCCCAGGTGAGGAGGACTTGAGGCCTCCTGCCCCAAACCAGGGGGTGAGTGAGCTGGGAAGGGGATCCTGCAGGCCTGGCCCCATGCTCAGGTGAGACCACCGCCCTGACCATGCCCGGCCACACCTCACGAGAGGCCCGGCCATCTGTGAGCTGCTCCCAGATCCCTAGCCCGTGGGAGCTGAGCTATCTGATAACACGTTTGTTATTTCAAATGGCTAAAAATCTTTTGAGTAATTTGTTACATAACAATAAATCACTCACACAGCCTGGTTTCTTTGGGTGTTTTAAGGTAACTACAGGAAATGTAGAACTACCTCTGAATTTTAACGTGTACACATTTCCACTGAACAGCAAGGCTCTGCAAGATTCTAAGCACGGTGACACACGTGATCACAGACATTATAAGTGGTCCCTCAACCAAGTGACATGACCTCTCTGTGCCTCACTAGTGCACGTTTCTTCCTGGAACGTTTGCTTTTAAAATCTGGGATCAGAAAAAAATGTATGTAGACAGTGAGCTTCCCAGGTGGCCTACTGGTAAAGAACCTGCCTGCCAAGGGAGGAGACACGAGAGTCATGTTTTCAGTTCCCGGGTCGGGAAGATCCCCGAGAGGAGGGCATGGCAACCCACTCCAGTGTTCTTGCCTGGAGAGTCCCACGGACAGAGGAGCCTGGGGGCTGCAGTCTATAGGGTTGCAAAGAACATGACTGAGGTGACTTAGCACGCACCAGACAGTAAATACCAAAAAGAAAAAATTATGTTAGTTTTTTCCTTACTTATCCCATCTAAATCAAAGTAAATATTAGCTCGCCCCCCCTTGCCTGGAAAATCTCATGGATGGAGGAGCTTGGTGGGCTGCAGTCCATGGGGTCGCTAAGAGTCGGACACGACTGAGTGACTTCACTTTCACGCATTGGAGAAGGAAATGGCAACCCACTCCAGTGTTCTTGCCTGGAGAATCCCAGGGATGGGGGAGCCTGGTGGGCCGCTGTCTATGGGGTCGCTCAGAGTCAGACATGACTGAAGCGACTTAGCAGCAGCAGCCCCCGCAATTATAAAAAGTCAGTGGGAAAAAAGGAGAGAAGATGGACAAGTCCCAAGAAGAAAATAAAGACCATTCCTAAACACCTCACCCAGAGGTGACCACTGCTAATATTTTGGCGCTTCTTCTTGCTGGTAATGTCGCTATTTAGGGACATATGTTTGTAGATGAAGTCCAGCGATAAGATTTCTCCCCTGCTTTAAGCTTCTACAGGGTGACCTTAAATGCTGTTTCCACTCTTGGCCACAACCAGCTTCCAAGTGTTGACACGCAGGTATACAAGGCCCGGTGAGGAACATCCCCAGGCATCAACCTCAGCCTGGCAGCAGATCACTGGGGATGTCCTGGGAGGCAAGATAGAGCGCCAGGCGGGGCGGGCCAGCCTGGGGGCTGGGGGTGGTGGTCCTGGGCAGCGGGATTGTGGGCACACACAGTGGGCCGGCCTGTGGGCTTGGAGTTTGTCCTGAGCTGTGGAATTGTGGGTATACACAGGGGGCCAGTCCAGGGGCTCGGGGATGGTCCTGGGTGGCAAGATCTTGGGGCACACAGAGCGGACCGGCCCCGGAGCCACTGGGGAGGTCCTGGGCAGCGGGATCTGGGTGCGCATGGCGGGCTGGCCCGGGGGCCACCGGGCAGGTCCCGGGCGGTGGGGTCTGGGCGCGAGTGGCAGGCCAGCCCTGGGGCCACCAGGCAGGTCCTGGGCGGCGGAGTCTGGGTGCGTGTGGCGGGCCGGCCCGGGGCCCGAGGCCGGGGACTGACCTTGATGTGCTCGTGCAGCTGGGCCTCGTGCTGCCGCGACAGCTGCTCGTGCTGCCTCTGGAACTCGGCGATGAGGATCTGTCTCTGCAGCTGCTGCTTCTGCTTGAGCGCCAGGAGCTCCTGCTGCAGCTGCTGCTCGCGGAGGCCTGGCTCCGCCACGGGCAGCGGGAACTGGTGGTCCAGGCGCAGGTCCATGGGCACCCCCGGGGGGGCCACCGGCAGAGGCAGGGCCGAGGCCACGTCCACTGCGGAGAGAGCACAGAACAGAGGCGCCGGTGACCGGGTGGCCTGCCGTCCTGGCCTGGCCCCAGCCATCCTCCCTGGGAGCCCACGCCGCCATTGGGGACGCCTACGCCGCCACCACGGGGACGCCCATGCAGTGAGAGCCATTGCTCACTTCAGATGCCTCCTCCCACTTCCTACTCAACAGGCTCAATAGGCAGGACTCGGGCCTTCCACCCTCTTCCTCCGAGGCGCCCACCCCTCAGGCAGAAGCCAGCGGGAGGTCGGACGGGGATACACACTAAAATAGGCTCTCCTGCCTCTGCCCTGCCCTGCACCAAGAGGCCCTGCTCACTCAAGGGACCTGGGTGCAGGCCTGTGGCCTTTTCTGATGCCGTTTTTGAAAGCTGGCACTGGCTGCCCTCAGGCAGAAGGGCGAGCGGCATGCTTTTCTCCTTTGCAAGAAGCCACAGAAGAGTTGTGTGAAGGGCCCATGGAACAGCGTGTGCCCTCGAAGTGGTCCAGACAGGCACGCCAGGTGCGCAGCGCGTTTCAGTGGTGATGGGCGCGCCCTCTGGGAGACAGCCAGTGCAAGGCTCCCCCGGATCGCCTGCTTGGCTCATGCTGCAGGGGGACAGCTTCTGTGCTTTGCTAAGAAACAAACTGCCTTCACCGCACGGAGGCGTGGCCCACGAACAGCCATGAGTTGGCTCTGATTAGAAACGGAAGCAGAACTGATCTAAGCGCTTGTAGATCAACGCCAAATTAAAAGCGAAGAGGAGGCAGAAACCAGGTCTCCAATTACGGGTCTCACAAAATACCCCCAAGTGGGCGCTCCTCTCAGGATGGGATTATATCAGAAAAGCTGGGCCACTGGCTGTGGGCCTCCGACTTCCCAGAGAGGCTCCGGGGCCGCCTCCCTGAGGGTCTCTGTCAGAGACACCCCCCGACCCCCAGAAGTGGAGACAGCCCAGCAGAGGCCCCGGGGCCCCGCCTCGACCAGAAAGCCCGCTCACAACCTGCCCAGCCACAGGCCTGAGGGCCGGAGGCTGGGCCTCTCCTCCGGGGGCTCAGAGGTCTAGGGGAGACCCCGCTCAGCAGACAGGGGCCCCGGGCCAGTCTCCCCTCTAGAGTCATTGCCACCCAGGAGGGGGCCTCGTCGCAGCACCTCTGCCCAGGCTCTCTGCAGTCAGGCATTCTGACGCCCTGGACCCGGTCCCAGGGCCTCCCTGGGTGAGACCGGATCTAACCCAGGGCCTCTGGAAGTGCCCTCCAGCCCTGACCGCCCGTGCCACTGGGTCAATGAGGGGCTTACAAAAGGTAGGCAGTATGGCCATTCATGAATTCTCTGTGCTTATTTTCTTAAGCTAAAATACTGCTTCTTGATGAGGAAGTGGACTGTCAGAGACACAGCAGGCCGGCCCCACCTTGGTTCCGGTGGAAAATGACCCAGGAGTGGCCACTCATCGGGATAGCCCATTTCAGCGGTCACCACACAGGCAGGCCCCTGCCGGCTGTCCTGCTGATGAGTGAAGTGAGGTGGGAAGGCCTGGCTCCAGCTCAGTCCTGGGTCCTAACCCCCGAGCCCACGCTGGGGGCCCTGGTGTCCTGGACCAACACGCGGCCTCGCACCTGCAGGCTTGCTCACCTGGGCAGGGCGTGGGGTGCTGCCCAGGACAGCAGGGGCCTGGCTCCGGGGCTGCAGTCACCACCTCCCCCTCCCCGCCGCCAGAACTAAGCCTGGATTCCATCCGAGGCCCCCAGAGCCCGGGGCAGGTTGCATGCATGGAACGCCTGGGCCCTGGCCCCTGGGAATGGAGGGAAACCCTCAACATTCTATCATTTTTCAGAAAACATCTAATTCTCCTCTCTCTGACGTCCTAACAAGCCTTAGGTAAATACCAGCTCTTCGATTTTTCCCAAAATCAGTGAGGTGCAAACTCCGTTTTAAATGTATTTGTTTTTTTCTAGTTGGGTGTCAGGCTTGATGTGTGAAGGGCTTTTTATTTTATATTTATGCGACAGAAACGGACACAAGTGACTGTTCGCGTGAATAGGCCCAGACGACAGTGGCGCCCCATCCCGCCCCCACCACACGCAGCTGGCAGAGACGGGGCTTTACTGACTTCATTTTCTTTCTTTGATCATTTTTATTATGAAACATAGCAGGATGGAAAACCTGTGTAAACAACACCAGTTTTATAAAACCTCAGTATTTCCCTCCATTTGCTTCAGACTCTATTTTAAGGAATAGAATATTATGGAAGACAGGGAGCAGAGAGCAGGGAGCAGGGCTCAGGAAAGGGACTCAGAGGAAAGGGAAAGTGACTTGACGTCTTAAAGGAAATTCTGCTTTCCTTTCTCCCGGGGGTGGGGAAGGGCTGCGTGTTTTCCTGCTTTCACTAATGACGGTGCTCAGTGCTGCCTGGAAAACATCACGCCTGTGTATGACGGCAGGCTTGCTGGCTCTTCTTTCTGCTTCCCTGGAAGACGATGAGAAGTTTTTCTTCATTAACCGGTTAACCTGCCTAGTTCTTTCATGGATTAACAGGTGAGTTACTTAGCAGATCCCCTCAGGTTAGCTGGCCTTTGCTTTGCAAAGATAAAGCTGACTTTGTCTTCCTGGGTTACAGACACACACACAGAATCACTGACAGATTGAGCCTGCAGCCGTTTATTGGGCACATCTGGGTTCGCGTTCATATGTGTGGACTGGCTTGCAGTGTCTCTGACACTCTTCTTATCTGGTCAGGGAACAGTATTTTAGCTCAAGAAGCCACAGAGAATTAACGAAATAACCGTATTGCCTGCCTTTTGTAAGCAGGATCACCTCATTTGCCTTGATGGCAGGGGTGGTCAGGGGGTGGGCCCCTTAGGTGACATGTGAAGGTGACCTGAGATGTTATACAGGAACAAGGTCAAGCCTGAGACGCTGCACGCACTGTTCGTTCACTGCGTCACGTTGCTGCTGTTAGTCACGCAGTCCCATCCAGCTCTGTGACCCCATGGGCTGTGGCCCACCAGGCTCCTCTGTCCGTGGGATTCTTCAGGTAGGAGCACTGGAGTGGGGTGCCAGGCTCCTCTGTCCATGGGATTCTTCAGGTAGGAACACAGGAGTGGGGTGCCAGGCTCCTCTGTCCGTGGGATTCTTCAGGTAGAACGAGGGAGTGGGGTGCCAGGCTTCTCTGTCCGTGGGATTCTTCAGGCAGGAGCACTGGAGTGGGGTGCCAGGCTCCTCT
>NW_024070212.1:116168218-116191482 GCF_014754425.2 Oryx dammah
CTCCTCTGTCCGTGGGACTCTTCAGGCAGGAGCACTGGAGTGGGGTGCCCGGCGCCTCTGTCTGTGGATTCTTCAGGCAGGAGTGCTGGAGTGGGGTGCCAGGCTCCTCTGTCCGTGGGATTCTTCAGGCAGGAGCGCTGGAGCGGGGTGCCAGGCCCTCCTCCAGGGGATCTCTCCGACCCAGGGTTGGAACTCGCGTTGCATTGGCAGGTTACTGTCGGAACCACCAGGGAGGCGCTCACTGCACCATACCATCTCCCCATTTCTAATTTTTCACAGGCGAGGTCAGGAAGATGATCAGAAATGTCCAATAGTTAGCATCTTAAAAAGCTGAACATAAAACAACTTTCAGGGATCTGTTTTATTAACTTCAAAAATAGGACGGGCCAAGTGTTTCCTACGCCTGCATCCCCTCACTGCAGAGAAACGCCAGGGCCTCCTTCTCTGTGCTGCGTGCTGGGGGGTTGTTCCCAGTCCAGCCTGCAGTGGGTCTGCTGTGCAAAGGAACAGGAGAGGGCAGAGGGCTTGAGGGACGCCCTGGGGAAGGGCCCACACGGGGGCCGCAGCTCTGAGTGGGAAGGGGCAGGTGAGCCAGGAGACACAGGAGGCCCTGGACTGCTCGCTTGGGGCGCAGGGCCTGCATCCGCAGATCCTGGGGGGCCCTGCAGGCCCAGGTGGGGGTGCCAGCGGCAGGGGGAGGCCGGGCCTCAGATGCAGAGGGGCTGGCATCGGGGCACTGGGCGTGAGAGACGAGGGGGCGGGGCCGAGGGCGGGAAGGGAGGGTGTGGCAGGCGCCCCGGCGTGGATGGGGTGGGGAGGTCCGAGGTTCCCTGCGTGCACTGCCCCTTCCCTCGGGTTCCCTTTGAGTCTGGAGCGCAGGGAACGTAAGGAGGAAACACACCCCACCCCTCCAGTCATTCCAGACACCAGAGCAGGTGGCCCAGGGAGGGGACGGCAAGGAGACCCCCGGGCAACACCATCCTGCCCGCAGAGAAGAGAGGGGCACCAGGCCAGGGCGCGGGGTGGTCACGGGCAGTCCTCACCATTTACTGTGAGAAAGGGAGGCAAGGCCTGTTGGAATTTCCCCTTTTGAGGTTTCACATAAGACTTCATCCTCTGCTAAAGAAAGTCCAACGCAAAGAGAGAAGGCAAAGCCAGACGTCAGCTCCATCGGACAAGCCGTGCCCAGCGCCGGCCATTCCAGCACCTCGGGAGACGGCCCTGCGGACAGGCACATGCGCCAGCCCTGGTGTGGCCGCGGGTCCACGGACCCAGGCCAGGTGCTTCTCCCGCCTGAGCTTAGCCTCGGGAGGCCAGGCGGGCCCCCCAGGCGGCTGGAGCCCCAGCTGAGGGATCAGACCCACAGTCCCCATTCATTCCGCTGCTGGAGGGTGCGTCAGACATGCCCGCGACTATTTCTGTATCAAAAACTCGCCGAAATGCCACGAGTTCCCAACAGAAGCTGCTGGTGCTTTTGACCCAAAGCTCCCCGAAGAAAACAATGAGACTTTCTCTACTTAAAGAATGTGGCATCAAAACAAAAAAGCCTGTATTCTCATGAATATTTTATGGCAGAGTAGAAAATTGCTTTTATAGGTTGTGCCTTGAGAAACATATTAATACAATCAGACTCATGACGTTAGTAAAAGCACAAAGGCTATATTCAGAGTTTCAATAAGAAATGGCAAGGCTGGGCCGTGACCTATAAGTTCTCAATCAGAAATAGAAAAGAAATCTGCTAGTCTCTAATTTTTTTAAAAAAATAAATGATCAGGGGGAAAAAAAAGGACACTGTAATTTTCCATTACATGGGTTGGTTCTTCTGTTCATAACACTATTTCCTGTCATCACATAGACAGCAAACAAAGAGAAGGTCTATTCTTTAGAAAGCAGGGCCAGAGTGTAGGCTCTGTTCAAGTAAAGAACGGCTCATTCAGATCTAGGGGACAATAATAGATGCTTCATCCGTGTCAGCACGAGTTCCGCTCACACTGACGTTTGCCTGCCTGTGTGAGGGGAGGAGAGAGACGCCTGCGGGGGGGAGGAGGAGGAGGAGGAGAAAGGATGGGGGTCTATCAAAAACGCATAACTTATCTCAAAACGTTTTCAACGTTTACGACAACACGCGTCACACAGCCCGGGGGACACTGGCGCACGCCCACCTCGCTCCCCAGGCCCCCAGCCCCGTGCTGACTCCGCTCGGCGACCCCGCGTGTTGTGATCACAATTTCCAGGACACACCCCTAAACACGCGTCCTCTGCACTCAGCAGCTGTGGGTGGGGGAGGCGAGACGAAGGCCTCCAGGGAAAGACAAGTCTCGGGGCCAGGCTGCTTCAGCTTCTAGGACAGCTGACAGGAAGAGCTCCTCCAGGCGAGGCCAAGAGTGACCCCGGGAAAACCATGGGCCACCCCCCGCAATGGGATCAACATTGGGACTAGAACTGCCCTGCCTCCTGCTGCTGCCTGAGCCTGCTGTCTTCCAGGTGCGTCTTCCAGGTGTGCCCTCCAGGTGCGGGGCCCAGGAGCCCCGTGGAGAAGCATGGCCTCATGTGAGTGAGGGCTGGAGGCAGGGAGGTCCAGACGCCCTGGAGGCTGCAGAGCTCTTGCACAGCGCCTCCCGCACAGCTGCGCCCTCCCCGAGGCTGGCCCCAGGCCTCCCAGGGCTGCCGTTTGTGCTCAAGCCCTTGTCCAGGGATCGTCCCTCTGCCTGCGCACAGAACTCCAGTGAGCAGTCACCTCCTCCAGGATGGTGGAGACAACATCCCTACCTCCTTGTTCCCAAGACTGTTACTGAGAAGCTCTGACTCTGGACGGGTGCCCTTTGCTCTCCCTCTGGCAGATCAGCTCCTGCCTGCCGCGTTCTTAGCAGGAGGCTCTGGAAGCGAGGGTCTTCCCTCACCCGCCGCGGAGCTCCACACCACCTGTCCAGTTTGGCAGCTCACGCCCCAGCCGTGGGGAATCTCCCTGGGTCATCGTGCAGACCATCGCCCTTTCCTCCTGTTCCCCCTTTGGGAACTTCCAGTACCTGGTGGTAAATCCGCAACAACCTGATTTTCTTTCTGCTTCTCCCCCATTTTCTGTGTCTAATGCTCAGCTCTCTTCAAGATTCCCTTAAATGTATTTTCTAAGTTTCTCACTGGGTTTTGCATACTTTCTGTGGCTGTGTCCCTGAGAAAGAATGGAGGCAAGGATCCTAAGCTGTGAGTGGAGAGGGGACTCAAGGCTGAGCTTCGCTAGGTGGTGCATGGAGCTGGCGTCCGTTAGGACACGCCAGGCACCCATGGTTGGGGTCTGAGGCACCCGGAGCTGCAGGGCAGGAGGCTGTGGCGGTGGGGGGGTAGTGATTGTGCCTGCTGCCCTCCAGCCTCCACTCCACTCGGCCCAGCCCCCTCCTGCCCGGGTCCTGCCCTGGAGGCGGGATGTGGGGCTGCTTTCCAAGGATGCCGTGGCATCCACCCGCTGGGATCTTGGCTGCACCCAAGGGCGGCGTGGAGTCTGGCCAAATCCAGTGTGACCTGTGACTTCAATCTCTACCTTCCAGACAGCTGCTGAAGCTGCTTTCTTTTCTGTTCCCCGCCCTGTGTTTTTTGAATGCCCCTTACAGGTCTCGCTGCACTGGGTCTTAGCAGCAGCACGTGGGGTCTTTGATCTTCACTGGGGCGGGTGGGATCTGGATCCCTGGCCAGGGATTGAGCCCGGGCCCCCTGCATTGGGAGCACGGAGTCTCAGCCACTGGGCCACCAGGGAAGTCCCTGTTCCCCCATCTCTGAGCTGATGACCTTTCTCTGGAATACAGATATAGATAGATCATTGTTTAGGGAAAATTAAAAAAAAAAAAAAAACAAAACACAAAGCCAGCGATAATGGTATAATCACCTCCCAAGGATCCGTGAGCCAGCTCCAACAACTGCTTCCCTGTGGCCAGCCTTTCCTTCCACACCAGCCCACTGCCCTTCCTTCTAGATTATCCTGCTGCCAACCTGCCAGCAGAGCACTTTACCCATAAGGACTGTGGTATCTCTAAATAAACTCTTAAGAAAACAGTCAACCTACCCAAATAAGTTAACAACTCCATGATGCTATCAAATAGCCAGAAAGTATTATCATTTTTTTTTAAGAGTCTCATACACGTTTCTGAGACTTTATTCAACTCAAGATTCAACTGGGGACTTCCCTGCTGGTCCAGTGGTTAAGAATCTGCCTTGCAATGCAGAGGATGTGGGTTTGATCCTTGGTCAAGAGAATAAGATCCCACAGGCCATGGGGCAACTAAGCCCTCGAGCCTCAGCGCGAGCATCTGCTGAAAGAAAACGTGGTGGCGCGAAGATCCTGTGTAGCCAGGAGCAAATGAAGCCCCAGCTGAGGCCCACACACGGCAGCCGGCCGGCGCGGCTGTGCACTCTCTCCAACCTACAGACGCCCCGTCTTCTCCCACACGTCCACGCCCTCTCCAGCCGACGGGCCAAAGACTCTGGTCACCCGTCCCGCGCTGACTGCCCCTGAGGTGCAGATCCACACGACGGAGTCCCTGGGAGCAGAAATGGGTCTGGAGTCCCGGGGGACGCAGCTCCGATTCCCAGCAGGGCCGCCGCCCCCCAGAGGGTCTGGTGTCCCCCGGGCTCCTGTGTCGCCAGCAGCTAAGGTGTTCCCCGATGATGCCATTGGGCCTGTCAACACGGCCCTTCTAGCCCTGTCTGCCGGTCCTGAGCTGCTGGCCGGTGTGAAAGGGCTCCAAGTCAAGTGTCACGTTACCCCTATAGACAGCTTTTAGCAGAGAGGCAGGGCCAGTCCTTGACGACCTTTTATTTGCCAATTTTCAACAATACTGAGCTGGCCGTGCCGGGTCTGGCTTCGGGATCGCAGTGACCCGAGCCTCTGCAGTCCTGTCCTGATGCCCTCACGCGTCCTCGGGCAGCCTGCGTGACGGCACCAGGTCACCCAGAACCCACCAGCGGCCCTGGGAGCCCTCAGTGTGGCTGTGACAGCTGTCCCGAAATGCCCCTGCACCTCCCGGTCCCCAGGAGGGACCAGCGATGTCCCCAAGGACACCTGGGCTCCTTCAGTGGGAAACACGGAGACCACAGTCTGGGTTTTGGCTGCCATAGTTTATAATGTGAATATCCTTACTGGAGCTTTTGTGAATTTCAGGAGTGAGTGAAATTAGATCTGTGCATTCGATCTGTCATCTCACCATGGAACTTGGGGTGCATAACTTATTAGAAATATCATTCAAAATGGCTGAACAGTCATAATCAAGTTCCATTCAACATACTGATTTATATGCAGTATCATTTTCCCCAAAGGTGCTCTGAACTGAATTACAATTATTCTATTTAATACTGTGTGTGTGTATAAAGGGGAAGTGAGGTAGAGAAGTCAGAAGCGCTTTTTAATGTAAACATTTAAAAATATTCTGTAGGGAAGGTAAATAAGACAAGTGGTCCCATCTCAGCTTCTCATGTAGACGAGTATGGCTCTCCCTGCTTTTTTGCCTCATTCAGGTGTATGTACACAGGCGACGCCAAAGAAATGAGCTTATGTGAGCAACTCAGGAGAATATAGATTATGCTTGAAAAATAAAAATAAATAACAAACAGTATGGAGCAAGAACACACTATTATGTTTCATATTGTTTTGTTTTCAGCCGAGATCAGAATGTAAAGAAATAAACATATATAGTGGTATTTATACACGTATATCCAGAGACCTAGGTTCGATCCTTGGGTCAGTAAGATCCCCTGGAGAAGGGCATAGCACCCCATTCCAGTAGTCTTGCCTGGAGAATCCCATGGACAGAGGAGCCTGGTGGGCTACAGTCCATGGGGTCACACACAGTCAGACAGGACTGAGTGACTCACACTTTACCCATGTGTTACATGGGAAGGCTCTTTGCACCTGGCCTGGGGCGGGGAGAGACGCGACGCGCGGCGCCTCTGAGCCACTTTCTGCACATGGGCGCCTTGCACACACCTGTCCATCATGAGGGAGCAGCATGCACCTTCAGGCCCTGGCCGGCCCGGGCTCTGCCTCCAGACGAGAAGGCAGTGGGCTACCCTTCAGAAGCAAGCAGACAGGTGGGAGCAGGGCAAGTGCCTCAAGCTGAAGGTAGGGGAAGGCGTCAGGGGCAGACGTGGCAATCACCCAGGTCGGCCCTGAGTCGCTGCGGACCACAGGTCTGCAGGGTGCTGGCCTGGGCTAGCTTCACATGTCAACAGGGACCCTGCAGGACACCGGTGGATGCCAGCGTCATCCCCACTGACAGGCAGGGAACAAGCTCAGAGAGTCTAAGTGACGTGCCCGAGGCTACACAGCAAGTCTCACTGGCAAACTCAGAACTGGACACTAACCAGGGGCGACGGGATGCCCGCGGGCGACAGAGCAGGAAGAGCCGGGAGGAGAGGGCCTGCAGGCCACCCGGGGGTGTTCTCAGGCGGGGCGGCACAGGCCACCCAGGGGGTGTTCTCAGGCGGGGCGGCACAGGCCACCCTGCGTGGGACTCTGGTTCTCATGCAGGGCGGCACAGGTCACCCTGGGGGTGTTCTCAGGTGGGGTGGCACAGGTCACCGGGGGTGTTCTCAGGCGGGGCGGCACAGGTCACCGGGGGGTGTTCTCAGGCAGGGCGGCACAGGCCACCCTGCGTGGGACTGTGGTTCTCAGGTGGGGTGGTCAGCAGCTTGTGGACTTGGGAGCCACAGAGGCTGGGCCCTGCTCAGCTGCTGTGCACAGGGTGCCTGGGGCTCCAGCAGCGCTTGGGTGATCAGGCCCCCTGCAGCCTGAGCATGCATGCTCTGGGGCTCTGAGAGCACTCCCCGCCACCAGGGTCGGCGGACCCCTTAGGTCCCTGCCCACGGCTCCAGCTGTGGATTCTGTCCTGACCAAGGGCTGGGCATCCCCCCAGGATTGCCAGCTGGCTCCAGCACCCCGCAGGCCCGTGCTTTCCAGCCAAGAAAAGCCTCTACTTTTCCTGAAAGGTTCACAGGGGTCTGCTCCGAGAGCCCCTGCTCATGGCCGAGACACAGCCCCAAGGGTGCAGCCAGCTCGGGTCCGCACCACCCAACCAGTCCCGGAAAACAGGCTAAACAGCACCACCGAGCAAACCCGGCTGCTGAGCAGAGACGCAAACAGCAAGTTCCGGACAGCTCACTTTCGCTGCCAAAAACAACAAGGCACCATTAATACCAGGTAATGCTTTACTCCACTGTCTCTTCCCCGAAGCTGGGTTTCACTTCCACTCACTCACACCCCTTCCCTAAGCGCCAAGGTTTCAACGAGCTTCTCCCTGGCGGAGAGCCTAAGGCCATCAGCACACCGAGGCCTGGCCACCCCTCACCCAGCACCGTGAGGGCCTCTCCTGCAGCTGCCGTGACCCTCCTCTTCAAGGTCCCTGCTGCGCCTGCATGTCTGTGGACACCAGCGAGGACCCGGTCGGGGGCCAGCAGGTGGGAGGTGGGACCACTCGTGGAGAGCAGGCCCAGGGCCCCACTTCCAGGCACCAGGGCGGGCGTCCAGGTAATGCTGCTGAGAGAGAAGAAGCTGGGCCCCTGTCACAGGCACCTGGTCTCAAACGTCCAGTGTGGGGTTGGGGCTAATGTGAGTTCAAATCCCCCTGAGGGCCAGCGGCCACCCAGGGGCCCTGCACCTGACCAGCATTCATCGAGAGTCAGGACGCAGCCTAGAGCCAGGATCCCATGGCAGGGAGGTGTGAATGCAGGGAGAAGACTCCAGGGGAGCTGACCTGGCCGGAGGGGTATCTGGGCGCGGCGGGCTGAGCTGAGCCTGTCTTGCCTCCCGAGCTGCTGAACGCCCTGCCCCTAAAGTGGGCCCAGAAGGCGACTTTACTGAGGGTGGTGAAGACCCAAGGCAAGACCTGGTGGTCAGGATGCAGGAGACCCCCAGAAGGGCACGAGCTGGCCTTCAGCGTCTGCACATGTGACAACTGAAGGCCGAGTCATGAACGCACCTGGGGACAAGCGTCCACAGCACCCAGGCTCAGGTTCCAGCACACCAGGGGTGGAGGCCCCAGAGAGCAGGCCTGCAGTGCAAGTGAGGGGCCCCAGGTCCCCTAGACATGGAGACAAGACGGCTTTTCAACTGAAAGGATGGGAACAGGATGTGGAGACACGCCGGCTTCACAAGGAACGAGAGGGCGTGTATTTGATGCAGACAGAGGACAAGCACCGGCCTCATCTCCTCAGGGCAGGGTGCCGATCCGTGGCAGCTGCTGCGGAGTGTAGGTCAGGGCCCCCTCCGCCCCCTTCTCTCCTTTTGTCAAAGAAAGAAAAAGGCCTTTGTAGGACGGGAGCATGCAGGGGAGAGAACGCAGACAATGAGGCAGAATCCAGGCCATCTCACTGTTCTGCAAAAGCAGACCATCGAGGCCCTCCCACTCCCTTCTCACCCACCCCACCTGCTCCATCCCCTGGCCCGGGCCCCTGGGCACCTGCAGCGGGGCAGCCCCACCTCCAGCAGGGAGGGTGCAGCCTGTGTTTCAGGCCCCAGCGGTGGGTTCCAAAGTGTGGGCCCCCTCCTCCCCGCAGAGAAGGTCGGAGGTCAGAGGCAGCACCTAAGACAGACGGCTGAGCATTTCCACAACTGGTGGGAGACACGGAAGCCACAACCAAGCAGGGACCCCAGCAAATGGCAGCAGCCAAGACAATCTCCAAGCGGAACTACAGGCTCGGGAGAAGAGGGTCAGCGGGCCTCGAGGGCAAGCAAGCTGCCGACAAGGGGCGCGCGGAGACGGCCAGAGAGCCCGAGCCACCCCGAGGGCAGAGGGACAGGTACCAAGCCAGAGCCACGTGCTGGGGAACAGCGGTCAAGACTGCATGCAGAACACACACAGACGGGCCGCACCAGACCGAGAAGGCTGCAGGCGCGCCGATGAGCCCTCAGGGAAGGACGAGCCCACTGCGAGTCTGAGATGAGGGAGGAGCGGCGAGCAGAGAATCCCACACACACGAAAACGAGTCCACACGGACAGCAAGGAGGCGGACGGCAGCGCCCGACTGTGGATGGCGTCACGGAGGAAGCCCTGGGGGCCGCTGGGGAGGCGGGAGCGTCCCAGGGCCCTGGGACCCCTGCCCCCCATAGGGGTGGAGGTAGGAGACAGAGGTTCACAGGCTGCCACACAGACCTGCTGGAGACCAAGAGGAGGGCCCTCAGGGCAGTGGCGGGGGTGTGGCTAGGTCAGTAAAATGATTTTAAGGAGAAAGAAAAGACATGCGGCTGCTAAGCACCCCCAGCTACACACACAGAGCTGGTCTCCCAATGGACGCACACAACTGCACCTAGAGTCCGGCCAGAAATAATCACAACTGACTCTGATCAAACCTCCAGGTCTAACCACCGGCAGACAGGAAACTCAGGCAAGAGAGGTCCGCTCTGAATACAAGTCAGGGAGGAAATCAAGCGAAATCTAGAACCCAGGGAGACGCTGCAGGACAGACAGCCCAGCATCTTCAGAGATGGACTGCAAAGCTCACAAAGAGGGAGGAGGAATCTTACAGATGAGCTGGGGACAGACCAGCCACCACGCACAAACATTCAGTGGACCTCGTGTCAAACAATGAATTACAGAGACACCGGCTTTAAACACCGTCAGGGTGAAGGGATAAAGAAGCTAAGTGAAGGTCGCTGAGTCGTGTCTGGCTCTTTGTGACCTCACACACTATGCAGCCCATGGAATTCTCCAGGCCAGAATACCGGACTGGAGAGCTGTTCCCTTCTCCAGGGGATTTTCCCAATCCAGGGGTCGAACCCGGGTCTCCCGCATCACAGGTGGATTCTTTACCAGCTGAGCCACAAGGGAAGCCCAAGAAGACTGGAGTGGGTAGCCTATCCCTTCTCCAGAGGAGCTTCCCGACCCAGGAGTTGAAGCGGGGTCCCCTGCATTGCAGGCGGATTCTTTACCAACTGAGCTATCAGGGAAACCAGGATAGCTGTGAAGCCGCAACGGGGGTGAAGAGGACGCGGTATATAAATACAATGGAACTTCAGCCATAGGGAAGAAGAAAATCTTGTCCTTTGTGAAAACATGGATGAACCTAGGGGATATTATACGAAGTAAAATAAGTCAGGTAGAGAAAGGCAAATACCACATGAGCTCACATATGTGAACTCTAAAAGAAAAACATGAACAAACCTAACAGAAAGAGACCAACTGGTGGGTGCGAGAGGGGACGGAGGCTGGAGTGTGAGCGAGACAGGTGAGGGGGATGGGCGATCCAGACTCGCAGATCAGCAAGTCAGCCACGGGGCGTGACGTCGGCCGCAGGGAGCACAGTCAGCAAGACGGCAGCACAGGAGGTCCCCACACGAACAAGTCCCGTTCCCAGAGTGTGTTCGTGAAGTCCAGCTGGTCCACAGGGTGAGCCACGTGAGCCTGGGTCCCCGACCAACACAACCAGCTCCACAGTGCTGCGCTGTTACAGCTTTATGACACTTCCCACTCATAATACAGGTAAAAACAAACACGCCATCTTCCACTTTACAGTTCAGCACCTTGAAAGGTACAGTAGTCCAACACAATAGCTGGCACACAGGGCCTGGCAGGACAAGAACAGCTAAGAAGAGTTACTGACGGGAGGAGGGAGAGCAGGGGAGATGCTAGAGCCGAAGGGGCATCAGCAACAGCAGACGGAGGGCGAGCTGCTGTCTCAGCCACGCCTGACGCTGACGCAAAGTAGGTGTGCACCTCTGAAAGGTCGCAACTTGAAGGTCTGTATGTAGGGGACTGACTGTCTCTCTCTATGGTGACAAGTCGTAACTAGACTTATCATGATGACATTTTTTAATGTATAGAACCAGGGAATTACTGTGTTGTGTACCAACACAGGTTTGTAGATCACTTTTACTTAAATTAACACATACACACAAACTTGTATCAGGAACATATAAACACTAGGTGAACATTGAATAAAGCTAAAGAATTGTTCAGTTCACTTCATTAACTCAGTTGTGTCTGACTCTTTGCAACCCCATGGACTGCAGCACGCCAGGCTTCCCTGTCTATCACCAACTCCCGGAATTTACTCAAACTCATGTCCATTGAGTCACTGATGCCATCCAACCATCTCATCCTCTGTTGTCCCCTTCTCCTCCCACCTACAGTCTTTCCCAGCATCAGGGGCTTTTCCAATGAGTCAGTTCTTTGCATCAGGTGGCCAAAGTATTGGAGGTTCAGCTTCAGCATCAGTCTTTCCAATGAACACCCAGGACTGATCTCATTTAGGATGGACTGGTTGGATCTCCTTGCAGTCTAAGGGACTCTCAAGAGTCTTCTCCAACACCACAGTTTAAAAGCATCAATTCTTTGGCACTCAGCTTTCTTCACACATCCATCTCCATCCAACTCTTACATCCATACATGACCACTGGAAAAACCATAGCCTTGACCACATATGTTGGCAAAGTAATGTCTCTGCTTTTTAATATGCTGTCGAGGTTGGTCATAATTTTCCTTCCAAGGAGTAAGCGTCTTTTAATTTCATGGCTGCAATGACCATCTGCAGTGACTTTGGAGCCCAAAAACATCTGCAGTGACTTTGGAGCCCAAAAACATAAAGTCTGACACTGTTTCCACTGTTTCCTCATCTATTTCCCATGAAGTGATGGGACCAGGTGCCATGATCTTGCTTTTCTGAATGTTGAGTTTTAAGCCAACTTTTTCTCTCTCCTCTTTCACTTTCATCAAGAGGCTCTTTAGTTCTTCTTCACTTTCTGCCATAACAGTGGTGTTATCTGCATATCTGAGTTATTAATATTTCTCCCAGCAATCTTGATTCCAGCTTGTGCTTCATCCAGCCCAGTATTTTGCATGATGTGCTCTGCATATAGGTTAAATAAGCAGGGTGACAATACAGAGCCTTGACGCACTCCTTTTCCTGTTTGGAACCAATCTGTTGTTCCATGTCCAGTTCTAACCATTGCTTCCTGACCTGCATACAGATTTCTCAAGAGGCAGGTCAGGTGATCTGGTATACCCATCTCTTTCAGAATTTCCCACAGTTTATTGTGATCCACACAGTCAAAGGCTTTGGCATAGTCAATAAAGGAGAAATAGATGTTTTTCTGGAACTCGCTTGCTTTTTCGATAATGCAATAGATGTTGGCAATTTGATCTCTGGTTCCTCTGCCTTTTCTAAATCCAGCTTGAACATCTGGAAGTTCACGGTTCACGTATTGCTGAAGCCTGGCTTAGAGAATTTTGAGAATTACTTTACTAGCATGTGAGATGAGTGCAATTGTGCGGTAGTTTGAGCATTCTTTGGCATTGACTTTCTTTAGGATTGGAATGAAAACGGACCTTTTCCAGTCCTGTGGCCACTGCTGAGTGTTCCAAATTTGCTGGCATATTGAGCATAGCACTTTCACGGCGTCAGCTTTCAGGATTTGAAATAGCTCAACTGGAATTCCATCACCTCCACTAGCTTTGTTCATAGTGATGCTTCATAAGGCCCACTTGACTTCACATTCCAGGATGTCTGGCTCTAGATTAGTGATCACATCATCATGATTATCTGGGTCATGAAGATCTCTTTTGTACAGTTCTTCTGTATATTCTTGCCACCTCTTCCTAATATCTTCTGCTTCTGTTAGGTCCATACCATTTCTGTCCTTTATTGAGCCCATCTTTGCATGAAATGTTCCCTTGGTATCTCTAATTTTCTTGAAGAGATCTCTTAGTCTTTCCCATTCTGTTTTCCTCTACTTCTTTACATTGATCGCTAAGGAAGGCTTTCTTATCTCTCCTTGCTATTCTTTGGAACTCTCCATTCAGATGCTTATATCTTTCCTTTTCTCTTTTTCTTTCACCTCTCTTCTTTTCTCAGCTATTTGTGAGGCCTCCCCAGACAGCCATTTTGCCTTTTTTCAGTTCTTTTTCTTGGGGATGGTTTTGATCCCTGTCTCCTGTACAATGTCACAAACCTCTGTCCATATTTCTTCAGGCACTCTATCAGATCTAACCCCTTGAATCTATTTGTCACTTCCACTGCATAATCATTAGGGATTTGATTTAGGTCATACCTGAATGGTCTAGTGGTTTTCCCTACTTTCTTCAATTTAAGTCTGAATTTGGTAATAAGGAGTTCATGATCTGAGCCACAGTCAGCTCCTGGTCTTGTTTTTGTTGACTGTATAGAGCTTCTCCATCTTTGGTTGCAAAGAATATAATCAATCTGATTTCGGTGTTGACCATCTGGTGATGTCCATGTGTAGAGTCTTCTCTTGTGTTGTTGGAAGAGGGTGTTTTTTATGACCAGCGCGTTCTCTTGGCAAAACTCTGTTAGCTTTTGCTCTGCTTCATTTTGTACTCCAAGGCTAAATTTGCCTTTACTCCAGGTGTCTCTTTCTTCCTACTTTTACGTCCCAGTCCCCTGTAATGAATGGGTGTTAGTTTTAGAAGGTCTTGGAGGTCTTCACAGAACCGTTCAATGTCAGCTTCTTCAGCATTACTGGTTGGGGCACAGACTTGGATTACTGTGATATTGAATGGTCTGCCTGGGATATGAACAGAGATCATCCCAGAGATCATCCTGTCGTTTTTGAGACTGCATCCAAGTACTACATTAATATGAAAATGGCATTGTACATATTTTGAAAACAAGAAGATCGCTTTCTTTTAGAGATTCAGGCCCTGGAATAGTTACAGATGATATGATACACTGAGTGGGATTTGGTTCAAAACGTCCATGGTTGGAGGTAAGAGGTGAGGTGGGGCACTGGCCAAACATAGCTGGACAGGACCTGACTCTGCCAAGTTGGCTCATAGAACGTGGGGAGCCCTGCTACTTGTCTTTCTGCTTCTGAATGTGTCTAAAATTTTTTTATGATACAAAATTAAAAAGAAAATTTTAATTACATTTCTAAACATCTTCTGAGTCAAACAGGAAATCCTAACAACCACTTAAAAATAAGCAGAATGGAAAGGTAATGAAAATTACCTATAGTAACTTGAAAGTTTCTGGTCTTACTAGGAGGAAACTGACAAGCTTAAATGATTGTACTTGACAATAATAAGGATATAATTCATAAGCTAGAAAGATGGATCTTTAGAAAAAAACTCTAGAACAAATCCAAGGAAAACAGATGGGAGGGGAGAGTAAACACATAGATAAATGGAAAATGTCCATCACCCTTATACAGCAACACAATTAGAAGTTGGTTCTTTGAAAAGATCAATAAAATAGACTAACTTCTAGAAAAATATGCTCATTCTCTGTGAGGCTAGTATAAAACCTTGTGACAAAAACCAAAGACATTATAAGAAAGAAAAATTACAATCCTGGCCATGAATACAGCCACAAAATTCCCAAATCAATTATTAGCAAGCTTAATCCAGCAGTCTACAAAAACAAAACAAAACAAAAACCCAAAACGGTAATTGACCAAAATATGTGGCATTTTAAAATGAGAATGCAACATCTCTATAGAACATCTATAAATGTAATTCACTGCATTAATAATGACTTCATCATAATAAAAATAAGCATATTATATAATCCAACAACTATTCATTATTAAAGCCTTTAGCAAACTGTGAATAAAATTTCTTTAGCCTGAAAAGGGGATTTCTTAAAAAAAAAAAAAAATACAGCAAGTATTGCTTCTAAAGGCGAATGCTGACTGAGACAAGATTCCAGGCAATACCACTGCAGAGGAGCTGGGTGAGGGGTAACAATACAAGCAGAAAGGCAAGACACGCCGCCGTGGTGCAGACTCTATAATCGTCAGGCTAGAACTCCTCCCCTGCTTTCCCTGGTGGCTTAGTGGTAAGGAATTTGCCTGCCATGCAAGAGACTAGGGTTCGATCCCTGGGTGGGAAAGATCCCCTGAAGAAGGAAATGGCCACCCACTGCAGTATTCTTGCCTGGAGAATTCCATGGACAGAGAAATCTGGTGGGCCATGGTGTGAAGGGTTGCAAAGAGTCAGACACGACTGAAGCAACTCAGCACGATACATGCATTTACTCTCTTAGAAGAAAACAGAAAAAGCCTCCAGAACGCATTGGCTCTAAGTGATTAGATTGTACTCGCACTGCCCTTGGAACAAACAGAGCTGATGACATGGCATCCGCTGAGTATTTACACCTGTGCGTCGTGGGTGCCTGAACAGGGCAGTGTCCAGCTTCCTGGACGAGATGCTCTGACACCCACAGCTTTTGCAGCCCCACCCACTGATGACTCGGCCTTCAGAACCTCTGGCGGGCTGCTTGGCGATGGTTTACTTGCTACGTCATGTCTCTCGACCCCATGGGCCGTAGCCTGCCAGGCTCCTCTGTCCCTGGGATTCTCCAGGCAAGAACACTGGATCGGGTTGCCATTTCCCTCTCCAGGGGATCTTTCCCACCCAGGGATCAAACCCTCGTCTGCTGCCTTGCAGGCGGATTCTCTACCACTGAGCCAGTGGAAGGGAAGCTCTGGTTTTTAACCCTGACGCATCTCCTCAGCAGACGCAGAGCCGGCACACAAAAGAAGGTCTGTCTGGGGACCTGGATCCTCAATGATGCCGAAATGCCACAATCCCTGGTTTGGCTGAAGAGAAGTAAGTGGCAAAAGATGTGTCTAAACAAGTGTCCACTTCAGGCCGTCCCCCCACCCACACTAGCATATCACCCCCAAGAGGGGTTCACTGAAAACTCTCCACATATAAACAGAACCCCGCGGCCACCCTGAGGACTTGGGCCACCAGCGAGGCTCGGGCAGAGCCGGGGTCACCAGCCCCCAGGCAGGAGGGAGCACACGGGGTGGCCTCGCTGGCGCAGCCTGGCGGCCGGCAGCATTGCCCCAAAGAGAAAGGTGCCCTCCTCACCTCAGTGAGGACCCAGCCGACGGAATCTTTGGGCCCTACTGCTAGACACCTCAGGGTTAACTTAAAGTTCCTCACATTTTGCAGAGCTGTAATGAAACAAACCAAGGTGTTGGAGAAGGAACAATGTGTTTTCATTTTCTTAGCTTTCTCAGGAATTGGGCAATACTGCTTTAAGGTTAATAAATCAGCAAATGATAGATAGTAAGTACTGTGGTGCTGGAGAAGACTCTTGAGAGTCCCTTGGACTGCAAGGAGATCCAACCAGTCCATTCTAAAGAACATCAGTCCTGGGTGTTTTCTGGAAGGAATGATGCTAAAGCTGAAACTCCAGTGCTTTGCCACCTCATGCGAGCAGTTGACGCATTGGAAAAGACTGATGCTGGGAGGGACTGGGGCAGAAGAAGGGGATGACAGAGGATGAGATGGCTGGATGGCATCACCGACTCGATGAACGTGAGTCTGAGTGAACTCCAGGAGTTGGTGATGCACAGACAGGGAGGCCTGGCATGCTGCGATTCATGGGGTCGCAGAGAGTCAGACATGACTGAGCACTGAACTGAACTGAAGTATATCATTTATATGTTATAAACAGAATAGCCTGAATGAAAAATAACACTATAACTAGCAAAATCGGAAAGTGAACACGATAAAAAAAGGCCGAAGAATCTGTATGTGCTAATTATCTAATCTCTCACGAGGCATCCACGAACACTGCCTAGAGTGGCTGTGTCAAGAAACAGCCATTTAGCTAAACATGTGGGCCTGTAAACAATCCCGCAGGAACATGTGGACAGAGGATACAGCCTCCCAAGTGGCCAGAAGGACGACACAGCCACTCACCCTAAAACCAAAGAGGAGGCCAGAGAGCCTGCAGGCAAGAAGTCAGAGCAGAAGCACGTCACACAGGGAACGGCGCATACAAACCGGATGGAGAGCTCAGAGCTAAACCCGTCTGCTGTGCCACCGAGTGTGAATGGGATCTGTTCACACAGCAACGAGCAGATTGGGTAAAAACAAAATGGCAATTACTGCCCACCTAGGAAGCATCCAGAACAGAACGGGCAAAGAGCAACCGAAAGGAATCTGAGGTCGAAGCATCAGTGTTGCAAAGGTCAGCCCTAAAGCAAAACCTAAACAAGACGAGGCCCATTTCACGTGCGCGCGCGTGTGTGTTTGAAAGTCACAAGACGGGGCCCATTTCATATGTGTGTCTGTGTGTAAATCAGTCATCTTTTGTGACCCCATGGACGGCAGCCCACCAGGCTCCTCTGTCCATTGAATTTTTCAGGCAAGAATAATAGAGTGGATTGCCATTCCCTTCTCCGGGGATCTTCCTGACCCAGGGGTCAAACCCAGCTCTCCTGAATTGCAGGCGTATTTTGTAACCACTGAGCCACCGGGGAAGCCAGTCGGTACACAGCTTACCATGAGAAAAGGGTGTCCTGGAGCTGTGTGTCCTCTAATGAAAGCCAAGACGGACAGTGCAGAGAAGTCAGAAGAGACGTCGAACGGGAACACAGAGCTGACCGCAGATCTGAACTTGCTCTGGCGCATTTGGCACCAGTGACCCAAAACGTGAGCACACAGAGGACCTGAATAACACAATTAACACCTCAGCCAAGCGAGCCTTGAGAAGGCTGCACGATCAGAGAACTGATGACTTTCAAACTCCCACAAAACACTTAAGACGAGCAAGCCACACAAACAGAAAGTTTCCAGGTAAATACACAGAACCCAACGTACAGGCCCCAAGTCCTGTGCACACTGCCACAGAAAAAGAAACCAATAAAACCAGAAGAAAAACAGAAATTCAACCGAACGCCTTTCTCTTGAACACTCCAAATCTGAAAGGAAAGTGAAGAAAATTTATAAAATAAATCTAATGAGCTCATCACATACTGAAAATTTCAGGAATGGATTACACTGAGCTCAGAGAGTCATTCATAGTCTTACACACGTAAGCAACGTTTTTAAAAAGGAATCGAAACAGTTAAGCACTGGACTCAGAAAGTTCGAAAAGGAACCAAAAAATTAAGCCATATCTCATTCAAGAAAAAAAGAGGAACACGATAATAGTAAAAGAAATTAAAGGAAATACTCAAGAAACAGAAAATCCATAGAATTGCTAAAACATGCCATGTGGACAAAGTTTGTCTGTGCTTAATGGGAGCAAAAATGTGGAAATGACAGTTGGAGGAGGTTTTGAAGAACCAGGCAGGCTGGAACGTTACAAGCAAAACAAAACAGCCCTTTCCCTGTGGAAATCTTCAAAGATACACAAAACCAGAGATGATTACTGGGAATACCCTCATATACAGCTTTGTACAATGATCAACATTTTGTTTCATCTGTTAACATCCATTTTTTTTGGTAACTGCATGGGATAAAACATCTCAGCTTTAAACTGATAAAGGATGGCAAACAACGAGTCATCTTTTAAAGAAACAGATTTTTCACATTAACATCACTGTGTTCAGTCTCTGAGTCGTGTCCGACTCTGCGATCCCATCCGTGAGTGATGAGGGTAGGACACGGGAAAACGTCAGGGCGAACAAGAGCCCTTCTACACACTGCTCCAAACGGACGATAAACCGGACAATCGTATCTTCAGCCGGGCTGCACGGCCGTAGAGCCGCCGCTGTACCACCGGCCACCCGAGTCTGATTCTCATCCGACCCGCTGAAACTACTGAAGTACAGGCGGACTCTACCATCTGAGACGCTTGAAAAGACAGGCTTTCTTTAACAGAGTCTCCAGAGTAATAAACACACTGTATCAACAATGAAGAAAGCATTCCAAACCCGAGTCTACAGAAAATAAAGGGACTTAGATGGCACGTGGGTCTCCAAGTACAGCTCTCTGGGTCCCCGCCACCCCCCACCCCGCCTCTCCGGGCGGTTCAGAAGGAGGGCAGAGGTGACTGGCGCAGGGACACACCCACCGTCCCGCTGCAGTTCCCCCGGCCGGAGCCCGCGGCGTTCTTTTCCGGGAATCTGGAGTGCATAAACAGAGTAGACCAACAGGCACTAGGCGCTCTGTGAGTCCAGATGAAGCCGGGCGTCGGGTCCCCACCCCCTCCCCACTCTCTATCTCGGGAACTTCTCCTTAAAGCTCTTCAGAAAATCCTTTGCCTGTTTCTAATTTGTTCTGCATCCCCCAAGAAGAGAAACTGTCTTTGGGAAATATTTGCAAGCGCAAATTGAGCAAGAGGCTGTAAATAAAAACCTGGCGTGCAGTGGGGGAACTTGGCTTTCGAGAAGTGCACAAATGTGCTTCCGGGAAACTAAAAATAGCAGCAGGCCAGCTCGGTGCAAAAAAAAAGGAGGGGGGGACGTGCTCTGAGTTCTCACGTATAAAGGCAGCCGACGAAGACAAATGTGAGTCCCAGAGGAGGCGCCTGGCGGAGGAATCCAGCGGGGGGCTCTGCCTTGGTGACTTTAGAAACGGTGCGAGTGGATGAGAACTCTTCCACGATTACAATGCAGGACAGTGAGACAGAAACAACAGCAGAAAGCCCAGCGTTTCATCCTCAAGCATTTACTGAAGAGCCCCCCTCTAGTCCCCAAGGCCATCAGCTGTGGCCCCAGTGGGGACAGGTGATCCAGGCTGCCCGATCCAGCACCCTGCCCGGCTGCTCAGACGGTAACTGCTGACACCTGGGTTCAATCTGGCCACACCCCTGCAGCCGCGGGCCCTCCTCACCTGCCCACACTCTGCGCCTGGGCTGTGCTCACTCTACCATACATCAGGTTACCCCCTGAAAGCCATTTGGTTTACCCTAAACCCCATGGATAAAAAACACATTATCTGAAAATTATAAATAGTTTCGGTGGTCTAGGAAAGCCACAGACCTCCTCTGCAAGCGTCCTTGCCATTTCAGTTACATAAGGTCAAGTTTACATAACAGAGAGAAGAAAGCATTTCAGAATTTCCCTCTTAGCAACCCCCTAACGTTTGCTTATGCGTTTCACCTAACAGCTGGGTTGCAGTAGGAGCCAATATTACTTAATAGTAACAGTTGAAATATTTAAAAATAGAAGGTGTTTCTTCCACTTGGCAGCAGAGAGAGAAGGGAGGGCAGCAGGGGGTGAAGCAGGGAGCAACCCCAGCTTCTCGGGGGGGTGGGCTGGCCTGGCCTCTTTCAGCAAGCGCCTCCTGGACACCAAGGTGCCCAACGAGGAAGGCAGCATCTTTGGGGGGCTCTGCAGGACCAGGAGTAGGGCCAGGGGTGTGGGGATGTAGTGTGTGTTGGGGGTGGGGAGGGAAGGCGGTCAGGCTCAGATTTCAGTGTCTGAAAGGAACAGCTGGGACGCTTGTCAAAAATTCAATGCACTTGAAGCCCCTGGTGGCTCAGATGGTACAGAATCTGCCTGCAATGCAGGAGACCCAGGTTCAATCCCTGGGTCGGGAAGATCCCCTGGAGAAGGGAATGGCTACCCACTCCAGCATTCTTGCCTGGAGAATCCCCCGGACAGAGGGGGCTGGTGGGCCACAGTCCATGGGGTCGCAGAGTCAGACATGACCAGGTGACTGACCGTGCATGTGTAGGGACACGGCGGAAGTGACCGAGCCTCTGCAGCGACCGGCACAGGTGGTGGCTGAAGGGCCGGCGGGCTGGCAGAGTACCCGTTCCCATGGTTACCGCCACCCCTAGCAGCAGCAGTGCCAGTGCAGGGATGCCAAGCCCTCCTGAGGGCGGTGGGCCTGACCTGCGGCGTGGAGCCCCTGGCTGGGAGAGCGCTGCCTGGAGGACGGCACCACGGACGCCGTCCAGGACACAGGTGGCACGCGGGGGCCTGGTCCCCTGCGGAGACGTCACAGCCACGTTGGCTCCACGCAGCCCCTCCAGGTCCCCAGCCCCAGCCCAGCCCCCGCCCAGCGGGGGCTCTGAGAGACCCTTTCCAGCACGCCCGTGTCCCACGCCAGCCCTCACCCGCCCCCGCGGGCAACCCCCTGGAGCTCCCATTTCGGTTTGGCAGCTCCGCCTTCCCAACGACCTGCAGAGCCGAGACCCTGGGGCCACCGTGCAGTCCTTTGCATCAATCCCGGCCTGCCTGCCCCTCAGCGAGCCCCCTACTTCCATACGCGGGGCAGCTTCAGCCTGCCCACTGCGTCCATGCCAGCTCCCCACCCCTGCCTGCAATTTAAGCTCCACAAATAACACGGATCTCGGCTTTACTCATAAATATACGTGTCCCAAGCGCCAAGGGTACTGACGGACGCCTGGGAAGGACGATCAGTATGGAGGAGGGGATGAGCGAGTGAGTGAGTGGCACCAAAGCCCGCCTTGCCCATGAGCCTTTCCAGACCCCGTTATTTAAAACTGCAGAGCCCCTTCCCCACGAGAGTTCTCCCGTCCCTCCTTGCTTCTTCTCCTCCACAACACTGGTGACCTTCTAGCATCTGCTCACGTTCTGTATCATCTACCGCCACCAAGTAGGATTTAATGACCGTATTTAGAATCCTGCATCTGACAGCTAGAGAATGAAACTCTTCTACAGCACATGCTAAAGAGAAATAAACACTGACCACAGAGCAACTCTCAACCAAGGTCAGAGGCTTGGTACTCTCTACTCACAGAAATCAGAAAGAGGACTTGTAAAACTCTGTACCTCCAGATGAAAAACACTTGTAAACGTGTGTCATTTTTTTGCAAAGAAAAAAGAAGCATCAAAGTTTCCAGAGGCTACCAATTAGCTACTATCAACTAGAACTTGAATCCTACAAATGGGAATTTACCAAAGCATCTGCACCTGTCTCCAGAGAGCCCCATAACCTCCCTCAGGAAGAAGAAAGGTCAAAGAGTAAGTGGGCTAAAGCATGTTCAACCTGAGAGTTTGGAGCAAGGATATCCACATACTCGCAGCCCACACCGCTCACCAAAAGCAGAAATAAGAACAGGAATGAAGGGAGGAGAAAATAAATATACACAGGTATCACTAGAGGCAGAAGCTGGTTCTTTGACAGATGACAAAACAGACAAAGCCAGATCAGACAGACAGGTGCCCTGGCTCCCACGACACCAGCTCTGCATGCGCCCTGTCCCGCTGGAAACACTTGGGGGGTCAGGGAGCGGGTTCAGGGGGAGACCCGACCAGCAGGACGCTGTGGGCACCCCTCGGCGGGCCTCCCGGGCTGGACACACGGGGCGCTCAGGGGGCACCTGCGGGACTGAAAGGCACGCTGCCCCCTCCCCTCGGGCTCCCAACTCTGCTCCCTGGCCGCTCCCATCTTGCATGGCCGCCCAAGGTCACTGGTCAGACCCCGGCCTACTGCAGCGCCCAGGAGCCCGCCTGCCAGGGACGCGGGGACCAGGGGTGTGGGTCCGCGGCTGCGGGACGGTGCGAGTCGCTGTGCGGCTTCTCCTTAAAGGACAGCACTCTGCCCTCCTAGGGGACGAGGCTGAGAAGTCACAGCAGGCTAAGTGTGAGTGCTTTCCCAAGAGACAACGACAGACGTGGACGAGACTAACCCTGGCAGGACACACTCCTTTAGACACACGCAAGGGGGTCACAGACTCTGGACACAGCCCCTCACACCCCGCAGCCCCAAGAAGAGAGCCGAAAAGCTGGCTTGAAGAAACAGACAGAAAGCGCTCTACCCACCGATGACGTGTGCACACCCCCTCCCTTCCTGGCATCAGGCGTGCGTCCAGCGCCCAAACAGAACCAAGTCCTGGGCCGGAAAAATGTCGTGTCTTCCACCTAATAACCACTTTCAGATACACCACGAGGACACTAAGGTTTCACGTTACAGTTTCTGTATCAGTGCAGACCGTAGGGTCAAGGTGGCCGGAGCCCCGTTTTTTCCTGTAAGGTGGACAGCCAGCCAGTGGCCCACCTCCCCGCACTGGGCTCCAGCGGGCGCGGGCGGCTTCCGCATCAGGGGCACCTGGGGCTAGAGGCCCTGCCCGGCCGCCTTTGGGACCCGCCTGGCTGAACCGGGGCCCGCTCGATTCTCACGGCTCTGGGCCCCCCAGCAGGCTCTTTCTAACTCGGCATCTATGGCAACAACCACAATACAAACTTAATGGGGTGGACAGCTGGTGAGAAGCATACATAAGCCAAACAACCCAGTTTCCACCCAGCAGGGGGGCCTGGGTCTCCCTCCCGCCAGCACTGTGGGCACTGCAGGGCGCAGCTGGGAGCCGGGCCGCGGCCAGGCGGGGCAGAGCGGGCCCGGAGGGGCAGCCGGCCACGGGGGTGCGGGAGGAGGGCGCGAGCAGCCAGCCCGGGGCGGGGCAAAGATGGCAAATGGAACAGTCCTCCAGAGCCCACCAAAGCTGTGTGCGCATTAAAAAAAAAATCACCTACACAATCGCAGATAAAAGGCAAACCAGAGAGAGCAGGGCTCTAGGGGAAAACACACATGCGAACAAGGGGTGCCTGCCTCCCAGCCCCGCAGAAGACACGCCTGAGCAGGGCAGGGGCCCCGGCCGCCAGCGCCCCCGGG
>NW_024070212.1:116191492-116213527 GCF_014754425.2 Oryx dammah
ACACGCCTGAGCAGGGCAGGGGCCCCGGCCGCCAGCGCCCCCGGGAGGTCCCCAGTCTCTAGGTGCCCTGCCCTAAAGGGGAGCAGACAGGCCAGGAAAGCCATCATCACGGAAGGCAGACCCAGACAGACAGACGACAGGACCCTGCAGGGAGTCTGCTGCCCAAGGAGAAGGGAGCCGGCCAGCAGGGCCATCCCAGAGAGAAGAGCGGCAGTCAGAGGCTAAGACCGCCCGCCCCCCAGCTCAGGGGCCCGGCTCGGTCCCTGATCAGGGACCAGACCCGCCTGCCACAACCACGACCTGGTGCAGCCAGGTAAATAAATGTTTTTAAAAATAGAGAGACACACAGAGAGAGAGGGTGGCCCCACTGCTCGGATGTCCCTCAGGGAGGAAGCTGACCTCAGCAGACAAGGGGGCCGGGCCTCAGTATCCAGAGGGAAAGCGTTCCCCGAAGCCATCAGAGCAGCCCCGGGTTTGGTGAGACCTGAGTGAAAGTACCGGGGAACACAAGAAGAAAGGAGACAGCAGGGAAAGAGACAGGAGCAGCGGCCCCAGGAGCAGCGGCAGCGCCAGAGGGCGCGTGTTCCTTCTCTGCAAACCCAGCCGGGTCCGCGAGCTCCCGGCCCACTCGGAACCGAGGGATCCATAAAAGCCCCGATGGTGCAGACAGCGCAGCGGGTGCAGCTCTGCCCCCAAGGCCTCGCAGCTGCAGGAACACACTCGGCTCGCTCGGGGCCCTGGGGACCCACTGTCAAGGCCAAAGGCAGCAAGTGACGGTGGGAGGCGGGGCTGGATTTAGGTCCAGAGGCAGAAACGCCAGGGCACGCCTGTCTCTCCTCTGGAGACACAATCCACGGCGCAGAACCCACAGCTTTCTCCCAAGAAGAACTACTGGGGGGAGGCATCCACTTCCTTGCCTGTAAATCCCACCGCCCAGTGTTCCTCCAAGGCAGGGGGCGAGGCCTTCGGCGGGAGCGGCCAGCGCTGAGCCCTGAGTCCCTCCTCTCTCGGGAGCTCCACGGAGTACCCCTTGGCCCGAGCGCTGAGGGCAGCCTAGCCGCTGGTGGTTGAGCTGCAGCGGTTCTTGTGGCCGCCGCTCAAAGCCAGACGTGGCACCTGTGCTGCCGTCAGTCGGGGGGGCCCGGACCAGCTGGTGGATCCACGGCAACCCGAGTACCCCCTCTGTGGGCAGACCCGTGCGCCAGGCTCGGCGTTAAAGACGGCTACGTGGGCATGAATCACTCAGGAGGTCTGTGCTCAGCGCAGCAGAGAGCAGGCGTGCCTCAGACGTGACTCCAAGAAAAAGCCTGAGCAGGTGTGAAGCCTGGTGCTCAACGGAACTCCGAGCGCTTTGTCATTAAGCTTCTCTACACCGGCTGGTTTTGCTTCCTTTTAAGCAGCTGTCCGGGGGGACGGGGGCATCATTAAGGCCTCTGGGCTGGTTGTGGGGGGCCACAGTCATGCTGGAGGAAGCAGCAGAGCCGGGGGGGGCGGGCACTGGGACGAGCAGACCCAAGGGTACCAGTGAGCCGGGGGTCAGCGGACAGAGAAGGGTGGGAAGCACGGTGGGGCCCTCCCAGCCCCCTGCTTTCTGGGCCCCCCGACGCGCTGCCAGGCTGAGAGAGGACGTGCTGGTGGCTCGAGGTCACACGGCCTCGGGGAGGCAGGCAGATCTCGCCACCCGGGCCCCAGGCATTGCTTAACAGTAGCTCAGCTGAGCCACTAAGCCTTCCCTGGTGGCTCAGACGGTAAACTGTCTGCAATGCCAGAGACCCGGGTTCAGTCCCTGGGTCGGAAAGATTCCCTGGAGAATGGACTGGCAACCCACCCCAGTATTCTTGCCTGGGAAATCCTGTGGACAAAGGAGCCTGGCGGGCCACAATCCATGGGGTCACAAAGACTCAGACACGACTGAGCGGCTCACACGGCTGGGCCCAGCCCTGACCCTGCACTGACTTCCTTACCACAGAGCCCAAAGCGGGAGGGCAGGGGTGGAGCCTCGGGGACCAGGAGGAGGAGGAGGAGACACTGGACAAAAAGACAGCCTGGTGTGTGCCATGTGAGCGGCTGTGAGCAGAGGAGACAGTACCCTGGCCCGCGCAGAACAGAGACGAGCTGCGTCAGGATGGGCCCAGGACGAGGAAGCCCAAGTCCACTCTCCCTTCCAGCGCTGAGCAGGTGGCAGCTGTGGGGGCCCCCGAAGCTGGCCATCAGGCCTTCACTGAGCCCCATCCCGACCCCAGGAGCCCAGCCTTATGGGAAAAGCACACCAGGGAGGCGCCAGCAGGCAGTACAACGGGTGAGGCTTTGCCACAGGGGATTACGATCCAGGATGAACTGCTTCCCGCGGGGGAAGGGCGGGGCCAGCTGCTTTCCCCAGGCCACGTGAGTCCTCAGCTAGGCACCTGCCCCGCCTCTCCTCTCGCCAGAGCAAACGGACAACAAGAATGGCAAGACGTGCCTGGGAGCCATCCTGAGTTCCAGGCAGCCTCAAGGGGTCCCTGCTCCAAAACCTGAGGAGGGTCAAGCAATTCGGTAACCCTTGCACGGCGCGGTGGTCGGATGCTCGGGAAGATTCGGGAATCTGCAGCTGGAGCCAGACCTCACTTTTTCATAGCAGGTTTGGGTAAGTTCTCCAGAGTTTTAGAAGTGTCTTCAAGTTTCCATTATTCTGTTTAAAAAAATGACACCCTTGTCACACAGCCTTGAAAGGACAGCTCGGGAACGCTGACGGAAACGCATGTTTACAGTGAGGGCAACGGCGTCCCCGGTGAGGCTCCTGTGTGGTCGGCACCTTGTCTTGGTGGCTGGGCTGGCCTAGAGGTCCCAGCCTTCTCTGAGAGGTGGTCCCTGCAGAGCAGAAATGGGCCCCTGCCCCGTTGCGTACCTGCCGGCTGACCCTGGGGAAGCCGCCTTGCCCCTCGCCTCTGGTGGGGAGTGGGCCCTTGGCAGTGGTGCCCAGATGAGCCTCTCGAGGGCCCCCAGGGCTGCTTCCTCCACGCTGCTCCCGGCAACAGGAGCTTATCCTTCAGGCCCTGCACCCATCCTGGTGCTGAGCGTCTCCACGGTCCGGCTCCGAGGGAGCTCACCTGCTGGGTCCGCAGCCTGCACCCCACACACTCACCATGAGGCCTGTTTTCCAGACTAAACACGCACTGCTTTTATAATCAGGAAAAAAGTATGCTACTTTCAAAAAAAATAAACGAAAGTGATTCAGGAATGGAGGACCAAAGTGCTTGTAGAATCCCCTGGCACAGTGGGCATGCAAGCTCTCTGCCAGGGCCCAGCTCTCGCCTCCTCCTCTGCCCTCAAGTCCCACGTCTCTCCCCACCTATACTCTGAGCTTCCCGGGAGCCCGCAGGGTGCCTGCCACTCTGCCTGCATCCCAAGTTCCCACCCAGGAAGGAAAAGACAACCCCCCTGAGAAGGATGAGGTGGTGACATTCCACTTCATCCAAAAAATGAGGAAATATGATACTAACACAGATCCCTGGGTCAGGAAGGTCCCCTGGAGGAGGGCATGGCTACCCACTCCAGTATTCTTGCCTGGAGAATCCCACGGACAGAGGAGCTTAGAGGGCTACAGGCCATGGGGCTGCAAAAGAGTTGGACACAACTGAGCACGCACACACACACAAACACACAGACACGCACACACACACACAGACACACACACACACAAAGAGACACACACACACACAGACACACACACCCCCCCACAGGACAACAGTAACGGAGGAAGTGTTATGACACACACACACACACACACACAGACAGACAGACACATACACACCACACACACACACAGACACACACACACAACACAGACAGACACACACAGACACACACACAGACACACACATACACACCACACACACACACACAGACACACACACACAACACAGACAGACACACAGACAGACACACACAGACACACACACACAACAGTAATGGAGGAGCTGTTATGACCCAGTGGTAGGCAAACCGTTATATGTTTTCTCCCTTTTATAATAGAACTATTCACAACTAAAAACTTTAACACAAGAAAAAAAATGCAAAAAAGAAGGAAAGGCTTGTTAACATATAAAAAGTTAAGGGGGAAGGTGGAGAAATCAGAAAGAATCCAAATTAAAGAGCGTTTTAGTGTGTGCCTTCTACAATGCAAACTTTTCTAGTGAGAGAGATTCTTGTAGGAATGACCTCAAGTCTTGAGTCAAGATGGCCCACAAATAGAAGGGATGAACGGTGTTTTTTTATTTGAAATAAGACTTCACAAGGACTGACTGTGTTTAAAGAGCACCATTGTCAGAAAGACTGTAGAGAGGGCTGCCTTTCACAGCCAGAACAGACAAGAAATGCGCAAGGTGGAGGTGGGGAGGGCCACGTGGGCGCTTGCCCGCTCACGGTAAAAGGCGTGCATTCACGAGAGCAAGTTCCCACAGGGACTGCTGGAGTAATTCCTGCAAATCATAGAGTCTGTTTTCACACCGCCGAGTGTCAAAAGAGTACTTTAAGCTCAACCGGGATTGACAGAACACGCCTGAAAATGTCTCTACCCCCGTATCATAAAAATGGGGCTCTAGGATGTTCCTGGTGGGCCAGTGGTTAAGAATCTGCCTGCCAACGCAGGGGACGCAGGCTCGATCCCTCGGTCCTAGAGGATTCCACGTGCCACCGGGCAGCCAAGCCCGTGAGCCACAACTACCTAGCCTGCGAGCTGCAACTACTGAGCCCGCGTGCCTGGAGCCCGTGCTCTACAAGGAGAAGCCTCCGCAATGAGAAGGCTGTGCCCCCCGACTGGAGGCGCCCCTGCCTGCTGCAGCGAAGACCCAGCTCAGCGAAGAATAAATAAATATTCTATTTAAACGCGGCTTGACAGAAACTGTCAATACTGATTTTCAGATTATTATATAGCTGAGGTCCGTATTTCTTTGTTGAACGCACTGTACAGTGCTTATGTAAATGGGGAGCGTGTGCTTGGTCGTGTCCCGACTCTTTGGGACCCCATGGACTGCAGCCCACCAGGCTCCTCTGTCCAGGGGATTCTCCGGGCAGGAATACTGGAGTGGGTTGCCATTTCCTTCTCCAGTACAGTACTCAGGATGACCGAAAGCATAGACTCTTAAAGAATGCCCTTTGCTTTAGCAGCTTCTAAGGCGGAGCTCACGGCGAAGACTCCGTGGCCAGTATACGGCATGGGCAGCCCCCCGGCACGGCCCTCCTCCTGCAGGCTGGTACTCACGGGCGCCTCTTCTCCGGGTTTTACAGCCACGCTGCACACGCCGACCCGTGGGGTCACCAGCAAGCGCAGCGTCATCCTCTGACTCTGACCAATGGAATCTGGAGGTGCGGGGCTACTGGCTCCTGTGTCCTGGGGGCCCCTCCCCGACATGCCGTCTCTGAAGTGGGGGGCTTCCCCACAAGAGAGAGACGGGGGGTAGCAGAGCACGAGGACTGGGCTGGGATCAGAGCCGGCATGGCCACGGCCCTGTCCACGCTGTCTCCAGCGTCCTGACGTCTACCCAGCGACCACCACCAACAGACACAGGCTTGGTCTCTGAGAATCCTGCAGAGACGACGTGATTATCCCATCCAGGGCTGAGACCAAGACACTGGGCGGCTTGCTTGAAGCCACCCAGTCTGTGGGTCACCAGGATTCCAGGCCTCCCCCCGCACCCATCCAGAACTGTGGTCCATGTTCGTACACGGGAGGCCCGCACGAAGTCTCCACCAGCAGGACGTGCTTCTCAAGCTGGGAGGCGAATGGGAAGCCACCCGCTTTCTGGCTCACTTGGGAACCACCTTTCCACAGTCTATCAAGCTACTGGAACCCCCTCCACCCACACCTGGGTAAGCATCAGGAAACTGCCTGGAGAGGCCTGAGCTACACAAGAACTCGGTGTTTAAACCAAAGCTGCCCTGGCCAGATGGACTCAGGGAAAGGGAAAGCGGCCCTCTGACTCTGCGGGGCTCAGACAGGATGGCGGAGCATCGCCAGCTGCTCGTTTCAGCCCTCCCCCCACCCCCTGCCGTCCTGGGTGAACGTAAACCTGCTGGGCAGGTGGATGCCAGCCCGGGGCCGTGGCGCCTTCAAGGAGCACTGCACGCACCTGAGCTGCGTGTCTGGGGAGACGCCAGAGACAGCGCTCGGCAGGCCTCCGAGAGTCGCTAGCAAAGAAAGGAGTCTCTCCTTTGATGCTTCCAGCTCAGCCTCGACTTCTTTCTAGCCAGATGGGGAAGGAGCAGCCACAGGCGGTGTGGCCGGGGCCTGGGGCAGAGGCAGGGGTCTGCATGCCCCTCCTCGTCCCAGCCGGCCCTGCACATGCAGACAGCGGGCACGGTGGGTGCAGGCAGGCTGGCATCCAGGAGGTGCCACGGAGCGCAAACCACAAAGACGGGGGCCTTGCTTCAGGACACAGCCAAGCCAGGCCCGGCAGTGCTGACCTCAAAATGCTGACAGTGACTCCCTTACATCCACCCCAGGCCTTCTTGGGGTCTGTTTTATTCTCAGTAAGGCCAAGGGGCCCGAGAGAAACGGATCCAGTCTCTGAGCTGAAATCCTGGAGGATACCAGATGGAAGGTAAGCATTTTACAAGAAGGAGAAAGAAAGGCTTCCACAGCCGTGTAGACTAGAAAAACACTGCCCAGGGTGCAGCATGCAGAAATAGGGTACATGGAATGAGAAATTCCTAATCACAGCTGACGCTTTTTGCTAATTACAGAAGGAAAGCTGCTTTGAGAAACATCAAGGACACTTTCCCCCAGGAGCTTGCGGCCCTGGACCCAATGAGACCTGCCCCGTGGTGTCCCCAGCTCAAGTGCAGGGCTCCTTCCTTCGAGGCCTGGAGTTAGACCCCAAACGAGCAGTTCTCACCTTTGGAAAGAACACACCCTGTCGGAGCTCAGGACACAGAGGACCTGGAATTCTCTGCCACTTAAATAGCATTAAGCCGCGCCCATTTCATATCCAAAACCGTCGCCCTATTTCACCCCGGGAAAGAGCACACGACCCCCTTGGACCTGAGACCCCACCCCTTTCTCTCCACACCCCCCCAAGATGGTGGAGCCCCAGACACCCCTTTGGGGGCGCCCAGTGCCCAGCAGGGCTGGGGGAGCGGACTCACCGGTGCTGGGCATGTGGTTCACGCGGGCGGGGTTGAGCAGCTCCACTGGCTGGTCTCGGCCAGAAAGTCCATCTGGAGGACAGAGAAAGCACTGGGCATCAGAAACTGCTCATGATTCAGTGAAAGCATTTCATACGCGGAGTCTGCAAGGAGCACTTCCTTGCAGACAATGGGAATCCATGTGTCCTTCTCACTTTTAAAGGAGACGGATTCTATTTTGATTTGGGGAATCAGAAAAAGAAAAGACCCCGTGCACAACAACCCAACGAGCTCGGATCTCCAACAGAGCAAACACCAGTTTCTGGCCTGCGGGCGTCTGGCTGAGGCAAACAGCCAGCTGATAGCCACAGCGCATTTCTGGAGCAACCGCGAGCAGCAGGAGAGTACACACAGAAGAGCTGATTGCCGCCTTCCCAGACACAGCCCAGGGGCCCGGGGCCACCGAGCCACAGCCCCCGAGGCCCCGTCGAGAGCACCCAGGCTGCTCCCGCTCTCGGGACGGGTGAGGAAACCAAGACTCGCAAACCCGCTCCCGGGAAAACCCCGGCCCAGGCTCCCAGAACCGAAGGGACCGTTTCTCACGGGTTTACCTTTCGATTGTATTCTGACCACAAAGATGGCAGAACCAGAACCACACCCGCCCTTCACTCAGCACAGGGTGCCATCAGAGCACGTTCTCCCACAGATGAGAAGGAAACACCGGGAAGACTTCCAGGAATCACACACTTGGGATGTAAAATTAGCTCCAACAATGGGTGTGAACATCCACGGTAACAAGGGCGTCGTCACAGATGCTGGCGTGTGGTCACTCTCGCCTAGTGACGTTCAGGAGAAATCACTGGTTTCCCAGAGCAGCCATCGGCTCCCTCGGGCCAGCTTACAAACTGGGACAAAAGCAAGTAAGATAAGAGCAGGTCTCCCGACTTTATACTAAAGCCTTGCCTTCACCCCAAATGGACATCACCTCGTGGCCTTCGAGTGCATTATTCCATGACCCTGGTGTGTCTTTGGAGACGGTCAAAATCCAAGGACAAACACCATGACCCTGAGGAGACCCCGCAGCGTCTCCCGAGGAAGCAGAGAGGCCTCTGCGGCGTCATGGGCCTGGAGCTCTCCGCTCAGAGTATGATGGACCCCACACACGAGCTGATGTTTGGTGGGTCAGGGAAGGGAACCGCTGGGCTCCGTTCTCGGGCTGGGCCAGCTTGTGCTTCACAGAAGCTGCAAATCCGAGCCCCACGCGGACATCCTCCCAGCCCTGCTGAGTGAGGTCAGGCAGGAAAGCTGCACGGGAAGACTGTCCCGCCTCAGGGTGAGGGTGGAGGAGGCGCCCTGCCTCTCAGGAGGCGTCTCCGCAGGAACTCCTCTGACAGCCAACTCTGCAGAGGGGCCATCAGGGGCTGGAGCCCAGCTCCGGTGCCCGCAGCATGGGGCCGGGAAGCCGGGAGAGCCCGCGATGCCGGGTACACGGCCCACCTCGCCCCACTCTTCCACAGACTACCGTGTCAGCCCGATGCCACCAGCAACCTCTGCACTCCTCACTCTGAAAGGGGGATCTCAGAGGCCCAGACGTGAGAGGTCTCCTCGCAGAAGGCAGCAGACAGGACAGCAGGGGTCAGGACCTGAATCAAGGCGGGACTGGGCGCCAGGAGATCAGGCCACGGGGAGGACATGCAGGCGCCAGGCCTCCTCTCCCTGCCTGCTGGCAGCTCTGGGAGCCTGAGGCTGCCAGTTCAGGGCGTGAGGCCCCAGGCGTGCGAGGAGGACTCCTAAGGTCACAAGGTGGCGACCCGGGCTGAGAACACGGAGGTGTGCGGGAACCCCTTGAGCCCCTGGGGCATTCAGACCCAAACACAGAGGGAAGATGCATTGTATCCATGGATGGGGGCAGCAGGGCCCCGAGTGGCAGGCGAGCTCAGCAGGCACACGACTGTGCCAGGCATGGACATCAGCCCTGGGGATGTCACTCCACATCACGTCGGAGACCAGAGCCGGTGATGAGTACCCCTGAGGGCCTCACAAATCCAGGTCCCGGTCTCAGGGCTCACAAAGCAAAGCTGTTCAGTTCAGCTCAGCCCCATGGACTGCAGCACGCCAGGCCTCCCTGTCCATCACCAACTCCCAGAGCTTACCCAAACTCATGTCCATCGAGTCAGTGATGCCATCCAACCATCTCATCCTCTGTCGTCCCCTTCTCCGCCTTCCCTCACTCTTTCCCAGAATCAGGGTCTTTTCCAATGAGTCGGCTCTTCGCATCAGGTGGCCAAAGTATTGGAGCTTCAGCTTCAGCATCAGTCCTTCCAGTGAATATTCAGGACTGGTTTCAGAGAGCACAAGTTCCTTCTTCAAGGTCACGGGTGTCAGTCTTTCTTCTACAGCTTTCATTTCTGTATCAGGTTTAAGAAGCTCTTCCTCCCGCGGAGGTTGCAAAGATACTTTACATTACCGCCATCTGAAAGTGTCGTGGTTTTTCCCTTTTGTGTGTAAATCTCATCTCTCTGGTATTGCTTTTGTATATGGTATAAAGTATGTCTTTTTTTTTTCTTTCTATAAGAACAGCCAAATGGCCCATTACCATTATTAAGAAGCCTTACTTTCAGGACCTTTCGGCAACACTGATTCTGTTACAAGCCAAACTTCTGTCCTTTAGGCCAACTTGTTTATACCTGTGCCAATAATCACACTAACAGCCATAAGTTGACACCAGGTCTTACCACCCGGCCAGGTGAAAGCCTCTGTCTTCTGCAAAATCACCCTGGGCGGTACTGGGCCTTAACCACAGAAATCTGAGAATCAGTTAAGTCCCAAAGAAAGAAAAAGGCAGAGGTGGGGAGACAGACAGAAAAAGGAAGGGAGGGCGTTGTTTTTTTCAAACTAAAAAGTCTCTTATTGATCCGTACATGACTCAAATGCCTCCTACCCCCGCAAAAAAAGGGTATTGCGGTCTCTTCCCCAGCCCTCCCCTCGGCCCCCGACACAACACCCCACAACAGCGGCAGCTGGAGCTCGGAACAGGGCGAGGGGGCGCTCATGCCGAGGGAGCCGGCCCGGGAGAGGCAGCGGAGCCTCGGAGCCGGGCCCAGACTCCCGGGGCCCCGATCCACATGTCCGACTGCGAGGCAGAGCTGGGGGCGCCGGCGGCCTCCCTGTCCTCCGTGGAGAAGGGGCAGGAGGAGACCGTGGCAGGTGAAGAGCCATTCCCTCGGCCTGAGGACAGAGCCTGCTGCCCCGTGATGGGCCCAGAGCTGGGACCCGCCCCCACCAGTGCCCCGGACACCTCTGTGAAGGGCGATGCGGGGGACAGGACACGCACTGTGACCGGCTGGGAAAGAGAACCGGGAAGGGAGGAAAGAAGAGGAAAAAGGGAGCCTGACTGGGACCGCACCGTGCCCAGACTTTGGGGGCAGAGAACCTTGGCAGTACCGTGTGTCCCAACTCATGAACACGGAGCATCACTTCATCGCATTTCTCTCAAAACGGTTTTAGACTGTTGAGTGCAGAGATCTTGAACATCTTTAGTTTATTGCGAGACACTTGATACTTGAAGTAAAATATTATGTAACCCATGGACTGTAGCACACCAGGCTCCTCCGTCCACGGGATTCTTCAGGCGAGCGTACTGGAGTGGGGTGCCATTTCCTTCTCCATGGGATCTTCCCGACCCAGGGATCGAACTCAGGTCTCCCACGTTGCAGGCAGACGCTTTACCCTCAGAGCCACAACGGAAGCCCCCAAACACTATGAATAGTACTTTAAATTTTAGCTGCTATTTGCTGGTTTTTAGAAACACAGTCAGAGTTTATATGGTAGCTTTGCACCACAGCATCTTGCTAATCAACCCACATTCATTCTAATCATTCACCTGAAGTTATTTTGGACTTTCTACATGTAGAACCACATCACTTCTGATAGTGACTGCTCTTCCTCTCCAGACCCGCAGCATTTTTGTGTCTTTTTCTCACCTTATTCTACAGCTCAGACTTAGGGTACATTATTGAACAGAAATAGTGAAAGGGAACACCCTTGTCTGGCTTGCCATCTTACTGCGAATGTTTGCAATTATTTCACCAGCAAGTATAACACTTGTTGTCGGTTTCTGACATAAGTTTATTAGTTTAAGAAAAGTTCCCTTCTATTTCTACTGTGCAAAGACTACTTTAAAATCACGTGTGTGTGCTTAACTTTATTAAACTTTTCTGTATCAATTCATACAGTCAAATAATTTCCCTTTTCATCTGAGAATTTCCTTTTCTTGCGTCTAACCAACTTGCATTTCTGGGGTAAATGGACTTGGTCAGGTCCAGTGAGTCCTGAGACAAAAGGCAAGGCTGAAGTCATACAGATAGATGGGATTTGAGCGAGGTCCGGACTCTGTTCTACTTTTGATTCCAAAGTGTTGGCAACCCAGCCTCGCATTTCCGCCTTAGTTCCACACTTGCTCTCTCGTCATGCACGTGAAAGAACGGGAGAAGGAACTATTCTGAAAGGTGCTTAGTGGGGCTTTCTCAACGGAGGTCACCAAAATGAAGTGGGGATGACAAAGCTGCCTGTCACCCGGTTCGTTTTTTTAATTTTTAGAATTGTTTTATTATTCTTATTGCTGTTTTATTCATTTTTAGTTTTGGGCCATGCCGCGAGGCATGTGGGATCTGAGCTCCTTGACCAAGGACTGAACCCACGCTGGTGCTGGGGCTGACCGGCTGGGGGGACACCCGTCTGCCAGGCCTCTCCACAGCAGAGGTGCTCGCTTCTTCCCCTTCCACACAGTGCTCTTTGGAAGAAAGCCAATATGAGCTGCCGACACGTGTCAAAGGGTCCGAGCTCTCCTCCCCACACTTCTCAGGAGCTAGGAAGAGTGGGCCTGCTCCCGAGGAGGCCACAGGAGCACAGGGGACCAAGGGCAGCCCGGTAGTGGGACCTCCGGGAGGAGGCAGGAGCGGGTGCAGGGCCCAGCTGGGACCCCGAATGGGGCTCAGCGGGGCAGGCGGGAAGCCGGCCCTCGGTCTGCGTCTCCCGGACGCACTTGCAAGGTCAGCGTGCGAATTACTTCTGTAGCTCCGGGGCTCCAGAGCCTGGTGAGAAGCTAGGACATCTCAGTAAGAATGATGGTCTTAGCCCCCCCCTTTCCCCTCCCTCCCCGTGAACTCAGGTGTTATTACAGGGAACTTGCTAGAAGGTCTGCAAAGGAAAGGGGGTCCCTCCCCAGCACGTGTCTGAGTTTGGGGTTTCCCTCTGCCGCCTGGATCGTTAAGGCTCCTGGACACGTCTGCGATGAGGGTCCAAGGGTAAGGAGGCCCCAATTCCTGGATGTGGGGCCTCAGCTGAGGAGAAAGCTTCCAAATCTGGAGCCACAGGCGGGCGGGGCCTGGCAGACCGGGGCTGTTGGAGGGAAGGTGCTCAGTATTTCGGTGTGGGGCCACCACGAGGGCCGATCCTCCCAGACAAACGCTCTGGGTCCTTCCAGACGGACTCAAGGAGAAAAGACAGGCTCCTGCGGTGGGGATGTGTGCGTTGCTGTGTGTGGGCTGCTTTCAACTCGACAGAAGAGAGCTTTATAAAAATCAGTCCCTGTTTATAAGAAGGACAAAACCAGCAGGCAGTCCTCGCGTCTGGTCAGAGGCTTGCTGACCGAGCCCCAGTGAAGACGGAAGGGACCGGCCTGGGCGGGAGGGTTGGCGCACAGGGCGGGGTCTGCGGGCCAGGCTCACCTGCTGACCCTGGCCCTGGCCCGGGGGGTGCCCAGCCCCTCCCATGCTGTACGGGTCTGTGCAGAGCGTGTGGGGTGTCGCAGGACGCCAGCATGCCCTGCCCCTGACCCGTGGGCCTGAGGCGCCCTCCTACTGGGAGCCTGACCCTCTTGCTCATTCACACCACGGAAGGTGGCTCAGGAGCCTGAAATGCCACAGCCACAAACGACTCCCGAGGTCAGAACACACTTGCGTTCCCCGGGCCCCTTTGCCTGGCGTGGAGGGGTCTCCATCGCCCGCGCCGGCAGGACTCGGCCCCTCCCATCCTGGCCTCCCGCCGCTCAGCTCCCTGCCTCCTTTGCCAACAGGCCCTCGGGCACCCCTCTCCTTCCCAGTCCACGTCTCACGGGGTCCCCGCCCAGCTGACACCAGCCTCACTCCAGGCTCCATACACTCAGGACGGCCAGGCGGGCGCCTCCCCCGTGAGCTCTGCTAAGAGCCAACAGCACTGCGAACCATTAGATGCTTCTTGTCCTCATCATGCATGTTGTGGAAGAATGACCCAGTTCTATAATAAAGCTTGTGTGTGCCCATTAATGTGAATTAAACTTTAATGAGCTAAGTGTTATGAATTCCTGAGGCACGTCCAATACCGTTTGCGGATATTTATTAAGAGAAAATAAAAACGGAAGCGGGACCTTTTTCCTCTAGAGCAGTATTTTTCCTGCAGGAAAATCAGGCAAACTTCACAAAGGTGAAGGCTGCTCTCTGAGGCTTTCCTGTGCTTGCTCTGAAAATCAAATCCCCTCCAGCTAGCTACCAGATTGCAGGAAATATGCATTTCAAGGAACAGGTTCAATCAGGGCCACCAGGAGGCTCTAAGCAGGCAGGTGGGAAGGAGAGGATGGCAGGTCAAATGCCCCGGCTCCCGGGGTGGTGGGCGAGCCCCTACAGGCTAGGGACTGCAGGTCGGGGGCTCAGGCCCAGGTCTGCACCTTGACCTGAAAAAGCGACAAAGCCGACCAGCAAAGTGGACCCCAGCTTGGGTGTAAGATGATATTTGGGAATTAGTATTCATTTTGTTGAGTGTGATAAGGGGATTACACTTGTTAGAAACACACACCAAAGTATCTATGGGCAAGTGCTGTGACATTTGGGATTTGTTTTACATTCTCCAGGAGATAAAGCCTGGGGAGGGGGGTCTGATGACATGGGAATGGTCACAAAGCCTGGGGTTTTGATGGGCACAGGGGACTCTCACTGCACCAACTAAAGCTCATCTTTTTTTTTTTTTTTCCTGGAATTCTTCACAGTAAGAGTTTCTGAGAGGTGCCAAGACAAGCCCTCGCTTCCAGTTCAGTAGCATCTGTCCTCACTTCACACAGGCCAGCACACTGGTCTAACCAGTTCTCTCACTAGCATTCCTAACCATCTCCAGCTGATTACCAGCCCCTAGCTGTGCAGGCAACGGAACCCTCCAAACACACATTCAACTCAGCGAAGGGGTCAAGAAATGATATTTCCTGCCGTATCAGTAAACATGGATGCCACAGTCATCAGCATTTCCGGCCCTCCAAAAGTGAATTTCTGAGTCCTGAGGGCGCTCAGGAAGGAGAACAGTACCTGCAATGTGGCAGCCAGCAGGCTGCAGCCGTGCCCTGCGGGCAGCACCCAGGAGCTCGGGACGCTGGCCCCAGAGAGCTGGGGTACATGCGAAAGGAGTGACTTCAGGGAGCCCAGACTCTTGCATCTTCCCGTACGCAGAAAAGCACTAAATCCCTCAAACTGGGTTGTCTGGTTTCCTTTTCTTAACAATAACCTCATGATGTTCAGACCACCTGCCCTTTGTCGTAAAATTTCTATATAACCTGGCTCCTCCCCTTGCCTCCTCAGAGCAGCTCTCTCAGGGCTACTGAGATGCCATCTCCCTGGCTTGAAGTCCTAAAAATCCCCACGGAATAAGGCGTAACTCTCAACTTTGAGGCTGTGACCATTTTGTAAGGTGGCTGGATCCTGGGCTCCGGAGATGCATGGGACACAGACCCCAGCTGATGGCAGGCTGACCTCAGTCCTGGTCAGGGTGGACTGGCCCTCACCTACGTGAGACACGACCCACCAACCAGAAAGCCAGGTCGTGAGGAAGGACACGCAGTGAGCGTGATCACGAGCTCCCAGGAGGGGCCTGGACCTCAGAGCTGCCCGTGGGGGAGCACACGCTGTCCCATCCCTGGGGTTCACGTCCAGCTCGAGCTGCAGGAGGGGAAGAAGGGAAGGCCAGGGAGGGATGCTTCGCAGGCGGGCAGTGCTGGAGCCCTGGAGGCCAGACAAAGGCCAGTCCTCCCTGGCCCAGGGCCATGTTTCCTGGAGGGGGTTTCCCAGCCCACCTTTCGGAAGATGGTCCTCCAGGGACTGTCTGCCCCTCCCCAGCCTCCCCAAGTGGAGCCCACAGCTCTCAGCTGTCCCCACAGCCTGGCCCAGCTCAACCGTTAATAAGTGATTTAGAAAATCAGGAGAGGGTGTCCTAAGCCCGCCTTTGAAAACAGATCTGTCTCTGCTCTGGGGAGGATGTCCATCTGCCCTGCGGGGAGGACGCGATCGGGTGAGTCATTCCAAAGCTGTTAGCTAGAGCTCCGGAGGCGGACAAGGGAAACGACCTTGGAGGCAGAACGTGCAGATTCTTGGAGTCCGAGCAAGAAATCATAGACGACAGAAGGTCCACAGGGGCCCGAGCAGGCGCACACGGTGAGCCTGCATCTCCGTGACTTAAGAACGGCAAAAAGGAACACAGCTACTGGCAAGGACTGAGAACCAGCTGAGGCCCACCTGTCGATAAGCAAGCTTCCTCCAGCTGCTCAGACCAGCCCGCATGCCTCTGAAAAGCCACAGGCAAACTCGCCACCGTGAATTCTGCAGGCTTCCTACTTTCTGAACTAACGACCTCTGAACTGCCGAGCGGTCTAATGGACACAACTCCCCGAGGCCACCCCCTCACTGGGACACAGCAGCCCTCTGCGTGGGACAAGGCTGTGTCTTGGAGGCTGAGTGGCCCCGGGGGATTCGGGGTCCGCCAGGACAGGCTTCCCCCGAACACGGAGGGTGGTGAGTGATCATGTCGCTTCAGCCCAGGCTCAGTTTCCTCCTGTGTCAAGAAGGGACGTAAACTGACCCGGGGTAAATAAAAGAACGTAAGGGAAGGACAGCAACGTGCCCCTCTCACTCCACGTCCCTCTGAGACACGCGCGGCCCCGTCTGCGGGCAGAACCAACGCACGCCCAGTCCCACGGCGGCTGATGGGACGAAGCACCTCCTGAAAGCCTGAGTCAGCGAGGAAAACCACGGGACGGATGAGCCGGTGCCCAGCCCGCCTTCCACACCGCCGAGCGTTAAAGACTAGCTGGAAGGTGTCGGTGGTTAAGCAACAGGAAGCCAGCAAAGAGGTGCCTGTTAATAAGCAGCTTGTGAGAAGTGAGTCACGAACACAGAACAATAAACCCACAATGGCCATTGGAGCAAGTTCACGCAGGCAAGTTGACAGTGTGGCTGGAGCGCGCTCATGGGGGACGCACCCTGCAGGCTCTGGGGGCACAGACTCCCGTGCTGAGAGGTCACGGCCAGAGGAAGGCGGCAGAGGACTGGCATGGGAGTGACGCCAGACCAACAGCTGCAGGAGCTGGGGCCCGGACCGGGCCGCCTCCGCCCGCGCGGCACCCGCGCCAGCCTCCCCTTGCAGCCACGATCATCTCAAGTCAACGTACAAGTGCAGATGAGGGGCCACCGCGGGGTGGACGGGGAAGCCTGCAACACGGGCTTTGAACCTTCTCAGGAAGCCTGCCCTTCTCTCATGTTTGTACTACCTAATAATATACAGCTTGTAGTTTTGGTTTCTTAAAAATGATTTCCATTGTCTTGATTTTCTGAAAGGTAACTTTATAAAAACAAGAGGGGACACGCAGGCCACCCCTGCAGAGGCACAGTCCCCTGGAGGGGGCGCTGCTCCAACAGTCCCCTGGAGGGTTCCTGCAGCCGTGGCTGAACCGTCACCCGCTCCTAACCACGTGAACCCCTTGTGGCCGAGAGGCCGCTGTCTCGCTGCACCAGCTGCCGGCCACTCAAAGGTGCCCACGCACGCAAGAGAATGGCATCGTTATTATTTAATTCAAAACTCCCGAGCACATCCCTTCCTCCAGTAAAACTAGCTTTTCCAGGTCCTGTGAAAAGCTGGTATACAAGCAGCAGAATCACTGTTACATTTTGTTACACAGAATATGGATCCACTGTACAGAGCGCAGCTTCTCCTGAAACAAGACGAACTGAACCTTATCATTATTCCTCTTAGAACCATTTTTATACAACGCGAACTTCAGTTTCTAAAAATACAGCGGTTGCACTCCACTGTGTTCTATTTTAACCTTCTAAAAATAGAGCTACTGACAGGAGCAGCAATTTGCTGTTAGACACTAGCTGTGCGGATGTCGGTGACAGGATACGGATTTCTGTCCTTTGCCTTCTCTTCCGTGGGTGGCTTGGCACCCTGGCGGGCGGCACCGAGGCTTGGCTGGGTCCACCGAGACCGGGTGCCAGGTGCCATGGCCCAGATCTGCTCCTGGGTGCCCCTGACCTCACACGAATGACCTGACCTCACTTTCCACATCCGTAAAATGGGCTAAGTGGCAGTCCTCACCCAGCAGGGCAGATGGGATGAGAAGAAGCTCCCGTGTAGAACCCTGAGTGACCCCCAGGCCCAAGGGGCAGGCTGCCTGGGAAACCCTAGCCCCAGAGCCAGGCCTGGCCGCCTTCCCTCCCGCCAGCAGGCGGGTTAGTTCTCAGAAGATTTAGCAGTAACTAAGGAGGCACAGGGAAGGAGCAGAATAGGAGGGCAGCTCCTGCCCCCGGAGCCCCAGTGTCCTGTGGAGCCCTCATGGGGCAGGCCCAGGGGCCCCTGCCAGCCACCCCCACCCTGCTCTTCCCAAGTACAGACGTGGGCCCCAGCCACACTGGAAAGTGGCAGGCTGCTTCCCAGTCGCCAGTATGTTAAAAATGGCTGTTTCAAAAAACCTTCCAAATTTTGAAAGCTTCACAGTTCTAAAAACAGAGATATATCCAAATTTTAGACGATACTCTCTATCTTCTGTATTCCATATGGACTAATTTTTGAAAGAAGAAGAAAGTAGAAACAAAGCATTTCTCTCCTCCTCCCCTCAACACAGACATGCACACTCTGACCATCCAGCTGGTGCTCTGGAGGCACATCAGCCCGCTAACACTCACTTGCCCTTGGTTTAGAAACCGCACGCCCCAGGCTGGGACTTGAACTCCCTGCCTTTTAAGTGAAATCACACAGGTGGTCTCTGGACTTAATGAAGCTCGGGTTCTTTATGTCTTTTCATAGGAAGAATTCAGTGAGAGACAAAAGTTCTAGGTAAGAAAGTGAATTTATTTAGAGAAACACACACCGCACAGGCAGAGTGTGAGCCACCTCTGAAGGCAAGAGGCCCTGAAATATGAGGTGGGCAAGTTATGGGCTGGGCGATTTCATAGGCTGATGAGTGGGAGGATTATTCAAACTATTTTGGGAGAAGAGGTGGGGATTTCCAGCAACGGGGTCACCGCCCACTCTTTGGTCTCACATGGTCATGGTGCCTACGTTTGTGCATATTTAGCATATGTTGATGTAAGTCTGGGTGAACTCCAGGAGTTGGTGATGGACAGGGAGGCCCAGCGTGCTGCAGTTCATGGGGTCGCAAAGAGTCAGACACGACTGAGCAACTGAACTGATGTATCATAATGAGCGTACAGTGATGCTCAAGGTCTACAGGAAGTCAGATCTTCCACCATCTTGGACCTACTTGGCTCTAACCAGCTTTTGTCATGCCCTATGGATATGAATATCCTTTTAAATATTGTGCCCTGCTCCCTGCCTGCCTATTTCAGTTTCAGGATGAACAGCCCCCTGGCCTGGGCGGCCAGAGGCTCCACCTGGCTAAGCTGCCTGAACCTCTCACTGCCCAGCAAGCCCACAGTGGGAGGAGCAAAGCAAGAGCCTGGGGCATATTTCTATCCCCAAAGTTTACCTCCTTGATGGATTGCACTGAACTGATGACATATCTTCATCTTCTCATAAAATATTATAATCATTGGAACAGAGTCATCTCCTATCCCTCAAAATTCAACACAGATGTGAAATCATGCATGTAGCCCTCCACTGTATTAATTTACCAACAACTAATAGAATCATGAGGCAAAGGAAATCTGTAGAAATTTCACCAAATCAAAACCAAAAAAAAAGGAGCCTTTCTTAATCTATAACCAATTCCTTTGGTTCTTATACCTATACAGACAGATTATGTCTGACTGCTCAGGCATGAGGGCGATCTGTAATGAAATGAAAATGAGCACCATTAGGTGGGTACTCAGTTATGACTGATGGGGCATTAAAGTAACCGCAGACAATTAGAAAGAATGGCAACCGTTTCTATGCAACTTCAGGAAAGAGGACCTGGGAAACAACAGTGGTCAAATCTGGGCCGCTTGGCTGATGATCTGAAGTAACAGGGGCTCCTGTAGCAGAAACCGACGCACACTTTGGGAAACACGGCTACCACGAGCACCCAACGCCCAGAGGTGGCCAAGACACAGAATCGACTACAACCTGAATAAGACACAAAGTCAGGCCTCTGGGCTGCTGAACCTGGTTAGGGTTTAAGTCATCCGGAGAATCCTATACAGTCTCAGATTACCTAAGAAGAAACAACGCTGGACGGAGAGCTCGCATTTCAACCAGAAAAGCCGAGAGACAATAAAATACCTTAAAACAGCCGAGTGAACTACCAGTCGCCTACAGTGCTGCTGCTGCTGCCGAGTCGCCTCAGCCGTGTCCGACTCTGTGCGACCCCACAGACTGCAGCCCACCAGGCTCCCCCGTCCCTGGGATTCTCCAGGCAAGAACACTGGAGTCGGTTGCCGTTTCCTTCTCCAATGCATGAAAGTGAAAAGTGAAAGTGAAGTCGCTCAGTCGCGTCCGACTCCCAGCGACCCCATGGACTGCAGCCCACCAGGCTCCTCCGTCCATGGGATTTTCCAGGCAAGAGTCCTGGAGTGGGGTGCCATTGCCTTTTCTGCACCTACAGTTCTATACCCTGCTAAACTATCATTCAAGAAGAAAAGGACATTTTTCTGACAAACAGAAACTGAGAAAGTTTACCACAAACAAACTCCTGTTGAAATAACCACTGATGGTTTATTTCAGAAAGTCCCTTCCAGCGTGGAGGAGTGTGATGCTAGGAGCAAGGGCAAGGAAATGCACCACTAACCATGTAAGTGCATACAGATAAGGACCGGCTACTGAGCTGACACCGAGCGCCACCGAGTCACGAAGGTTACTCTATGTGTCATCCCGTTTCCTCAAACCTTTGCTGCAGTGCCGCTGTGTGTGTGTGTGTTTCAAAATCACTGTCTAAAATACCTAGTGGGTTTCCTCTTAAAAACAATGAAAATCTTCAACATAAACAAGTTTCCCCTCTTCACTTTGTTAAGGTAGGAAACTAATGACCAAAGTTTAGCTCATTTTTGAATAATTCCCTGGTGTTTAGTGGTTAAAAAAAAACTACCTGCCAATGCAGGAGACACAGCTTCAATCCCCGGGTCAGGAAGATCTCCTGGAGAAGGAAATGGCAATCCACTCCAGTATTTTTGCCTGGGAAATCCCACTGACAGAGAAGCCTGGCAGGCTACTGTCCACAGAGGTCACAAAAAGTCAGACACGACTGAAGCAACTTAGCAAGCTGGTGTGCAGGACTTAAAAATATGCATTTCTGCGCTCTCCTTCTCTCTGATGAACCATCATCTGTACTTTGCTCTGATTTCTGTATCTTTACTCATCTAGCCCTTGTTAATAAAATAAGAATTAACTATAGCTACCTCTGAAACTGCACTGGCTGAGTCCCAAAGCGCTCCACACATGGTCTGGCTTCTTCTCCTCACAAAGAGGAGGCAACCAGTGAGACATGGCCCAGCCCAAGTAACTCTTTACAACCATCTTTGCAGAAGCAGCGTTTGGTAGCACTGAGAACACAGTAATAGCTCATCAATCCAACTTTTAAACACAAAAAGCTACAAGAACATGACTGACAGCAATCAATATGGTGCTCCACTTGGCACTGTATTTGCATATTGGAGAGCCCTTCTCTGAAATCAGCTATACTTGTGCAGAAGCAACTCTTTGTGAGACATAATCAACAAAAGATTGCTTATCCTCTGCTACATTCGGAAATTAGTACAAAGTAACCAGCTCTTGGAAAGGGATAAACCACTTTATGCAAAGACTTTTGCAAATGCTCTCTATTAATGCAAATATTATGTTTGTCTTTTATTTGAATGCAAACAGCATCTGTTTTGCACAGTCAATGCCACCGCTTTGTAGTTTGTGCTGAGCAACTCAAGTGTGTTCCAGCTGCTTTTTAGAGCTTGAAGCAGATTTCCAGAGAGCCAGCGTCACAAAAGGAAGGGCAGGGAAGAGAGCAGGAAGCCAGTGAGCGGAGTACGGTTCCTGCGGCTCTTGCAGAGGCTTCTTCGCTTTTTAGGCAAGAGAGAAACAAATCCAAGCGTGAACTCCAGAACTTGCTTCTGGAGCAGTTGGGCTTTCTGTGTGGGATTTTCTTTTTTAATGGTTCTAAGGAAAAATTAGGATTGCCTTTTATAAATTCTTTTGTTGGGAAAATACACTCAGAAGAGAAACGCGTGTTGGAAAGGAAACACTGGGTGGCATGAGGCTGCTATCAGAGCGCCCAGCGCAGGAGCAAGGCTGCTCCCCTCGAAAGCTCTGCCCTCCCCCCACCGCGCCCTCCGTCTGCGGTGAGAGTGCCGATGTGGGAGGCTCCTCGCCAACACCGCCATCCTAAGATCACTGGATCCCTCTGCTGTCTGTCACAGAATCGAGAGTCCTAACAGGGATGAAATCTTGACGGTGTTTCTTTTTAAATCCATGCCCTTAAATCAACGACCAGTTCAGTGCTGGTAGAAGCTGGGTGGATGGATGGATGGATGGATGGATGGGTGTGTGGATGAAATAAATCACGGTCTAAATGAGGAAACAGATAATATGAAAAACCTGGCCTGAGACTCTTCAGATTCCAAACACATTCAGCCTCCAGATCTCTACCTCAGATAATATGAAAAACCTGGCCTGAGACTCTTCAGATTCCAAATACATTCAGCCCCCAGATCT